>NC_042617.1:202249839-202574587 GCF_901001135.1 Rhinatrema bivittatum
CTTAATCGCGGCCTTAATATCCGTGATGGTAAGGGTGGGGGGATGATCCGATGCCGACTCACCCGCGTTGGGGTCCGCCATCTTAGATTCCGGGGCCCGCGGTTTTTCCTTCTCCTTCCTCCCGCCCTTAGAAGTCATGGCCGGCGACGTCTTGCACCAGGTACGGATAGAGGACATGCACCTGAAGCCTGGGGGACTCAAAAATCGCTGTGAAAGCGAGTTACGCGCTGCGATGCGCCGCGATGGGTGGGGTAGGCCTGAGAGCCGGAGGTCGGTGCGTCCTCACAGCTCAACACATCACGTGATCTCTCAACATCTCCTCTTAATCCTTGCCCTCATCCAGCAACTCTCATTTTCACCTTTCCCCGTTTTCTCAAGCAGCTTCCCTCATTCCAGCATGTCTTATATTCCCTCAGCATATGTTCTCTCTCTCCATCCCCCTCATTCAATGTCTTACCTTTTCATTCCCTCTCTCCACCTCTTTTCTTCATTCTTCTCACTGCCCCCTTCTTTCTTCTATCCTTCCCCTTCTACCAGAAGGATACAGTTCACAGTGCCTACCCTCTCAGAAGTGGGTCCAGTGGAAGCTTTGGCCTTCCTTCCCAATTGCAATTCTGGGAGTCCCTCCAGTGTAGCTCTAGTGTTTACTCTGGCCTCCTTCCCCAGCAGCTGTAGCAGCAACAGCAACAGCTCTGGCCTCCCTCTTCTTGTATAACTACAGTAGTTATTTTGGCTTGGTGGTGGATGTGGTCTCCCTTCTCCACACAACATTCTTCTTCCTCCTGCATGATGGGCATGAGGTCATGGCTGCAGTACATATGTGCATGCTACTCACGTACTTTTTTGCTGCAGATATGGTATGGATCCAGTTTCCATGCATGCCTCACTGTCAATCTTGGGAATGAGATGCTGGAAAGCACCATGAGTCTGCAGCTATATTTTTGAAATTAGGATGAAAATCAGTTCAAATTTATTTTAACCTTTGCAAAAATGTGGGGATTTATCAGTGAAAACTGGTTTAAACTGAAAACAATGAATTCTATCTATAACCTAGCAATTGTCTTCACCAAGTTCTACTGTAGTAATCCTGTTGTCCTAGGCAACTTCCTAGTTTGATTATGCCATGACCTGGTCTTGCATACATCAAGTCACTAGACCAATGATGAAAGAAAAATGTGACTTTCTCTTCATTCTTTTCTTATTTCAATCTCTTTTCTTGATACTATCCAGTTTGTGTTATGAGTACTGCCCATGGCAGACCAGCGGCGTGGCCCTCTCACCTTCTTATGCGAACTCCAGCTCCTGGTTTCTCGTCACTGGCAGTGGTGGGCCACCAGCTCTGGCCTCGGGTTGCCTCTGGTGCCACCGGCTCTGCCATGGTCCCCAGTATTGCCAGCCAGAATGTCCCTGCTCGTCGGGCCTCTCCGCGTGGCCCGAGGAGAGATGTCGCCATCGGTGCCCCGCCCCTCCCTAGGCATACGTGCATCATTGATTCTTTTAAAGGGCCCGTGGCAGGAACCTGGCCGTGGCCCCGGATGCTGATGTCAGATTCTTCAGAGTATATAAGCTCAGGCCTCGCTCCATAGCGTTGCCTTTGCAACAGGTCTCCTCATACTCCGAATACTCGTTGCTGATAGAGAATATGCTATATTCTTATCTCCTGGGGTTCCCGGTTCCAGTCTTCCTCGTTCCTGCCCTGTCTATGTGTTGGACTCACTTCCTGGATTTCAACTCGGCTTTGTTTGACTACTCTTCAGCCTATCTCCAACCCCAGACCTTTGCTACATTTGACGATGTCCACCTTCTCTGCGCCCTGACCACTGCCTTGATTGACTATGCCTGTTTCTCTGTGCCCTGACCACTGCCTTGAATGACTATGCCTGTCTTCTCCATGCCCTGACCATTGCCTTGATTGACCATGCCTGCCTTCTCCGTGATTTCACCATTGCCTTGATCAACTACGCTACAGATTACTCCGCGTCCAGAGTTCTTCTTCACTTGCCATGGCCTCTGCTTGTCACCAGCCTTGACTCTAGCTTGTCAGTGATGCCTCCTCCAGTCTACCTCCTGGACGTGGACTTACAAGGCTTCGGCCTTCCTTTGCTTAGGCACCTCCAGTTACCTCCTGATCCATTGATACCTGAGTTTCCGTACCGAACCCTGTCCAGGGTAGAACTTCACCACTTATTGACTGCTGTCTCTGGGCTGAATCACCTTACTTTATGAACCAACCTCGAGGCCCATCTAAGTCCTGCCGGCCCCGGCACCCAAAGGCTCAACCCGTGGGGAACGAAGGTTGGTATAGGTGAAGCTCCAGCAGCTTCAATCTTCAGCCCACTCCACCTGCCGACGGCGGGGATATGTAGGTCCCTACCTACGGGTTGTGTCAACCCCACCTCGGCCCAAGGGTCCACCTCCGAATCAACAGTTTGTTGATAGGTACAGTGTGACAGGTTAGATGTTCTTTTTCCATAGATCAGCTGCAAAGTAATGAAACAGGAGCAATATAACCAGCAGATTGAGCCTATTAATTTATAAAATCATTTGAACTAATGTTCAAAAGAACATCAAATAGATTTTTTAATACATTTCTCTTGTGTGATTATACAAAAATGTAAATTAGAACAGAATGACATTTTAGAAAATATAATCCTAAATGACATTCTTACAATAACTTTATAGGACACTACTCCCCTTTAAAAGATCTGGGACCATGTACTATAATTGTTAGAGATACTGCAGAATGTAATGGATCTTGGATTAATGAAAGTGAACTGGCATTTGTGGTTGATTCATTATCTGGTTTTATGCACCTGGATAGTAAAACACTATATGGGAAACATTGTCTTTGGGCAAATAAAGGAGTCTGCCCATACCTACCATTGGTGAATTTTTTCTTAACAAATAATCTTTACTTCCTCAATGCTTAGTTTTTATAAACTTTGTACAGGCTTTGATGTGATATAATACTATTACTGCTCACAGCCTATTTTAATGGAAGACTGTCCTGAGACAAGAATAAGTAAAAACATTTTGGCTGACTGAGACATGGTCACTCCATGGTTGCAGAGAAAGCAGGTAAGGATACCTGCTTTCCCTAAATGCTACCACCACTCAACGGATGGAGAACTTCTGCCTTATCTTGAGGGTAATAGCATGGTCCTCAGCCATCTCGTGTCACTAAACGTATAAGCCTACACAGCATACAACTAATAAGGACAGTCAAAAACAATTACAAGAAAAACTATTTGAGGGCCACAAAGTTCAGGAGATCATTTCTAATTTTCACTTCTTTCATAGGTTTATGCAGACATAGTGCTTCCATGTGAAATGGATATTGGATACAGAGCTATGTCTCTACAACTTTATTTATTTAGTTAGTTAGTTAGTTAGTTAGTTAATTAAACTTTATTTCTCACTCCATTGAAACCCAGAGCAAGTGACAATTCAATACATACATTCAATTCAATACATACAAAATTTAAAAAACATTCTCTCATATAAATCATCTATAATAAAACCCCACCATAAAACCTCACTTGCTCAATCCCCATATCCCAACAGACTTATCCAAACTATTTTTCAATCTGTCTCTTGTCCTATCATCCCATCTTATTTCTCAAGCTATAATTCTAGCCATAATTTTGATCAAGGAATACATGAAAAACATCTTTTAAGTTCAAACTTCTTAAATAGATTACTTAAAAATACTGAAAATACAACTCTGCCCACAGGAAAACAAAGTGTGAGTAGTTACATGATAACAATAACTTATAAATCTGGTACACATACACACAAGTAATACATGGTGGAGAGTAATAACTTAAAAGTATTTGTCCATAGAATTATTTATATCCACCCTCATAGCAAAACTGTGATATTTAGCAGCTGCCACCGACTCATACATATAAATCATACAAACTGAGTTCCATCCAAAGTTTACATCTATGAGTTCACTATTTATTTCCAGAATATTTATTTTAAAACATTTATTACCTGCTTGTTCTGAAAAATGTTCATGGTAGGGTACAAATTAAACATACATATTTAAAAGTACATAAATTACAAAATATTAAAACAGGACAAAAAAAAAACATATATCAACTAGTCACCTGCTGATAAAATTTCTATAGTACTGACTCAAATGCTTGAGTGAAAAGAAAGGGGTAAATATTCAGCTGTTAAGCGGCTGGTTAAGTTAGCAGGATATCCATATCTGGCTAACTTAACCGGGATATTCAGCGGCGTAGTCGTGTGGCTGAACATACCCGGATAAATTACTGTTAGTCAGATATGTGGTATCCAGCTAACTTTAGACCTGCTCTATGGCACATCTAGAATTAGCCAATTAAGTTATCCAGCTATTTCTAAATAACAAAGATAGGCCTGGATTTATCAAAATGCGGTAAGTACCGTATGCGATAACAAAAGGGGCGTGTTTTATGCTAATCTAGCATTTATCGCAATTTACACTAATTACCTGTGCAAAGAGCTAAGTTAGCACAAATTGCGATACCCTTTTCAGATTCTGTGATAAGTGCCGACCTGTTGTATTTCCTACAATCAATCACTTGGGGACCAGGAGAGAGAGAGAGAGAGAAAGGTCCCAGGAGAGAGAGAGAGAGAGGGAGAGAAAGAGAGATGTTACCCAGGTAGAGAGTCCATCAAACTAGGTTGAGAGAACCTTGCCCAAATCTCATCTTGGAGTGAGTTTCCTCACTCCAAAGGTCATCAAATCTTCATGAGACCACTGTTCTGTTCGTAGGTGTCATGTACAATGTCAAAGTGGCCCCTAACCCCCTACACTCTTACCCAATCCCCACCTTGAGTTACTAGGTGGGCCTACCATAGGGATACAAATACCTACCTATGGGCCATGACATTATGGCCAGTCTCTCTCTCTCTCTCTCTCTCAACCCTTCAATTCACCTGAAATAGCCTTACAGGAGACATCGCAAAGGGTGATGAAACCTTACCGCACAGCCTAACACAATTCAAAGAGGTGTAGTTAAAATTGGCATTACAGCTGTACAATAGCTCTTTGCAGACAGGCTAACCCAGCCCACTCTCCACTCCTCCTATTTTTTGAATTTGCATCGCACCATACGATATGGTGCGATCGCATGCGTTAAACACGTTTTCGCATGCGGTAAGGGTCTATCGCATGCGTTAACAGGGCTTTTCGCATGCAATAAGTCCTTAACGCATGTGAAAACACCTTATCGCATTTTGATAAATGACCCCCATAGCCAGTTAACTTAACTGGCTAACTCAGTTCCTCTCTGGAATGCCTACCTCCTGCCTCAGGATTAACCTGATTTATCCAGTTAAATTCTAGCCGGATAATTCATTATCCGGCTAGAATTTATCCAGGTGAGCATTTTAAAAAGGTGGATAAGCCATTTAGATGGATAACTTTTCCGTTATCAGTCTAAATGGCTTTTGGATATGTACCCCAAAGGTTTTAAAGCCTTTCTTGATAATGTCTTAATAGCAGTAGATAACAAATCCATTGGTTGTTTTCCAATTTTGATAGAGGGGAATTCAGTGCTGAAGATTTTAAACAATGCGTAAGTGTGCAGTAAAAATTCAAAATGTGCATTACTCTATCCTGAACTTTTATTCCAATAAAAACTTAACTGGAAAACAACAGAAAAGCATATGTAGCAGAGTTGCTTTAGGCTTAGTACAAGACCAACACTGGTGAGACCTCATTTAACACTATTCTCTATCTGACAAGTGTTTCACTAACTTAATTTCAGTGTGATAAATACCTTATTTCTTATCATACTTTAGTGCATATTGAAAGAATGCCCAATCAACTCATAATTCTTTATTTGCATACCCATTACTATGCTTACATAGGAAATGATGATAAATGTCAACACAGCTGCAGTGACTCCAATTATTGTACTATATTGTGTAACCATTTGCCAGGGAGGGGAGGGGGAGGGGAGTTGCTGTTTCCCCTGCCATAAAAGTATTTTTTACTTGGGGCTACATTTTCCATCCTACTCCTTTCCTCTGCAGATCCCAAGGAGAGAGTTCTTGCTGTTGGGGGAAAGGAAATCCTTCTTGGCCCAGGTGATGAAGTGTTTCTCCTTAAGTGTGTGTAGTTTTTCTGGTATTGTATTCTCCTTAAGGGCAGACAGACTGAACACAGACTGGGTTATCAAATAAAATTTACTGATTATTTCCAAAGCACTCAACACACAATTAAACTCTGGAATTTGTTGCCAGAAGATGTGGTTAGTGCAGTTAGTGTAGCTGTGTTTAAAAAAGGATTGGATAAGTTCTTGGAGAAGAAGTCCACTACCTGCTATTAATTAAGTTGACTTAGATAATAACCACCGCAATTACTAGCAATGGTAACATGGAATAGACTTAGTTTTTGGGTACTTGCCAGGTTCTTATGGCCTGGATTGGCCACTGTTGGAAACAGGATGCTGGGCTTGATGGACCCTTGGTCTGACCCAGTATGGCATGTTCTTATGTTCTTAAGTAATAATTGTGATATAGGTATCTGTCCGCCAATTTGTCTGTCACAAGAGCTGATGAGACATTGGTACTGAATAGTGAAGAACAGGATTGTGAAATATGCATAAATAAACCCTTAAATGTATTGGCCATTCTTGTTTAATTTTACTTCCATATAGTCATTATTAAAATATTTTAAGAAGAAATTAGTCAAAACAGTTTACTGTATGTAGGTAAATAGGGATTTAGGCACACAAATTGGCTGTCTGACAATTGCTCTTGCTTTATGTGGCTAAAAGTATGCATGTTGTTCTATGGTGCAAAGTCCATGCTATAAATGAAAGTGGGGATTTCAAGATGAAATCCTCATGCATTTTTTGCCAGATCCACATCCTGCTCTAGGCCTTTCTGTGTGATGTTGGTACTTACTTTTATCAACAGAGAGGGAGAGCAATTTTGAGCCCCTGATCTTTTGAAAATTGTCCTGAGTATAAGATGAAGTTTCATAGTTGTTCCATGGTAAAAATAGTGTATACGTGCATAACTAACATATACTCACACATCTGCTCTTTTATAAACATTAAGAGATAGATTTTCAAAAAATACTCATGTGTGTCCATGTGCTCTGCTACCCTGCGTGCACACATATGGATGCGCAATTTTATAGCATGCACTCATTGGTGCGCACATGTTATAAAATTCCGGGTTGACGTGCACAAGGGGGGGGTATAATTTAGCCAATTCACGCGGCGACGCATCTGGGCCTTCCTCATCTCCTCCCAGCCTGCTCCGAACTTCCCAACCTTCTACCCTAACCTCCTTTCCCCTTCCCCTATCCTACCCTCCTCCTATCCCTATCCTAGTCCCCTCCCTTTTTTTAAACTCACCTTTTGCTCCTGCAAAGGAGCAGGAGCAGGTTGCACGTGCTGGCATCCTTCTGGCGCGTGATGCCCCGGCACAGTGGCAAATGGTCACTGTACCAGGTGCCACTAGCCCCGCCCCCCTGGACCACCCCCTTTTAAGGCCCCGGCACTTACATGCATCCCAGGGTTTAGGTGCATGGCTGGGCCCATTTGAAAATGGGCCCGGCGTGCATAAGGCCCGACCACGTGTGTAAACCCCGGGATTTACTCACGCTGGGGTTTTAAAATCCGGCCTTAAGAGTATGCACATACTTTTGGTTTTGCGTGTGCATTTTACCGGGGAGAAAATGGTCAGTTTAGGGGCATTCCAAGGCAGGATTCAGAAGTACATATTATAGCTGCTATTTTGTAAGAAATATATGTATTTACATTATTGGACTTATTCATACACTTTACGCCTGCTATTGACGCACAAGTGAAATCAGATTTGTCTGTTCTCTGCAGTTTTTTGGAGGGAGGACTGGATGAACTGGTTGGGAATTTAGGGTGAAATGCTAGAGGGTCGATATGTACTGGAGAAGGACTGGGTGAACTAGTGATTCCAAGTATGCATGCAAGTATTTTCAAAATGATATATACACATACTTTATATAATACTTCTTGAGTGAATTAACAAAGGGGATATGCATTTAAAATTGCCATTAATTACCTTGTCGGAGGTTATGTGGATTTAATTTAACTATGTCTCTAGGGATATGTGAGCAGGTGAAATTGTTGGCAAAAGAATTGAACTCATGTCCACTCCTATCAGTGAAGGATTGTTTATTGGATATTTTTAATCTCTCTTTAATGTCAGGGGTTGTTCCTGCAAGCTTAAAGAAGTTATTTCAAGGATTGTTCCAACAAGCTTAATGAAGGCCATAGTTAAGCCTTTATTGAAAGATTTTGTCTCTGGTAAGCTTTTAACAAATTATTGCTCAATTTCTAGTTTGTCTTTTCTTTCCAAATTTTTTGAAATATGCATTTCACAGCATTTAGAGGAGTTTTTAGATGATCACTATATACTAAATGGTAAACAGTTTGGATTCCGTAAAAAGAGAGGTACATAAATGCTAGTAGTTTCTATGTTGGATGATATTTGGCAAGATTTGACAGTAAAAAGACTGGTATTTTGGTACAGTTAGATATAAAGGCTGCATTTAAAGCCATCTCGAATGCTAAATTAATAGATAGGGCAACAGAGATTGGTAACGGCAGTACAGCCTTAAAATGGTTTATGTCGTTTTCAGAAGGATGAATGCAGAGAGTGGAAATGGTGACCAATCACTTAGACTGGCAGATTCCTAAAAGAGGAGTTGCATAAGGATCACCACTATTGGCAGTACTGTTTAACATTTTTCTGCAACCTTTAGGTACATTGTAGGCATGTGCAATCGTTTTTCCCAAATTAGACAATGTCAACGAAATTGCCTAATTCGGAATGGTTCGGGAGAACTGAAAGATGATTGAATTTTTTTCTGAAATTTCAGGAAAAATTCATTTTTGAGTTAGCACACGCTAACTCTGCCAGGTTAGTGTGCGCTAACTCCTGTTAGCACGCGCTAACTCCCGATTAGTGCGCACTAACCTGAAAATTGGGGTCCCCTAAAAAGAAAACCCCAAACCACGGGAAAAACAAAATTCCCATGGGGGGCCCCGAAACGAAGTCCGACACGAAATTTTTACCCGAAGCATATCTCTAGTACATTGTTGTCATCAATGCAAATAGTTTATTATATCTATGCAGATGATGTTCAGTTTTATCTGCCAAGTGACATCATTGGTGAGGCTCTAGTAGTTTAATTCATCAAATATTTAGGGGAACTAAAGGGTTGGTTTCAGGAAAATGAGTTGCTGATGCTTAGTCAGGAGAAAATCCAAGATATTGTGGTTAGGTTCAATGCCGGTCAAGATTATGTGGTGTCTGAGACATATAATTTAGGGTTTATGTTAAATTCTGTATTACAATTGAAGTTTCAAATTAAAAAGGTGGCCAAAACTGCATTTTTTTAAAACTCAGATTGTTATGGCCTTTATGATCTATATTGTCACCACTATTCATCAACCAAATGAATATTCTTTTACTGTATCAAGTACCCGATTTTAGTTTTTATCTGCTAGAGCCATGTTTTTATATGTTGTTTAAGTTTAGAATTTTTTGAATACATTTCCATGTTTTTAAATCTAATTTTCATTGTTTATGCACACTATTATAGATCTGTAAGAAACTATTTACATGAGATTGCTCTCATATACTTTAAGAAACACTAGACACAGGTAAAATCATGCACTTATGTGTATTCATTTTTTCATGTATTTCCTTCATCTTGTTATATTATGTCCTGATCCAATATGTTCTATTTAATGGTTTAACTATATATGTCCTTATTTATGTATATGTTACCATTATACATTTAATTATTGCTTTCCTTATATGATTTTTGTATGTCCTGTTTGTTGAATTATTTTTGTTTATTTGTGTATTATAGCCCCTGAGGTAGCCCCATTGTGGGGGCGAAACTCGGCCTGAGTTGGGCTTATTTTTATAAAGAATATGTCTCTATCAATAAAAATCTCTAATCAGACATTACTTGGCGTCTTATCTACTTGGTTGCCCTCACGGCATTTCTAGATAGCCTATCCTCCTGCTTTATTGGTACATGTGGTTATGAGGCATCACCTCAACTCGCAGGCTATCATAGAATTATATCAAGAACTCAGAAGGGATCTGGATCCCATCACAGAGAGGTCCTGTGCTATACCAGGCCTCACCAAACTATTGTGCGCCTTGCATTTTATGACATCTGACTCCTTCCAAACAACAGTCATTGGAGGAATGTCCCAAATGTCTTTTTCCTGCTGTGGGCGTGGGATAAACACTGTGGATCCATAAAGCCTGGAGGATGGGAATGAAGAGAAGAGGTATGGGGGTGACTTATAGGTATAAACACTGTGGATCCATAAAGCTTGGAGGATGGGAATGAATAGAAGAGGTATGGGGGTGGCTTGCGGGAATGACTGCTACTACCTGGTGATTAATACCCTTATTCAATGAACATTCACACGGTTAATGAGACTCCAACATTGCTCTATGCTTCAATGGCAAGAGGAAATGTGGAAAAGAGGATTTGCATTCAGGCAACAACCAACATTGCTCCATGCTTCAATGGCAAGAGGAAATGTGGAAAAGAAGATTTCATTCAGACAACAACCAACAAGGTAGCACAGTCTGGGTAAACAAATAAGCGTGGGAGTAGCTTGCTTGTTGCGGCTTTTACTACCCCAACCAATTAAGCCTGATACTTCACTTTCAATGTATATCCAGCATAAATCTCTTCTTCAATGGCAGGGGGAATGAAGAAAAGAGGATTTACATTCAGACAACAACCAACAAGGACTGAATTGCACAGTCTGAGTAAACAAATAAGCATGGGAGTAACTTGCTTGTTGTGGCAGTTACTACCCCGAACCAATTTAAGAATGTTACTTCACTTGGAAAGCATATCCAGCGCAGCTCACTGCTTCAATGGCAGAGGAATGAAGAAAAGAGGATTTATATTCAGACAACAAATGACTGAATTGCACAGTCTGGGTAAACAAATAAGCATGGGAGTAGCTTGCTTATTGTGGTGGTTACTACCCCTAACAAATTAAGCCTGATACTTCACTTTGAATGCATATCCAGCGCAGCTCACTGCATCAATGGCAGGGGAAATAAAGAAATAGGATTTACATCCAGCCAACATCTAACAAGGCATTGATCTGAGCAGTATTAGTATACAAACATCGGGGTTACTTGCTCAATACGACGGATATTACCCTCAAACATTAAGCCTTATACTTCACTTTTTTACAGCTCCAACACTGCTCTCTGCATCAATGGCGGGGGTGGAAGGAAATTAGAATCAAAAAGCTAACAATAAGGGCCCTGAACTCAGCGGTTGGAGTAACAGATATGAGAAAATAAGTGTGAAAGCTTGCTGGGCAGACTGGTTGGGCCTATTGGTCTTCTTCTGCCATCATTTCCATGTTTCTGTGTCTGGGTCACAGCTGTTTGGGGCCCCATTAATCATTACATAAGATTTCCTCATGAAAGGCAAGACTTGCTGGACTTGAAGAGAGATTTTTATGCCAATGCCAACTTTCCTAATATTCTGGGAGCTACTGACTGCACTCACGTAGCCATCATCCCACCCCATGGCAGGGAGGAAATCTACTGCAACAAACCTCTTCCACTCCATCAATGTGCAAGTAATCTGTGACACTCAACTGCACATCCTCGACGTAGTTGCCAGGTACCCAGACTCTACGTGTGATTCCTTTATACTTAGGCAATTTGACCAGTTTGAAAATTTTGAAGACAGCCTCTATGGTGACATTTACCTCATAGGTAAGAGAGCTGCTTCTTTGTATAGTCCCTCTCCAGCTATGTGTTTACAGCACATGGAAGTGACACAGGGGCTCCTTGACTCCTCTGCAGCTGTCATCGGTAGCCTCTATGAGTATTACATAGAGGCCACTTTCTAGGATGACATGGTCTTCTAGCAGACTGCAAGTAAATGATATCTTTTAAAAACTATTATACCTAAAAATTATTTTTTATTGAGTGCTTTTTATGTGGAGTGAGGACACAAATAAGGGGACCTAAGTAATTTCCTGTGGGATAATTAGTGGAAAATGAAAAACTACATGTGTTGTTGCTGCCCCCAATCTAATACAGCCCCAAGAATCCTTCCATAAAAAATGTGGGTAAAAGTAGGCATATTTGGAGCAACATGCCTATTGTAAACTGCATATAGCATGGGCAATTTTCAAATGACCCTTGCACTGAGGAAAATAGCCTTTTACAGGGTAAATGGATTTTGAATATTACTGTCATAATGACATATTTTAAAAAGGGATCCAGGGGTGATCCAGAAAACTAATCCAGAAAAATTATCCTAATTTCAGTCATGGGTAAAATGGGTGAACATCTTGCTAAGAACAAAATTACTGGGCATATGGATAATGAGGAAGATGCTACATGATTTTAGCAAAGGAAAATCATGCCTCATTAATCTAATAGAATTCTTCGAAAGTGTAAATAAGCATGTGAAGAAGGGTGAGCCAGTCAATGTAGTATATAAGACGTCAACATTGAAAGCTATCCAGGTATGTAACTTAGCCAGATATAACTTATCCATCTGATATATAAGGGATATTCCATGACTTGACTATGCTGCTGAATATCCATGTAGAAGTCTTTACTTACGCAGATAAATTATATCCGGCTAAGTTTAGACCTGCTCTGTGGCAGGGCTATCTTATCCGGTTAACTTAACCAGATGAGCAAATATTGCTACTTATCCGGCTAAGTTAACTGGATAAGTAGCTCCACCCTGAGTTATCCACCTCCTACCCACTGCCTATACAGCAGCTTTTCAAATAGCCAGATAAGTGACTTATCTGGCTATCTAGTAGTCACTGAATGTAAACCGGATATTCAGCGGCCACTACTTAACTTGATAAGTTATCTGTGAGAGATTCCTGAGGAAAGTCCCTGTTAAGATTACTGCTCATACGAGGGTCCCACGAGTGGCTTTGTTCACCCGATGCTGGTGGATGCCACTTCTATTTCCTATAAGGCCTGGAAATATCCCTGTTCCATGATGCCACCTGCTGGGCATCCTGCTAGGTGCACGCGCATGTCTTCTTCAGTTGAAGGGCCTATGGCGGGAAAGCCTGCAGTGCCTCAGATGATGTCATCCCTGGCTGCCCTATAAAAGGGCTCTTCTCTCTCTCCAGGGTTGCCTTTGCAAGGTCGCCTGTTTCCTCTGGTCTTCGTCTTGTTTCAGTGTCCTGGTCTTCACCTTGTTTCAGTACCTTTTGTCTTCAGCATGGTCCAGAGTCCTGGTCTTCAGCTTGTTCCAGTGTCCTGGTCTTTACCTTGTTCCAACACCTTGTATCTTCAGTCTAGGCCACTGTTTTGTGCCTTCAGCTTGTACCAGCATCCATTCCAACCAGTATCCTGGTCTTCAGAGTCCTGTTCCTGAGTTCCTAGTCCTGTTCCATAGTCTTCTGAGTTCCCGAGTTCTGGTTCTCAGTTCTGAGTTCCTGTGTCTTCTCTCTGGAGCCTTCGTACTTCATTGGTCTCTTTGGTCCTTGTTTTCAATATTCATCTGGTTCCTCGTCTTGCTGGGACTCCTTATCTTCAGTCTTCATCCGGTTCCTCATCTTCCTTGGACTCTGTATCTTCAGTCTTCAGCTTCAGGCTAGCCCGTGCCTGAAAGCATTCACTCGCCAGCAGCGTGGAACATGGCCAGCCCTGGGGTTGTGACAGTCGCATCGTGGCACAGGGCTCACATATACCTGTAGTCCAAAAGGGCTTTTGGAGTAGCCAGAGGGCTACCCCCTCAGCACCACCCCATTGGGGCTGGCATCCCTAACAGCCCCATTTAATCATCAAGGTTGATTGATTTATATGTTCCACTTTGAACTGTATGTTCACAAGATGGTATTTTGTTAACTCTTCTTTCTCATATGTCTGCTTGAATGTCTGATTTTTTGCACTTAAGCATTTTTTCTATTGGGCCTATAGTGTGGAATGCTTTACTACATTATTTGTAATTTCTACCAAACATTAAATCATTTTGAAAGCAGCTGAAAGCGTTCTTGATTAATGAAGCTTTTAATACTATCTCATGATACATGTATGTTTTATGCTATGTGTAGTTTACTGATCTGTTACATGTTTTGTAAAATGCTTTATGTGAATTTGTGCCTTGCCTAGATCAAATAATTTTTAATAAGTGGTCTATAAGAATTTCAAATAAATTTCAAATAAATAAATAAATGGATAAATAAATTAACAAAATGATGGGATAGGAGGTAAAGTCCTATTGTGGACTTATAATTTGTTAAAGGATAGGAAATAAAGAATAAGGTTAAATTGTCAGTTTTCCCAGTGAAGACTGGTAAATAGTGGAGTGCCCTAAGGTTCTGCTTATTCATTAACAATATGGAAAAAGGAACAATGAGTGAGGTAATGACATCTGCAGATGACAAAAAAATTATTCAAAGTAATTGAAACATACACAGACTGTAAGGATGGCCTTGTATAACTGGGCTAGTAAGTATCTAAATGGCAAATGGAATTTGTAAAGTGATGCATAGTTAAAATTCAATTTCACTACTATGAACAATTTTAAGCAGAGATCAGTTTCTTCCCTAGAATGAAATCCTGGAATGTGGATACATTTTATTTGGGTGGGAAAGGTAAGAATAGAAATTGGGGTGAAAAGGGGTATAGTTATGGCATGTTACATATCCTATGAGATAGAGGGGACTGAGTGCAATTGTTTGAATAGTAATGATTAAGAAATCCCAGAGTGAGTATATGATATATGACAGGATGTGTGAGTAAATACTAATTCTGTGACTATTAGAAAAGGGAGTGAAATATCAGCATGAAACTGCAGGTATCCTTGTTATGAAAGGTATTATATGCATTCTTGTCTTGGTCATGTCATATTTTAGATGTGAGTGCTGTGATCCCCTGCAGGAGAAGCAACACTGTCTGATTAAAAACAACTTTAATATTGTAAAATATATTGACTTTACATAATTGCAAGTTGTTCCAGATTTCCTTCTGATCCCATGTGACGGAGTAAAATGGCATAGGGCTTTACAGGTAAGTTTCCTATTCTTCTAGGGTAAGGAGAAGGTATTACAAAGTCAGCCACATTCATGTGAAGGTAAGGCAAAATGTTTCTTTGGAATGAATGTTCTATTTTATTTTATTTTACATTTAATTATTTAAACATACATACAAATAAATACATTTCTGTATAAAAAAGGAGGCTATGTTCTAGAGAGCATTTTGGTTTGTATTTTTGGAAGCCTGTGAAGTAATATTAGCTTTGTGGTCAGCGCAGAATGCTTGTGGAACAGAAGTTGATGAATGGAAACAGGCAACAAGCCACACTGGGCTAGCCAGCTACTAAGATCCTGCCAACAGCTTGAATTAGCACATATATTTCAGGAAAAAGAGGAGATTACCCACACACCTCCTCTTTTTCCATCTTGATGTGCTACTTTTTATTAGGGAGAGTTACTCAGAGGAGGTAATCTTCAAAGAATTACACATAAAAATTAGCATATAGACACATATGTCTATATATAGGTGGACTTGCTTAATCACTATTTTAAAAAAATCTGACAGTATGTGCATACTTTATGTTTTATGCACACATAAACATGCTTAAGAGAGATGGTCTAGAGATGTTCTAGGGCAGGGACCAGAGTTACACAGATATGTTTCTATTTTAAAAGACACGCAGTTTATTCATGTAATTTTGCACCTACTAATTATCTGGTGTAATTGATATCAGACTTGTTTGTTGTGTTCTATTGACTAGGTGGGAACTGTGTGGAGTTCAGGCTGAAAAACGAGTAGTTTCTTGATGACCTGGAGAAGGACCGGGTGAACTGCTGCAGTATATGGCAAACTGGTAAATTTCAATTACACGTGCATAGAGTTCTAAGCGAGTAAGTCCTACTTTATTTATGTATATAAAATATACGTGTGTATATATTAAAAGTAGGTAGGAAAAGTATGCTTATTCAATGCATTAAATACGTGCTTTTAGACTTCCAGTTATAGCTGCCTATTGATCTCTCGTGCAAGGAGAGAGCTCCTGGTTGATTCCTCTCTAATCTTGCATTTCGCTGGCTATATTACTTGAAAGTGAGGCGATCTAATAGTAAAAGCTCTTCAAAGGTCATGCTGATTGTGCCGTTTTAAGATCCTGGAGTAGGATATGAGTGCTAAACCTCAACACAGCATACAAGAGAAAGCGCGAGCAAATCTAGCGAGAAAGTGGTAGCAGTCACGTGTGTAAATCGGATTTTATACAAATAAGTCCTACTTTATTTTTGTGTGTAAAATAATCACGTGTATATTTTAAAAGTAGGTAGGAAAAGTACTTACGCTCAATGTATTGAAATAAATGCTTTTAAAGGCGGATTTTAAAAGCCCTATGTGCACCAAAGCTGGGATATACATGAGTAAGTCTGGCCAGCGTACACTGCATGGATTTTAAAAAGCGTACGAGTATGTGGGTATCTTCCAGTACACGCACCAATTTTTTGTTTCAAAAAAGGGGCAGGGCGTGGGCATGGTCTCTCATTTCTCAATGAAATTCACGTGTATTTACACACAGAAGCGTGTGCCAGGGTCTCCTACTGCATAACTTTACTTCTGCTATGGATGGCTTGTAAGTCCTGAAACAAAAAAAGCTAAAGAGGTTAGCGAGGTTTTAAGGGTTGAAATTAACTGGGTAAAAGGTGGCTAGTTAACTAGGAGGGTTAGAAAGTCCTATCCTTTACCTGTCGAGAACTGGGAATGAACTGGAGAAACTAGTAATTGCATCGGTGTGCATGTCTACTATAACCCCCCACTCATATACTAGAGGCGGCATTTGAGCGCACATGCACGTGTCTATATAAAATCATGTGCACATGTATGCACAAACAGCCTATTTTATAATCATGTGCACATATATGCGCAAATGTTATAAAATGGCTGTGCCTCTTGGTCTGAGCCAGCATTGTTACAGGAACCGGCCACGGAAGGCCGCAACCGGCTCCCTCCACCTACCGACGTGGCCGCCCACCGCTCATCGGCTCCAGGAGTCTTGCGGCCACGGGGAGCCGCAGCAGATGCGCTCTACCCAGGCTGATTCCCCGCCAGGCTTCCGACTCTGCCACTCCTTCCCGGCCGGGATGCAGCCGAGCTCCGTCCGGGTCCTCCTGCACACCCCGGTCTTCAAAGGCGCGTCCCGGTCTTCATAGGTGCGTCACCTGACCCTATTTAAAGGGTCCTCTATGGGAGGTGCCAGGGCTCCTCCCTCTTGACCCAGGCCTATATAAGGCAAGGCCTGCTTCTCAGTCCTTGCCTTGGCTACTTGGCTCCTGCTTCTGTACCTGGAAGTTCCGTTCCTGTATCTTGACCTGCCTGGGCATTCTGACCTACTCCTGACTTGGACTACGAGATTTTCCGCCTGCCAAGACCTACGCCTGTACTAGGGATGTGCATTCGTATTGACCGCATATGTAAAACGCTACTCATATTTTTTTTTTAACTTAAAAAAAGGATTCGACATATACGATCGGATTTCCCACATATCCAACATAGCTATGTTGGATATGTTGGAAATCGCGATTGTTGAGCCAAAATAAAAATTTAAACCCCCTCACCCTCCTTAATCCCCCCCCCCCCCAGACTTACCACAACTCCCTGGTGATCGAGCGAGGAGTGAGGACGCCATTTCTGCAATCCTTGGCGAGAAGCATGTGACGTCGCGCCATGTCGAGTGACGCGGCGCCACGTGATTCCCGGCGAGTTCGCGCCGGAAGGCTCGTTCGGCCCAAAAAGAACTTTTGGCCAGCTTGGGGGGGCCTCCTGACCCCCCCAAGCTGGCCAAAAGTTCTTTTTGGGCCGAACGAGCCTTCCGGCGCGAACTCGCCGGGAATCACGTGACGCCGCGTCACTCCGACGCGGCGTCACGTGATTCCCGGCGAATTCGCGCCGGAAGTCTCGTTCAGCCCAAAAAGAACTTTTGGCCAGCTTGGGGGGACCTCCTGACCTCCCCAAGCTGGCCAAAAGTTCTTTTTGGGCCGAACGAGCCTTCCGGCGCAAACTCGCCGGGAATCACGTGACGCCGGCGTCACTCGACGTGCCGCCGACGTCACATGCTTCTCGCCAAGGATTGCAGAAATGACGTCCTCACTCCTCGCTTGATCACCAGGGAGTTGTGGTAAGTCTGGGTGGGGGATTAAGGAGGGTGAGGGGGTTTAAATTTTTTTTTTTGCACATATGGACATATACCCAACTCATTTAATTTTTTTTATGTCCATATTGACCGCAAATGGGACCCCCTTTGGACATATGGACATATGGACATAAACTTTTGCTCTGCACATCCCTAGCCTGTACCCTGACTACGAGATTTGTCGCCTGCCTAGACCTATGCCTGTACCCAGACTATGAGATTCGCCACCTGCCAAGACCTGCGCCTGCTCCCAGACCATGAGATCTGCTGCCTGTTACGACCCTAGCCTGTGCTCAGCCTTCTCGTGCTGCATTGCCAGGTTCCACATTGTATTCGGACTTCTAGTTGCTGCTCTCATCTCTACGGTACCTGAGATCCCACGTAAGTCCAGCTGGCCCCGGTATCCAAGGGCTCAACCTGAGGGGAACGAGGGCTGGTAGTGGTGAAGGTCCAGCGGGGTCTCAGTCCACTCCCAGCCTCGCCTGCCGACAGTGGGGACCCATAGGGCTCCTCCCCACAGGTAGTGCCAACTCCCCCTCGGCCCAGGGATCCATGACCTGTAAAAAGCATATGCATGTACATTTGCACCCATGTGGCTGTTTAAAAGTTACTGTCCCCATGCATTGCATTTATTAGCATGTAAGCATAATATATGCACATATGTTTTGAAAAAGGATAAAGGTTATTAACTACTATTGGAGATCTATGTCTGGCCTTATCTGCACATATATGCCGCCACATGTAATTATTTGAAAGTTATCCTCCTTGTCTAGGGAGTATTAATGAGGAGAGACAAGCAGGTTTCAACAGGGTTACCAAATATTTGGCAGAGTGGCTTCAGAACAAATGAAAAGATGGACAGAAAATTCAAATATCTTTCAAAGCTGGATTCAGTCCTGTTGGCTTTTGATTTCAAGTCTATTAAACTAAATATGCCACAGGAGGCTCTTCGCTGTAATTCAGCACTTATCCAAAAGAACCAGCACATCAAGAGGCAATATGTTTTCATATTTTTTTTTAGACATCCTTTGTAATTCCTTAAAAATTAAAATTATTCAAATATATATTCCTAGCACCTTTACCATGCCTTAATGACATATTTCCCTTTTTTTAATGGTCTAATATTCCACAGCCACAGCTCTGACCTTTTGTCATTTCTATAATTAATTGCTGAGGAAAGCCATAGAAAAGTTGCTTATCAGACAATATTAAATGTAAAGAAAAATATTTAAATAAACCCATCAAGGTCATCACATTTTGTTATATAATCAATTTGATGTTGGCATGTGTAAAAAATGTCTATAACAATGTAAATTATTTTATATAAGGTCCTTTAAGAATTCTGGTTGAAAGAACTTGGACTTGGTTTACAAAAGTAATCATTATGAAATTGATCCAACTTCTAAAAACACTCATTTTACATGACTAGTTCAAAAACAGAACAGTAGTGAATATCTATAGAAAAAGAAATCTATATTCTAGTACAGTCAGATGAGTGGATAATTGTATTTCCAAGACTTCTTTCCCAATGCTTTTCATAAGAAAACTTATCTTCCCTGTTTAAAATATGAATATTGTACTTCTAGTAAAGTAATGAATTCTTATTTCTAGATCTGTGTTGAGCTGTGCTATCACTAATTGATATGTTGTTGCAGTTCCTCACAATATTCAGTTCCATATGCCAGGTTTATCAGTGATAAGAAGTATAAATTGAGATACAGATCATATCTAAAGGGAAGGAGAAAGAAGTACCAATTTTATCTAGCACAGTATAGGTTAGGAAGCCAATATTCAGTTGTGCCACTTAGCCAGCTGTTTACCTGGCTAAACAGCTGGATGTGAAGGTTAGGATGGGGCATTCTGGGGTGCAGCTACTTTGCCAGCTAATTGGCCTAGAATCATCAAACTTTTATAAAGAAGAAATATGACATATTGGAGTCCGTAATGAAAAGAAAATGGGCATGATTAGGAAAATTTCTGATCTACTGCATAGCATAGGTAAGTTGTGCAACTCACATTACTTTATAGCATCATATGACACAATATCACATTGTGAGACACATTGCATCGTGCATCATTTTACATCTGGCGCATTATTTTTTTGTTTATATATATATATCTACTGGCTTCCTGCAGTTGCTTCTTTGAGAGTGTGTCAGGCATGGGAGGGAGAGAGAGAAGAGGAAGTGAGTTCTTGGTGGTTTAGTGGAGTTGGAGTTTAGCGATTTCTGAGTTATCCCGTTGTTTAACTTTACCTTTACTTTGTCTTTGTATGTGGAAGTTTTTGTGTGTTTGTTAAGTGTGTCTGTTTGTCTTTGTGTGGTGGAGGAGGAGTGGTGGAGGAGGGAGAGTGGGATGAGGAGGAGGCGTGTGGTGAGGAAGACTGGATGTGAGGAGTGGTGGTGATGAGGAGGAGGTGGTGGTGAAGACTGCAGAGTGGTGGAGAGGATGGATTGTAGAAGGCAAGGGGAGAGAGGAGAGGTGTGAGGAGAGGAGGAGGGAGGAGGAGGAGGGATGGAAGGGAAGAGGAGACTGGGAGTGGTAGGAGGAGGAGAAGGAGGAGTAGGGACAGAATGAGTAGAGATAAGTATGAGGGAAGGGATAGGAGGAGGCAGGAGGGGGAAGGGGATAGGCAGGTGAGTGTGGTGGGAGGAGGATAGCAAAGTAAGGCTAGACAGAGAGGGTGGAGGTGGAGTTAGCAGGGCAGGTGCAGGTGCAGGAGGGGGAGTAAGGGATAGGAGTGTGGAGTGGGAGCAAGAGTGAAGAAAGTGGCACCTTTTTGGAAGAAGAAATGGCAATTTAGGCAGTCAGGCACCAGAGTGGACTCGTCTTTGCATGTTGTACAATTTTGTCATTGAGGACAAAGAGATGCTTATTGTAGGGGTCCTCAACAACTATAGCATGCTGTTTTGGAAATGAGCAGTGAAGACATGCAAGGCAGCCAAGCACCAGATATGGTGCTTTGAAGGATGCCGAGACCTGTTTGGTCTGATTTGAAGTTTCTGGGATTAAAATTGATCATTGACGTGACCCCTGAAGAAACTTTTTCAAGTGAAACATTGGCCGTGTCGGGCTTCCTTTGGAATTTCATCATGATTAAAGCATTTAATTAATTGAATTTTCATTTTGAAGACAACTCTGCAGTTTGACTTTCTTTATAGCACTCTATTCACCCAAGCACAAGGTGGATGATTGAAAGGACCAGGCGGTTCAAGTTCTTCTGAATGCGCCATCTGGCTTGCTGACAACTCTGTAGTTAAGCCCTTGTTATGTGATTTATGTTTTTGGTTTCCCTTTATCTTTGATGGCATTTTCGACCAGGCCATTTCCTGGCTCAGTGGGATAAATAGGACTGTAGAGTAGATGGCCCACTGCTACTGCAACATCAAGAACCAGCTAAAGACCAAAGTGGTGATCCACAATAAGCATCTGTGCCAGATGGCAGGGAGAGCCCCTTTCCTCATACTTCTGACTCCCATAGAGCAGTGTCTGATTGAATCGATGGTTCTGGACATCTTCGAGGGGATGGAAGAGACCCTGGATACCACGTGAGCTGTGGATAATAAGTTCACCTCACCTGTAAATGACAATTCTGCTACAGTTGTCCACATATTTTAACATAAAATGCTCAAATTGCTTGATGCAAAGTGTGCATCTTATGCCAAACAGTACAAGTGTACTTCTTAGCATGCATACTTATGTATTTCTCTTTTTTCCACAGCTCTCACCAAGGAAATCCCTAATCCCAGTCATGCAGCCCCAGAGATCAACAGCACAGCAGCAGATCTCACTGCAACCTTGCAATTGAATGCTCAGATACAGTGGAGTGAGGAAGAGTAGTAGGAGCAGCTGCAGCATCCAGCAGAAGAGTACCAGCTACTTATACCCCTTGACTCACCCCTCCAACTTGACATGAAGCTAGCTCTCTCGAGCCTGATGCCATAGGACCAAGCTGGCCAGTTCCTACCTGCCTCCAGCATGCCACATCACTAGCAGAATGGAGCAGGCACCCAGTCAGATCAGGGAACCAGCCCAGAAATGCCATCCTAGGAGCCAGAGACAGCACCTCAACCCCACCAACCACAGCACCAGCACCACTGGATGGATAGTACAAGACACACTCCACCGCATCAAATGGAGGCAAGGGCTCCACCTTCACCACATACAGGCAGAGTTGTTGAGGTTGAGGAGGACTCAGATCCACCACACTCAGCCCCTGCAGGCACAGACAGTAGCTCTGATGCAAGGCCTAACCACCGTCTCAACCTCCTTTAACAATCTGACAAATGCACTAACACAAATCCTTGACAGATTGCCAGAGCCTCCACCATGCCATCCCCATCTTCCCAGATGTCCACTCCATGCAGCAGTCCCTGGCTGCCAGAACAGCCCAGGGATGGGTTCTCCAAACAGATCACACCCCTAATCTAAAAGCCCCGCAGAGGAAAAGGTCCATGAGGCCCCACTTGTTTAGAGGAAAAAAGCTATCCAAGATGACTTGTCCAAACAAGCTTGGCCAGTCCTCTGTATAGAGTTCCTGTGCCGGCTAGTTGGAAGGATTCTGCTGGGCCCATCCTGACTACAGAGTTCCTATGCTGGCTAGATGGAAGAATATTGCTACAGATTTCCTGTGCTTGCATGCTGATGGGGATGGCCTATTGTCTGTCTGTGTTGTCCTGCTGCTTATTTGGTATGTCCTCCTCTATGCGCTGCCCATAGTCCTGACTCATTGATGCGGTCTTCAGTAATGGTCCTGCTGTTTTCTCTTCTCATCATGTCTTATCTTCTGATCCTGCTGTTGGTGTCTCATCTCATGTCATCCTGCTGCTTCTGCCTCATGCTGATGTCTCATCTCATTCTGTTGCTCCTGCTTCCATGCTGGTGTCTCATCACATCTTATCCTGTTGCTCCTGCCTCCATGCTGGTGTTTTGTTTCCTGTCATCCTGCTACTCCTGCCTCCATGCTTGTGTCTCATCTAGATCTACTGCCTCCATACTACTGTCTCATTTCCTGGGGCTCCTGCCTTCATTCTGCTGTCTCATCTCCTGGGGCTCCTGCCTCCATGCTGTGCTCTCTGGTCCTCATCCTGCTGCTTGCTACTTGAACATGGTTCGTGTTGCCTTCTCCTGACACCATATTCTTAGCCATCTCTTGGGAACATAGGCATTTATGTGAGATGGGCACTATCTAGTAGGGGTGTGCATTCGTTTGCAATGTATTGGCAATCCGCAATGTATATGCCATATTCATTGTATTCGTGGGGGTCACGAAACGTATGGCAACCCCCCACGAATACAACGTATCACTAACAAATAAACCCCCACCCTCCTGACCCCCGCAAGACTTGCCAAAAGTCCCTGGTGGTCCAGCGGGGGTCCTGGAGCGATCTCCTGCACTCAGGCTGTTGGCTGCCGGTATTCAAAATGGCGCCGATAGCCTTTGCCCTTACTATGTCACAGGGGCTACCGGTGCCATTGGTTGGCCCCTGTCACATGGTAGGAGCAATGGACGACCGGTGCCATCTTGTGCCGCCGCCAGCCTTCCCATGGACGCCCGGCTCCTAGGCGCGCATGCCATTTGGGCGCTTTTCTAGGCCGTTTCCCGCCAGTGGTGACTCTGCCCAACTTCTGACATCAGACGCAGCGGCCTTGATAAGCCGGCCGCGACCATCCAGTCTTTGACTTGCAACGGGTTAGCTTCCCGGTTTCCTGTTGCGCTGTGCCCCGGAGTGACTCGCCTTGCTTCGTCGCTCCATTCCTGCTACAGTACCTGCCTGGTTCCTGCCTGCTTGCTACAGTACCTGCCTGGTCCCAGCTTGCCTGCTACAGTCCCAGCCTGCCTGCTACTGTTCCTGCTTGGTTCCAGTACCCGAATCCTGCTACAGTTCCTGCCTGGTTCCAGAATCCGAATCCAGTTACAGTATTGCTACTGTCTTAGTCTGGTTCCAGTTACCTGTCCTGATCCACAACCCGCCTAAGTCCCAGCGGCCGGGTCCCTACAGGCTCCTCCCAGGGGGGCTTCAGCTTCCAAGAGTGAAGCCACCTAAGTCCCAGCGGTTGGGCTCCTACGGGTTCCTCCCAGGGGAGCACCAGCTTCCAGGGTGAAGAGCATCTATGTCCTGCCTGAACATCTACCTCCCGGCCTGCTATTCACTAGAGATATTGACCACCTTTCCCAGTCTCCAGCAGGTCGGCCCAAAGGTCCACTAAACAGAGACTCCTATAACAAGTGCAGTGATCTTAAAAAAAAAACAGAGGCAGGCAGATTGAGAATAGAAGCTGGAAATTTGATACTGTATCATCTGAATGCTCTCGTAAATGCTGAAAGCTATTTACATTGAAAAAGAAAAAATTATTGGTCACAATTGTTTTAATAAAATGTATAAATGTAGGAATGTTAGGGGCATGTCCAGCATGTGAGCTATAGATACAAATCTAAAATAAATAGGTGTTGTGCTAATAATTAACATAATTAATATGATTTCATTTTGTGTCTATGTCTATAATAAAACTGTTTATGGAATTCAAAATTAATCTGAATTATGTATTGAGTTGCATTTTGCAGATTTCAAGAAGCTTTATATTTAGGTGGAGAGAAGCTTTTTAAAGCCTTTTTCGATGTGAAACTAGATATTGCTAAAAGGAAATCTCTAGAGAGCTATCAATTGCATAGACCAGGTTGGCTACTAAGTAGCACATACTTTTGTGGAACTCTATGTTGTTTGTGTCTAATGTGTGCAGGATGATTTAAGAAGTGTTTGTTCTTGCAATAAACCTTTTGTTTTTATTATTGGAATTCCAGAAAATTATTTTGAGTTCACTCGTGTAATCTAAACTGGATTACAGTTTCTTTTTTAAACTGATGTGTTGGGAATTTTTTGTGTTTACTTTTAATCTATGCTGATCCCCATCTGCTATTTGCCATCAAAGAGATGCTGCATCCAGTGAAGAATGTCTGTATCCAGATCTCTGTGATATGGTCTGTGATTTATAATTGTCATTTGTCTGTTTTCATAGTAAGGATCCTTTCAAAATGTAATAGACCATACAGTTTTGATAAAGTTAACAATTAAGAAAAATTAAATTAGTTTTATAATTTTGCTTCTTTAATTCCAACCCATATTTTTTTTATTTGTTTATTAATTGACTATTACTATAAATTGATCTTTTACTTAACTTTTATTTTCTTTTAGATTCTGAAAAAGAACAATATATGAAATCCAAAATACAAATTTGTATTAAGTATACTTTCATTAGTTGAATTGGAATTTATAGTTTAAGCTATAATAATAACAATTTCAATTTTACTCTGACAAATAATTTATGTAAACAGGCCTAAATGTTTTTCTAATAAAGTCCAGATAACTGAGAATTTCTGATCCAGAAGAATACACATCTTATTTATGGAAGGGGTAATGTCTATAAAAGGAAAGAAGGATTGACAACTCCTTTTCCCTCAATGTATTCGGCCAAGTACAAAGATTTTTATTGCAATAACAATGGTAACTGATTTTCCCTATGTTTCAATTCCTGTGCTGAATTGTTTTTTCTAGCACTGAGATTAATTAATTAACCGGAAGTATCAAAGCAGATATTTTGAATTGTTTCACAAAATATAATAAATACATGGTATGTATTTTTAGTGAAACAAATAAAGTGCAAGTCTATCTCCACAAATAATACAATTAGTAAACTGAAAATTACATATTTCTAATTGGTACAGAACTAGGAAGTGCATTATGTCTCCTATGCAGAGAGACCCTAGTTTTTATCTGATTAGCATGGCAATGCAGATGAAGAAGCATACTAGGATGGTAACTTTTTAACAACCATACGCACGTACTTGTACGTGTGTTTGCCAGCTCGCACCAATGGACGTGGCCATTTTATACCATATGTGCATATATGCGTATATGTTATAAAATCGACAGTACACACGTACATGTGTGCACAATTTTATTTTGTTTAACAATATATTATTTGATGTCCAAAACAGTGAAAATTTCTCTAAATTTACATTATGAGAATAAATCTACAATTTTATATATAGAATCAAAGTGGCTTCTTTTATTGTTATATTTACCACAACAAGATGGTTTCCGGAAGCTCGGGGCTTCTTGGGCAGAAAATGAGCCCTAGGCCTTGAGATGTTTTGTAAATTTGGCCACAATAGGGTAAGGGCTGGGGTGAGGAGGTGGGGGGATCTTGGGAGTCAGGGAGAAGTTTGGTTTAGTGGGTTTCCTGGATAGGGGGGAACACTTTATTTTCGTTTTGTATTTTCGTTTTTAGGGGCGTTTTCTTTTTCATTTTTTGTTTATTTCATTTTGGGTAAAGTGGTATAAGCAGGGAATGAAATGGAAAGAAAAAACAAAACTAAACAAAATGAAAACCGAAATGTAAGGGACTTTTGGTTTCCCCTTACTAAAGGATTGTTCCAATTAACAGCTATATTTTAAAATGCCGGTGCCTGCCAAAATCAGGAGATACATGAATATAATATTGGGCCAGCGCATGCCGAGCGGAGTTTAAAAGCCACCCGAGTACGCGCATATCTCCCGCTTTGTGCACAAATGAAAAGTTCCAAAAAAAAAGGATGGAAAATGGGCATAGTCTGGGTGGTACATGGGTGTTCATGAATTTAAACTTCAAATTAGTGCACACTGGTGTGCACCGAGGTCCCCTGCTAAATAACTTTATTTCTGCTATGGAGGATGAGTAATAAATTAAAGATAAATAGCTGGATTGGCAGTGTTTTAAGGGTCGGGGCTAACAGGAGACAAGGGACTTTGGAAGTCCTATCACTTACCCTGACGAACTGGGAATGAACTGGGAAAACTGGCAATTATATCGGCATATGTGACTTTTAAAATCTCCCACTTATGAGATAGAAGTGGAATTGATGCACACAGGAGCAATTCTGCTTAAAGTTACATGCACATGTGCACATGTTCAGGCTATTTTATAATATGTGCGCATATACACGTGTTTGTTATAAAATAGCCATGTCCCTGGGTGTGGGCTGAGGAGCACGTGCACATGTGTATACGTGTCTGTTTAAAATTTACTATCTATTCTGGGGAGGTTCACTGAGGAAATAAGTGAGAGAGGATTGGGTTTGCTCCCATTGTGGGAACATGCAGATGGTGTGTCTTAGCTGTTTATCATCCTACAGCACCTGCTGTCCTCATGGATTTTTAGTTTGGAACTTGAGTTAACAGTTTGTGAATTTTTGTTAGACTTTCCAACAGCCAGAAGCTTACTGCTTCCTTATGCTTTAATTTTTCCTAATTTATGGGAAAGGAGTAAAGAAGTTTTCCCTTTTAGGAATGAGCCTCCACTGACTCTTCTATCCAGCCTTTTAGATTATTTTGGGCTCTTTTAAGCCAATTTTTGAAACTTCCCTGTGAGAACTTTGGTAGCCCTTCACAGTGGATTGGGGTATCCATTGAGTATGGGTATTTCATAGGGATGTGAATCGGGCTTCGGACGATTGAAAATATCGTACGATATTTTCAAAATCGTCAGAAATCGGGGGCTCCCCCAAAATGATAGGAAAACCCCACGATATTGTTCGTGGGGGTTCTCTTATCATTTTGGGGAGGGAGGGAAAAACAGCACACAAAAATAGCCCCTAAACCCACCCCGACCCTTTAAAACTAATCCCTTAGCTTCCCCCACCCTCCCAATCCCCCCAAAAACGTTTTACAGGTACCTGGTGGTCCAGTGGGGGTCCCGGGAGCGATCTCCTGCTCCCTTGCCGTCAGCTGCCGCTAATCAAAATGGCGCCGATGACCCTTTGCCCTTACCATGTGACAGGGTATCCGTGCCATTGGCCGGCACCTGTCACATGGTAGGAGCACTGGCTGGCCCGCGCCATTTTTAAATATGGCGCCGGCCAATGGCACGGATACCCTGTCACATGGTAAGGGCAAAGGCCATCAGCGCCATTTTTATTGGTGGCAGCCGATGGCCCGAGAGTGGGAGATCGCTCCCGGGACCCCCACTGGACCACCAGGTACCTGTAAAATGTTTTTGGGGGGGTTGGGAGGGTGGGGGAAGCTAAGGGATTAGTTTTAAAGGATTGGGGTGGGTTTTTTGTTTATCGGCTCGGGCGCAGCTGATAAACAAAATCACGATCGGGCCGTACGAAAAAAAAACCACGATGTGAATCGGAACCGGAATCCGAACCGATTCCGGTTCCGATTCACATCTCTAGTATTTCATGTGTAAGGGAAGATTCTGTTTGTTTTTTTATTTTCGTCCAGAGGATTTAAGCTATTGGGTGACTTGATGCAGAGGAATTATATTTTTGCATTAACTGTCTATTTGCACTATCTCCTCTGGAGGCAAGGAAATCTTTATTTCACACATCCTACTTCTTGATTAATTTTTTCACTTTTGGGCTCATTCTAATATTTTTTTTCCACTTGGAGCTGATAACCCATTGTACCTGGGAGTCAGCATACCAAACCTGTGGAAAATACAGAGAAGTAGGGATGTGAATCATTTTTTGACGATTTAAAATATCGTCCGATATATTTTAAATCGTCAAAAATCGTTAGAGCCACGATACAATACCAATTCCCCCGATTTATCGTTAAAAAATCGTAAATCGGGGGAAGGGGGAGGGCAGGAAAACCAGCACACTAAAACCCCCTAAAACCCACCCCCGACCCTTTAAATTAAATCCCCCACCCTCCCGAACCTCCCCCAAATGCTTTAAATAACCTGGGGATCCAGCGGTGGTCCAGAACGGCGGCGGTCCGGAACGGCCCCCTCAATTGAATCCTGTTGTCTTCAGCCGGCGCCATTTTGCAAAATGGCCACCGCAAAATGGCGGCGGCCATAGACAAAAACGATTCGACGCAGGAGGTCGTTCCGGACCCCCGCTGGACTTTTGGCAAGTCTTGTGGGGGTCAGGAGGCCCCCCCAAGCTGGCCAAAAGTTCCTGGGAGTCCAGCGGGGTTCAGGAAGCAATTTCTTGCCGCGAATCGTTTTCCGTACGGAAAATGGCGCCGGCAGGAGATCGACTGCAGGAGGTCGTAACGACCTCCTGCAGTCGATCTCCTGCCGGCGACTGCAGGAGGTCGTTACGACCTCCTGCAGTCGATCTCCTGCAGGCGCCATTTTCCATACGGAAAACGATTCGCGGCAAGAAATTGCTTCCTGAACCCCGCTGGACTCCCAGGAACTTTTGGCCAGCTTGGGGGGGCCTCCTGACCCCCACAAGACTTGCCAAAAGTCCAGCGGGGGTCCGGAACGACCTCCTGCGTCGAATCGTTTTTGTCTATGGCCGCCGCCATTTTGCGGCGGCCATTTTGCAAAATGGCGCCGGCTGAAGACAACAGGATTCAATTGAGGGGGCCGTTCCGGACCGCCGCCGTTCTGGACCACCGCTGGATCCCCAGGTTATTTAAAGCATTTGGGGGGGGGGTTCGGGAGGGTGGGGGATTTAATTTAAAGGGTCGGGGGTGGGTTTTAGGGGGTTTTAGTGTGTCGGCTCACGATTTTAACGATTTTCACGATAGTTTACACACCCAAACGGCAACAATACGATTCCCTCCCCCTCCCAGCCGAAATCGATCATTAAGACGATCGAGGACACGATTCACATCTCTACAGAGAAGTTAGAAATTCCATCTAAAGCAAGGGATCCCAGTAAAGTGCACTACCAGGAGAAACAAAGATGATAAAATGTAAAAGTAACAAGAACTTACCCAAAGGGGTGAGAAGTTCCTACCAGGCACTGCCTAAGGACTTAATAAAATCAAGAAAGAGAGTAAAGTACCCTTCCAGTGCTGTATAAGGAGTTAAAGGACATCTAAAAGATTTGTTGGAAGATATTAAATCTGATTAAATATTAGGACTGTATACATTCTAACTACTTTCTGTGGGAAGATTTAAAAATTAAATTGGGAGGTGATGGAAGACTGAACTTCAATCTACAAAATCTGAGGAATTTGTATAAGTGGGGAAGACAAATTTCAGTTTAAATAAGGAATGCTTCCAAAGTGATTAAGGGTGTCATTTATCAATGTGCTATAAGGCATTTTCACATGCAAAAAACACCTTTAATGCATGCAAAAGCACCATAACATTTGATGATTTGCAAATGAGAGGATATTGGCCAAGTGGGCTGGGCTCACAGTTTTGTGAAGCTGTATCACACGGAGGGAGGGAGGGAGAGAGGGAGAGAGAGAAGGGAGAGAGAGAAAGAGAGAGAGTGCTTAGCCATATTGCCCTCACACTAGATAGGTTTTTATATCTCTATGGGTGGCCCACCTAGACACTCAAGGTAAGGTTTAGGTATTAGTGTAGGGGTTAAGGGCCACTTTCACATTCAAAGTGAAACGTACGAACAGAACAGTGCTCTCTTGTGAAGTTTTGATGACCTTCGGAGTGAGGAAACTTACCCAAAGATGAGGTTTGTGCAATGTTCTCTCAACCTAGCTTGATATTACCCAGGTAGAGAGTTTGTTTTACAATCTGCCCCTTTGTGCGCATTTGTTCAGAATATGGTTCTTTTCCATCAAGGATACAAATGATTTATAATTAGTACTTAAACAACCACATAAATCAATTTATGTTACACTGGAGCTTATTAGTAAATTAAATTGAACACCTCTTTCTTGACAAACAAGTCCACATCAGCAGTCATGTTTCTCAGTCCATTCCTCTCTGCAGAATTGTGCTGAAAGGAGTTTTGTGAAATTTTGCACCATCTGTAGGAATTAGGAAACCAGTCCCTTATTTCCTACTAAAAATTCCTGGCCTCAGAATAAAACTGTTCTTCAGGTCCCAATTTGTCTCCAGAGCAAACTCAAATTCAGAGTGACATGACCAAAATAATCTTACATGAAACCAAAACTTCCTCTTTTAGGTGGTTTATTACACAAAGAACAATTCTAACATAAAGATAAAAAAAACAGTTTGCTCTTCCCGGATCCTACACAGGAAACTCATTATATACTTTACATTTTCCTTACCCACATACACAGCCAGTCAATACATTATTACCAATTTCCTTGCCTCATAGTCTCATGACATTATCACATCACAGAGCCAATCAGGCAGGAGCTTTATGCCTTCATATAAAAATAAACTGATTACTATGCCCATTTTCTCCCTTAGATCTTATCCTTCATTTTATGTCCAAGGACCAAGCTGTCCTCTTGTCCTCCCATCTTAGATGGAGCATCATATGATGTTTTTTACTCTTTCAACTAGAAAAACTTGTATATCTCCTACAAAAAGGGGATGAATTGCAGTTTCATTAGGATCCAATACCCCTGGTGCAGGCTTAAAATATTCTTGTTTTCAGACAGTTATGACTTAATCTACCATTTCTTAGATCAGATCATAGGACTTAGACAGAAACAAAAACATATTGCTAGCTCAGTTATCTCTTCCACAACAATAATCCATTTTGTTTAGCTGACTGATACATAGGCCCGAGATCACCATAGCTAGATGGTCCTAACCTTTCTGAATTCCACAGTTTCTATTTAAAAAAAATAATAACAATAATGCAGGTTTTGTAGGCAAACACAAATCTTTGTATACGTAACATTTCATACTGATGATATGTAATAGGTAATACTTTTGATCAATGTAACTAAAGTATATATCCCGATATTTAGTAAACATGGTCAGCTTCAGAGTGAACAGGTGATATGCATTTCCATTTGAAAGGCATGGGTTCAGTTATGGGGCCTGACCTCTACCCTTTGAGCCATTAAGAGCTGGGGACAATGTGGCAGCAGCATTCACAACCCCCAGGGAAGGAAGTCACAGTAATAACTCAACAATACTTCATGGCCAGACTTAGGTTCCATATTAGCTAGATTTCGGACATAACCATTGTTTGTGGTCCCTTGCCAAATAGTATTACTGCAATGGCTGTGTTGACTGGAGTGAAAATATATTTTTATTAATTAAGAGAAAAACCCTAAGTAATTGGACAGCACATGGTGCTATAGCCTAATAGAGGCCACTTCCAGTGGAGCTGGAAACCCAAAGAAGCAGGAGGAAGCTTCCAAGCCCTGTCCCCCAAAATATTCAGCCCTCTTTTTTATTTTTGAATTAGGCACTTGTAATCGCGCACATGTTATAAAATCGGTGCATCCATGTGCACGTACCGGCAAACGTGAGCACATGTGCACACTCGCGTCACTTTGAAAGTTAGCTCTAAATTTGAAAGGGGAAATTTTCAGACAGCCAATTTACAAGTGTATGTCTCTATTTACAGTACTTGCATAAGTGGCTATGAAAAAATGTCCTCCCCCAGACAAAATTGCACTATTGTTTTACTATATCAATGTATGGAAAGCATTAGGGATGTGAATCGTTTTTCGACGATTAAAATTATCGTCCGATAATTTTAATATCGTCTTAAACCGTTATGGAACACAATACAATAGAGATTCTAACGATTTATCATTATAAATCGTTAGAATCGTGAGCCGGCACACTAAAACCCCCTAAAACCCACCCCCGACCCTTTAAATTAAATCCCCCACCCTCCCGAACCCCTCCCAAATGACTTAAATAACCTGGGTGTCCAGCGGCGGTCCGGAACGGCAGCGGTCCGGAACAGGCTCCTGCTATTGAATCTTGTTGTCTTCAGCCGGCGCCATTTTCCAAAATGGCGCCGAAAAATGGCGGCGGCCATAGACCAACATGATTCCACGGCAGGAGGTCCTTCCGGACCCCCGCTGGACTTTTGGCAAGTCTTGTGGGGGTCAGGAGGCCCCCCCCAAGCTGGCCAAAAGTTCCTGGAGGTCCAGCGGGGGTCAGGGAGCGATTTCCCGCCGCGAATCGTTTTCCGTACGGAAAATGGCGCCGGCAGGAGATCGACTGCAGGAGGTCGTTCAGCGAGGGTTCCGGCGCCTCGCTGAACGACCTCCTGCAGTCGATCTCCTGCCGGCGCCATTTTCCGTACGGAAAACGATTTGCGGCGGGAAATCGCTCCCTGACCGCCGCTGGACCTCCAGGAACTTTTGGCCAGCTTGGGGGGGGCCTCCTGACCCCCACAAGACTTGCCAAAAGTCCAGCGGGGGTCCGGAAGGACCTCCTGCCGTGGAATCGTGTTGGTCTATGGCCGCCGCCATTTTTCGGCGCCATTTTGGAAAATGGCGCCGGCTGAAGACAACAAGATTCAATAGCAGGAGCCCGTTCCGGACCGCTGCTGTTCCGGACCGCCGCTGGACACCCAGGTTATTTAAGTCATTTGGGGGGGGGTTCGGGAGGGTGGGAGATTTAATTTAAAGGGTCGGGGGTGGGTTTTAGGGGGTTTTAATGTGCCAGCTCACGATTTTACGATTTTTCACGATATTTTACCCCCCCAAACGGCAACAATACGATTCCCTCCCCCTCCCAGCTGAAATCGATCGTTAAGACGATCGAGGACACGATTCACATCTCTAGAAAGCATACTTTTAGAGTAATATTCTTTACAAAAATCATCTGCAGTAGTTGTTTGCGGTGATATCATCAGGTACATTTTCAAAGGATTAGTCATGATCTATGAGCAAACAATAGGGAATAATGTGTAGATTTGCTAATCAGTGAAGCTACAATAGGGAATAACGTAGGAAGATCTGCATTAGTGGATTTTCAGTTGCCTCAGAATATATACAGACTTTCATAATACATGTACTATTACCTGCTTTAAAAAGAAGCGTTCCAGGGGAATGTTTTAGAAATATGATTGGAAACTGGGCACATACATTTAAGTTTCAAATAGGTACAGACGTTGTTAATCTGCACATTTTACACTATAGTTTAATTTCATGAACTATAAAAGGTGAACGTTAAGAGCTCGGCATGTGCCAAAACTAGGAGATACAGGCACAAGTTGGGCCTGTGCACACCGAGAGGATTTTAAAAGCTACCCGTGTACACTTATATCGCCTGATTCGTGCACAAATGATTAGTTCCACAGAAGGGGCAGGGCATGGGTGTGGTCTGGGCAGGCATGGGAATTCCTGAATTTCAACCTGAAATTAGCGCATAAATACTTATGCGTACAAGCACACACCAGGTTCCCCTACCGCATAACTTTGCTTCTGCTATGGAGAACATACAAATTGTAAAACAAAAAAATCTAGACAGATCAGCGGACTTTTAAGGGTAAGGTCTAACAGGGAAGTAAAGATGTTATTAAATTAGGGGGTTTGGAAGTCCTCTCCCTAACTGGGTGAAATGGGAACAAACTGGGAAAATGGCTAATGACGTCAGTGTGCGTGACTTTTAAAATCCCCTCACTTTCATGGTAGAAACTGCATTTTGCACGCAGAAGTGCAATTATATTTAAGATTGAGTGCATATATATGTTCATATTTTATAAAATGGCTGCATCCCCTGGCATGGGTCGAAGATTGCGAGTACATGTTTGACGGCAGGCCTGTTTCAAACTTACCATCCCTGTGTACAAATATACTTTTGACTTTATAACATGCAGCAGATTTTCAAACACAATATATATGGGTACCTTCTCTTTAAAAATTGTGCAGATTGAAAAATATGCATCTACACTGCCAACTAGGTGCCCTAATGAAAATTTACTTTAACATGTATAGCAAGATGGTAGCAAGAGATGGTAACGAGAAAGTGGCAGAAACAGCCTGCCATGGACCAAATCAACAACCTAGGATTACAATTCCTGCTTGCCAACATGTGTCAAAGTTGCAACACCATCTGCTGATCTAGGACCAGCATCATAACCTATCTTTGGATTTATATATATAGATCAATCTTGGAAGATGGTCATCTTCACCCACAAGGCATTGATGGTGATGATGATGACGATGATTTGTAGAAAGTAATTAAACAAATAAACTAGTTGATAATGATAGTGCATCGGTCTCCCTAAATCCACTCTTAAACCCCTACAATTACTGCAAAATGCTGCAGCACGTGTCCTCTCTGGAAAGAAGAAATTTGACCACATCTCACCAACCCTGATGAATCTACATTGGCTACCTATCTCCCAAAGAATCAAATACAAATCATTATCTATTCTTCATAATGAAATATACAAAGATAACAACTTTCCACTTGATTGCATGATTAAACTACACAAACCACCAAGGTCAACAAGAATCTCTAATAAATTGCAACTAATCATACCCCCTCTCTCAGATGCAAGATTATCTAGCACCAGGAATCGTGCTTTCTCTATAGCTGGCCCTATAGAATGGAACTCCTTACCATCTTATCTAAGCTCAATAAGGGATACCAAATCCTTCAAAAAAGAACTTAAAACTTGGCTATTTAAGCAAGCATTCACAGCCTAAAATTGATGTCCACCCTCAGTCTTTGATTTTTTGCCTTGTAAGAACCCTTACCCTCTCATACTATCTCTACTTCCCTCCACTTAACTCTTCCCATTCTGTCCACCCTCTCTTTTTTCTCCCCTTTATCACCTTGAACCTTATCGCTTTAATTCCACAACCCTTACACTTTTAATTCTCTATTTTCATACCTCTTCACCTCCATTCTGACTTCTCTTTATTCTTAAACTAATATTCACCTTTTCTTAAGAAAACCCAATTATATGATACTTACTATAGTTATGATATCTAATGATGTTCCTTATCACTCTGCTTTTGCTGAGATGTTAATTATAACACCAATGTTTTTACGTTTATATTCTCTGTTATTAAATGTTTTCATGTATGAAGTTGTTCAATGTACCCCGGAGTGAAGGCTTCTCGCTATACTTCGGTATAAAAAAGAATCTAAATAAAAAATAAATAAATAAATAAATAAATTATAATGATCCAGCATTCTGCGAGCCAGAATTGGCACACTTAGCAAATGCCAAACTGTAATTTTAGTTTTCTATTTTCCTTCTATCCCTCTTTTTTTGGGGAAAGAAATATAAAAAGAACATTATTTTCCCCTCTTCTACATGCCTTTGTTCTCTGAACAGTAAATTGTTTTTTTTTTCTTCTGCCACTACTCATATGATGGATGAAATCGAGAAATAATTAAGTCACAAGAAAGAATAATGATATTATTCTGAAAGGCCTTTCAGCTGTGAACTATTAATCTGGCATATGACTTGATGTTGATTTAAAATGAATAATAATTCAACTTCTTTATTTAATTGTATGCTTTTCCTCCCATTTCTCAAAATACTTTAACATCTGTTTTAAAAGGCCTAGAAAGTCTATATAGATATTTACATTTTTTTCAAATGAAATTTGAAGTTAACATTTGCTGTTGATTTCTAGTTGGGAAAAGCAGTTTAGGATAAAGAGCATTATAAATCACTCCAAAGAAAGAAGCATAGAGAAAAGTTAATTAAAGTCAGTTATGTTCTAGAAAAATATAATTGTTACCATGTTAATGTTATACCCTGGTTTCCTCTCTTAGGCCCGGGAAGCAGCCTGACATAAGTGAAGATTTCTCTGCTCCCATAAAGTCTTGAGGGCATCCACAGTAGCCTGTGCTGCAGGGGACAGCATTGATAAAGATATGGGCAGTGGTGCTCGTCGTTGTTTTCCATAGACAATAGAGAATGGTGACGTGCCTGTAGCAGTGGCAATGTGGGAGTTGTGAGACAACTCTGTCCAGGATAAAAGTTTGGACCAATTGTCTTCTTGGTCATTGATGTAAGCACGCAGGAAGGCCTTTAAGGAATGGATTCATTCGTTCGGCTTGTCCGTTAGCTTGGGGATGATAGGCAGTTGTTAAGCTGATATTAATACCGAATATTCGGCAAAGAGTGCGCCAATATCTAGCAATGAACTGTGGACCTCTGTCTGAGACAATGTCCTTGGGTAGGCCATGCAATCTAAAGATATGGTGGAAAAATATGCGTACTAACTCTGGAGTGGATGGTAGGCCCAGTAGAGGGACAAAATGTGCCATTTTTGAAAATCGGTCTATTGTTACCCATATTACGGTATGACCTTTCGACGGAGGCAAATCCACAATGAAATCGGTAGACAGGTGGGTTCACGGTTCCTCGGGAGCAGGAAGTGGTTATAGGAGACCACAAGTTTGACTGACTGGGGGTTTTTGCTGTGCACAAATATTACAGGATTCAACGTATACTTTAATGTCGGAGAGCATAGTAGCCCACCAGAAGAACTGCTGTAGCAGTGCCAAGGTCCGTGCTCATCCTGGATGACCGGCAAATTTGGAATCATGTGCCCAATGGAGAACTCTTTCTCAGAGTCATTGGGGCATGACCATCTTCCCAGCAGGAACTGGGTGAGTGGCAAATAAACAAAGACAGGCTGGGTCTATTATGTGGCTAGGTTCTTCCAGAGTGTCTTCAGGCTCAAAGGATCGTGATAGGGCATCTGCCTGGAGAATTTTATCAGCAGGGTAATAACGAAGCTCAAAATCGAACCTGGAAAAGAATAGAGCCCATCGAGCTTGATGGGCATTGAGACGTTGGGCTTGGCTCAGATGTTCCAGGTTCTTATGATCGGTGAACACAGTGAACTTGTGTTGTGCACCCTCTAGCCATGGGCGCCCTTCTTCGAGAGCCAATTTTATAGCAAGTAGCTCACGATCCCCTATGCTGTAATTTTTCTCTGCAGATGAAATTTTATGGGATTAGAAGGAGCACGGGACTATAGTACTGGAAGCGGTGCATTTGCTCAGGACTGCCCCAGCCCCAATAACGGAGGAGTCCACTTCCGCTAGAAATGGACGGTTTGGGTTCGGATGATGTAAATAAGACCCCTTCTGGAAGGCTTCTTTGAGGCAGTAGGAGGCTGCGATGGCCTCCAGAGTCCAATTTCACATATCTTGACCTTTGCGAATTAGGGCCATCAAAGGAGCAGCCAGAGTAGAGTAATGTGGGATGAAATGGCAATAGAGGTTGAGGAATCTCAGGAAGTGCTGTAGAGCTTTAAGAACCACAGGCTGTGGCCAATCCTGGATTCCTTTTAACTTAGCTGGGTCCATGGAAAACCCTTGTTGGGAGATAATATAACCGAGGAAAGGCAGACTGGATTTCTCAAACAGGTCTTTAGAAAAGACAACGATATCGTCCAGATAGGCTACAACTTTGATATACAGCAAGTCTCTAAAAAATTCGTTCATCATCCGTTGGAATACTGCAGGCACATTACAGAGGCAGAAGGGCATCACCAGGTATTCGCAGTGTCCGTCCCGGGTGTTAAAGGTGGTCTTCCAAATGTTGTCTGGATGGATTTGTACCAGGTTATATGCTCCGCGTAGGTCCAACTTAGTGAATATAGATGCTCCCTGAAGACGATTGAATAGTTTGGAGATTAGTGGCTGGGGATACTTGTCTTTACGGGTGATGGCGTTTAGGCCACGGTAGTCAATTCACGGCCTAAGTGACCCATCTTTCTTGGTCACAAAAAAGAATCTCGCCTCAGCAGGAAAAGTAGAGGGGCATATGAATCCCTTCACAAGGTTTTCTTGGATATACTCCATCATGGTATTGATCTTCGTCCTGTTGACGAGTTATTATTATCATCAGTATTATTATTGTTTATGTAATATTCAAGTTGTATTTATATTTAAGTTAAACTGTATTTATACTTATATTTAAGTTGTATTTATAGTTATATTTATATGTGATATGTTAAGAAAATATATGTTAAGAAACGCTGTTTAATGTAACGCCTTTATTGCGACAGTTAATGTTCTATGTAAACCGACCTGATTCGATACTTGTATTGAGAATGTCGGTATATAAAAATCCGAAATAAATAAATAAATAAATAAATGGCCCTCGTCTCGGGTACAGACAGAGGGTAGGTATGCCCTCGAGGAGGCATGGTCCCTGGAAGGAGATCAATAAGACAATCAAACCTCTGAAGAGGAGGAAGAAGGTCTGCCTTTTGCTTGGAGAACACGTCCTCAAAGTCTGCATAAGTAGCAGGTATGCCAGAAAAAGTGACAGCCAAAGGAACCACGGTTGGAGGTACCACTTTCTGGAAACAGGACAGGTGGGACCCCACTCCACCAGTTGCTGCAAACCCCAATTAAATTGGGGAGAATGCTTCTGTAGCCAGGGGAGTCCAAGAACTACCGTATGGATGGATTTCTCCAACAATAACAGTTTGAGTATCTCGGTATGTAGGGCGCCAGTGCACAGCTGGACAGGTTCTGTGATAAGGGAGATTCGGCCAGGTAACCGCTCTCCATAAATAGATGCGATACATAAGGAAGTCTTAAGCGAGTGGGTCTTCATACCCAGGAGCTGGACAAGGTCCTTGAGATGTTTAAAATTATGAGAGGTCTAGAACGGGTAGATGTGAATCGGTTATTTACTCTTTCGGATAATAGAAAGACTAGGGGGCACTCCATGAAGTTAGCATGGGGCACATTTAAAACTAATCAGAGAAAGTTCTTTTTTACTCAACACACAATTAAATTCTGGAATTTGTTACCAGAGGATGTGGTTAGTGCAGTTAGTATAGCTGTGTTTAAAAAAGGATTGGATAAGTTCTTGGAGGAGAAGTCCATTACCTGCTATTAAGTTCACTTAGGGGCGGATTTTAAATGCCCTGCACGCATAAATCTACCCCTTAGAGATGTAAATCTGCGCACGGGCTGCTGGCACGCTGTCACCTGACCCGGGGGCTGGTCCGGAGGCCTCGACCACGCCCCCAGGCCGGCGCCACGCCCCCGGGCCCGCTCCCGAAACGCCGGGGCCCGCCCCTGAAATGCTGCGTCGTTTCGGGACCGCCCCCTACACGCCCCGACACGCCCCTTTTACAAAGTCTCGGGACTTGCGCACGTCCCGGGGCTCTGTGCGCGCCGGCGGCCTATGCAAAATAGACGCGCCGGCGTGCAGGGCATTTAAAATACGCCCCTTAGCTTTTGGGTACTTGCCAGGTTCTTATGGCCTAGATTGGCCACTGTTGGAAACAGGATGCTGGGCTTGATGGACCCTTGGTCTGACCCAGTATGGCATTTTCTTATGTTCTTATGTTCTTAAATTACCTCCTGCTCTGGAGTCTACCAGAGCAAGAACTGGAAAGGACCAGGAATCCCAGATCAAGGTAAATGGTACAGATAACTGAGGGCCCGGAGAGGTTGCGCCCAAGTTCAGGACCCCTACTGAACTCAGGCCGGAATGTTTTCCATACAGATAGGACAAGTCTGTAGATGGTGGCCAGGTGCTCCGCAATACAGACACAGACCGGTTTGACTCCGCCGGAGGTGCTCTTCCGGTGTCAGCCACCCACGACCCAACTGCATGGGCTCTTCTGTCTTAGCCACTGTAGTGACCATGCTTGGGGCAGAGTTGGTGGTCGGTGGCGAACGGAACCGAACCCGAGAAGGCTTTTTGGGCATCCGACTCTCCCAGTGATGCTCTTGGAGACAGTGGTCGAGTCAGCCTGTCAAATCTATAAGGTCCTCAAGAGAGGAAGGGCGCTCCCTTGCAGTCAGCTCATCCTTCAGCTATGAGATAGCTTATAGGCAGTCTTCGTGCCAGGTGAGCTCAGTAGCCAAAGTCCGAAACTCTATGGTATAATGGAAGAGACTTCTTTGACCTTGATGGAGATGTAGTAGGCTGGTGCTTGCCATGGCATGCCGCCTGGGATCATCGAAGGTCCATCGAAACACAGTCACAAACTAGGACAATTTCCTTAACAGGGAGTCCAAGCATTCCCACAGGGGGGAAGCCCAAGCCAGCGCCTTCCCTTTGAGATGGGATAAGAAGAATATGACTTTAGTCAGTTCGTCCAGGAAGACAGAGGGCTGCAGAGCGAATTGCATATAGCATTGGTTAATGAACCCTCTGCAGAGTCTGGAGTCACCATTGAAGCACAGGGGTGCTGGTAGGGCCAACAAGGCTCGAGGCATCGATGGAGATGGCTGTGGATGAGGAGGAGCCAGAGTATAAACTAGATTGTTAGTGAAGGCATCAAGCCGGGCGTGGAGATGATCCATGGAGGAGGTCAAATCCTCAAGAAACTGCTGCTGTTCTTGTACCTTGGATGCCAGGCCTGGGATGGCCTGGAGGGCACGTGGCTCCACTGAGTCCATGGCCTTTGCAACCTGTTGTGTTGGAGGTGGACCCTTGTGTCGAGGTGGAGGGGGACTCCTGACCTCCACAAGACTTGCCAAAAGTCCCTGGTGGTCCAGCAGGGGTCCTAGAGCGATCTCCTGCACTCGGGCCATCGGCTGCCAGAATTCAAAATGGCGCCAATGTGACAGAGGCTGACCAATGGCACCGGTAGCCCCTGTGACACAGGCTATCGGCGCCATGATGAAACCGGCAAACGAGGGTGTGATAGTGCAGGGGATGGCTTCTGGACTCCCCGCTGGACCACCAGGGAGTTTTGGTAAGTCTTGGGGGGGTCCGGAGGGTGGGGGGTTGTAGTTAATTTGAATTATAGCTGGCACACGAATAGAAATCGCCGTATTAATACATCGGGGCGCCATACGGCCGAATGCAACGCATTTGCTCCCCGACGAATCTGAATCACGAATGCAACGTATGACGTCCCTCTGCACATCCCTAGTAAATTCATGTTGACTTGTGTTCCATTAAACCATGTCTTTCTATATGCGCTATGATCTTGATCTTGAAAATAGTTTCCACTATTTTTCCCGGCACTGAAGTCTGACTCACTGGTCAATAGTTACCCGGATCGCCCCTGGAGCCTTTTTTAAATTTTGAGGTTACATTGGCCACCCTCCAGTCTTCAGGTACAATGGATGATTTTAATGATAGGTTACAAATTTTAACTAATAGATTAGAAGTTTCATTTTTGAGTTCCTTCAGTACCCTAGGATGCATACCATCCGGTCCAGGTGATTTTCTACTCTTTAGTTTGTCAATCTGACCTACTACATCTTCCAGGTTCACAGTGATTTGGTTCAGTTCATCTGACTCATCACCCTTGAAAACCATCTCCAGAACTGGTATCTCTCCAACATCCTCATTAGTAAACACAAAAGCAAAGAATTCATTTAGTCTTTCTGCAATGGCCTTATCTTCCCTAAGAGCCTCTTTAACCCCTCGGTCTTCTAATGGTCCGACTTCATAGGTTTCTTGCTTTGGATATATTTTAAAAAGGTTTTTATAATGAGTTTTTGCCTCTATGGCCAACTTCATTTCAAAAATTCTCTTTGCCTGTCTTATCAATGTTTTACACTTAACTGGACAATGTTTATGCTTTATCCTATTTTCTTCAGATGGATCCTTTTTCCAATTTTTGAAGGATGTTTTTTTTGGCTCACCTTCTAACCATGCTAGTAATTGTTTTGCCTTCCTTCCACCCTTCTTAATGCATGGAATACATCTGGACTGCGCCTCTAGGATTTTATTTTTAAACAATGACCATGCATGTTGAACACTTTTAACCTTTGCAGGTGCATCTTTCAGTTTTTTTCTATTATCCTCATTTTATCAAAGTTTCCCTTTTGAAAATGTAATGTTAGAGCTGTAGATTTACTTATTGTTCCCCTTCCAGTTATTAGTTTTAATTTGATCATGTTTTGCCAAGTGGCCCCACCACCATTACCTCTCTCAGCAAATCCGGCATTCCACTAAAAATTAAATCTAAAATAGCTCCCTCTCTCGTTGGTTCCTGAACCAATTGTTCCATGAAGTAGTCATTTATTACATCCAGGAATTTTATGTCTCTAGCAAGTCCTGATGTTACATTTACCCAGTCAATATTCGGGTAATTGAAATCTTCCATTATTATTGCCCTGCCAAATTTATTTCTCTTAGCATTTCATCATCTATCTGACCATTTTGTCCTATCAAAGACAATAGGACAACTTTCCAAAGTGACTCGGATTTTGCCATACCCTGCAGGAGAGGTATTATGTTTGCCGAGTAAAGGCATCCTGGTCTACCAGAATTTTAACACCTAAATGTTTCACCCCTCCATCCTTATCATACATTACCACTCACATCAATTGCTTCAGATTTGTCCTGGTTAATTTTTAGCCCATATTTAATCCTAACAATCACAACACAATAAGGGATCTTTTTGTTTTTGTTCATAAATAATATGCCTTTTACTATTTATACATTTTTAATACATATCATATCATAAAACATCGATAAGTATACCTCTCTCCAACATTTAACCAGGTAGCAATCTGGACACTTATTATATATACATAGTCACCCAAATACATTACCAGTTGAATTACCCCCTAAAACCATAACTCATTCATTCACATATTCATACAACACATCCTTGTATGGGATACCGTAAAATACACCCCCTTTCCCAGTTACAATTTTTATTATATAATTAATACAACATATAATACCATCAATACATATATTCACATATTCCCCCGTTTCCAATTATAATTTCCTCTATTAATGCATCAAATACATATCATCACATTCCTCATATTTCATCAAATGTATATCTTCAAATTCCCTATAAGGACCCTTGTTTCTCCTGACGTGGCTTCCTCAGGGGTTATCTTATCAATGATCTTCATAAACCACTCTTCATTCCCTTGGTAATGTATGTTGTCCCACTGATCACAATATCCCTGTCGTTGTCACCAAGTGTCCACAAGTATCCTATAATATTAAAATATCAAAACACCACCTTAACCCACCATACAATATATTGCCATTTCAATCAACTATATATAATCAACTATATACCAACTTACACCAGTCTACAATAGTCCTTTTAACACTCATCTCCTCAAAGACCCGGCCTCAAAATTCTTCCAAATATCACTGACTTTTATCGCTCCTTAATTCTTCAAAATTCTTCCAAATATCACTGATTTTTATCACTCCTTGATTCTACAAAAATATCTAATATATCATGTATACCAACTTTTAATATATTTAAATCCTATAAACGCATACGTTCCCTACTATTACCCACTTATATATTAACAGTTAACACATCTCAAATTTATTTCGCTGTTCTCTGGATATTAGAGAAGAGAACAGCGAAATAAATTTGAGATGTGTTAACTGTTAATATATAAGTTATCCACCATTATTTCACCTACAAGAAATTATGAATACTAAATTAAATCTCCTTACCTCACCTCATCTCATAAATTCTCAAAGTTTCAGATTACTTACTACTGCCAGTTTCAAAGATGCCTTCACTCAACGATTCACCAAACTGGAAGGAGGATTACTTTCCCCCTGGTTTAAAACACCTTTTATATGCTCTACAAACCACTCCTATCTTCCCTCAACCAATCCATTCTTTCCCCTTATCACACACTTCCAGCGTCATGCGTACTTGAGCGTATGTTCCTATTCATCAAGGTGAAACCTCCCTTTTCGTTCTTTCAACCAATCCACACCTATATTCAGCACATACACCTCCCATTCATCACATAACCTTCCATATTTTCTCTGCTCGTCACCATAACCAGCCTGCTCAATGACTTCTCACACATAGTATGCCACCCATTCAATCTCCAGATTGAGACCCCATGGCTGTACAGAATTCCATTTATAAATAAATTTTTGTTCTGTGTGCCAGACCTCCCGGGAAATGACGGGAGGTCTGTCGAAGGCCTTCCAGAAATGGGTTCTCCTCGGGATCCCCCTGGGTTTCTGAATCCGGAATCGCCAGTTCCGGCAGGCATTGGGAGACCAGATCCGGGAGCTCCTCCCTTGTGAAGAACCGTCTCATGGTTCGGTGGGGATCTGTCCCAGGGGGGAGTTCTCCTTCTTCTAGGGGTTCGACTTCGTCTTCTGAGATGTCCGTGCCCCAGAAGGTGGGACTACTTGGCGGTAAAGGCCTATGCCTGGGTCTTGAGGGGCCTGGAGCATAGGGGTCCTGTGACGTATGTGGTTGGTCCACCCAGGAATCCGTTTGCATCCGGACAAAGGCTTGAATCCCCTTGAAGAGTTCCACCCAAGAAGTAGACGAGGGGTCCACATTGAGTGGTGCTGTTTCCCTGGGAGCCTCCGGCTGAGAGGGAGTCCTGCTGGGGGTTGCTAGCTCCAGGGAGCCCCCTGAAGAGCTAGTCCCCGGCCCTGGGCGAGTCTGAGCCTGTGGTGGATCTCCCAGGGCCTCCTCGCATTGGGTGCATAGGGCGTCGGCTTCCTGGCTCTGGGCAGCCCTGAGGTGGCATGCTGAGCAGAGGCCTAGGGATTTTACTTCAGTTACTGGAGGAGTCGAGGTTGCCTGCGCGTACATGTTTCGCTCCGGAGCGCCTGGCCACGTGCGTGGGGTTTGTGCGCGTATTTGTGCACTTAACCGGGGTTGTGCGCATATCTGTGCGCTTAACCCGGGATGTGCGCGCCGCTAGTCGAGTGCGCGTAGTCCGTGCGACTGGGACTTGCGCGCGCCGCTTATGCGTCTGAGTGTTCTTGTGCGTATAGCTTAAGCGCAGAAGTAGGCTTGTGCGCACAGGTAAATTTTGTGTGCTCGGCCAGCGGCGATGTAAACGGCGAGATTAAGGCCAAGATGGCGAAGGCGACCATGCGGGCAAGATGGCGACTATCTCGGAGGGTCTCCACGTGGGAGGGCCCTTGGAAATGCCGGGGTTTGGCCCTGCTAGGGCGGATCAACCCGGTGGCGCTGGCTTCGGCCGATGGCCTGCGCTCGTCCTCAATCCTCGGAGACCAGCACAAGTAAAGATTTGTACCTTACCTTGTCTTCGGCGTTTCCTGGTCTCGACCCGGGCGGTCTCCGGCTGCAGGGGGAGAGGGTAACTACCTTCACCGCCGCTTTTGAGGGTGCACCCGCTGCCTCTCAGCCGCGCCCGAACTCCTCTCGCTCGGGGGCTGTATCTCCTCGCCACGATTCGGCCGCCGGACCGAGGCTGCCTCTATACCGCGCCCGATCCTTCGGGGGCTAGGTCCCACCGCAATTCGGCCGCCGGACCGAGGCTCACCTCCGAGGGACCACGGAAATCACCTCGGGAATCTCGACTGTGGGAGGGACCTAAGGGTATCACCGCAGGAGAGCGGGGCTCGTCTTCAGTAGAGTTTTCTTCTTTAAATTTGGTTCCAACACTCTGAGAGCGTGCAGATAGCTCCTAACTGCTATGGAGACGGAAAATACTGAGGATCTGCACTTCCTGCAGGGGTATATGTACTAGGGGCTGACTTCAGATTGAAATCTGATCCATCTCCAACTGCTAGCATGAGTACACTATACCCATTGGTTCTGAGTCCATCTGCTACACGCTAGGAAAGCATAACTTTTAATTGAATGTGTGTGTGTATGGTGGAGGAAGGCACAGTGCAGGGCTGTAATGTTTTCCTACGGCATCTAATAACCTTGCTCTATCTTGCCCTTCCTCAAGCTAGCCCCTCCCTTCTCTCCTGCCCTTACCCTCAAGGCTCTACTCTAGCACTTTCTGCCTCCATCCCCAACCCAGGTCAATATCATCATGAAAGAACAGCAAACAGAGGTATTTCTGCAGATTCTTCTAGCCAGAGCAAAACCTCTCTCACTGTACCACTACTCCAGAACAGTATTGCACCTAATCTCGTACTGTGCAGCATGGGAGGGGGGGGGGGGGGGTGTTGCAGGGGATAGAATGAAGAAGAGGAGGTAGTTGGGTCAGACCAGTACATGATATGGTACAACACTGAAAGCAGGACTGGAGAGCAGATGGTGGGTCAGGGCAGATCCTCAGGACACAATTAGAGAAGTGGCAGGATGCGCAAGGAAGCAGCAGCTCATTGATTTATCTTGGCAACACTACACAGCAGCCGTGATCAGATTTAACCAGTTTACAAGAGCACATGCACTCCAACAGCCTCAGCCAGCCAGCCTATCTACATGCAAGCTGCTGCAGTGGGAATGAATACTGGCTGGCTGAGGGAACTGTGATTCATGCTGGGTCTGGGTAAAAGGGAGGGTAGATAACTTCCTCACACATAGCAGTGGGATAACTCCAGCTTTGAAGTTGGAGAGGTAAAATCAGGACAATTTCCAGGTGTTTTACCCTTCTAACTGACTTCCAGCATGAAGTTAAAATTCGGTACTGTCTGGAAAAAGAAATCCATTCTTTTGGCAATCCTAGGCCATATATGCACTTATATCCTTAACGTTCTCCCATTTCACTTTATAACTTTAGCATACAAACAGACAGAATTAACACTTCAAGACAACCACAACAAACTCACCTCTGGATGGGGGAAAATAACACATATTTGATTTCATTTTTTCAATGTATTCACATTGTTTTCCATTTAAAAGACGCCCACTCAAAAAGCAGTTACAAATATCCACAGGTACTTTGTGCTCATGGCAAGTTTTAAAGCAAATGTAAGTGTGTATTTTTTGTTTGAAAATCAATGCAAAGTCTGCAGATAAAAAGTATTCAGGTGCCCACAGACTGTATCCCAATGCTGACAGTCTGAAAATTGCCCCGTGAAGTTATCACCTGTGATCAGAGTTTCATGATCTCCTTCATCTTGATTAACTTTCCATTTAGAGATAGGAAGATAATAAATCTTGGAAGAAGGAGGCAACGTTTCAGGAGTAACTTTGAAGATTTCCAATAAATACTCCTTCAACATGCTCACAGGAGTAATTAATCTTGATTTAAGGAAATTTCTATAATGCCTAGTTCATTTTCTTTGCAGTATTTTCCAATAATATGACTTATGGTGGAGGATTATATTATCCTTAATAATAGCCACATTTGATGCTTGGATGGTTTAAATCTGTCCTCTCAGCAGGGATAATTTAACAATGTAGTCTTCCAATAACAAGACCTGATACTTGGAACTTAACAGCCTTCTCTGTAGTGAAAGAACAAAGAGGACTATTTTCAAAAGAGATCCAGTCTACTGACATGGAGTTAGGGAACTTGACGCCATCTATAAAACTTGTCCCATGATCAACAGCTAAATATAGTAGCTTAGTTTAAATAGGTAGCTAAATTTAGCATTCTAAATTTAGAAATTACTGAGAATGCCCATTTGTCAGTGAGGAAACTACTTAAGTCTAATGAATATTTAAATAGATGCTCGGCTCCCCCCCCCTCCCCCAACCCATCTAACTCTATTTGCAGAAACAGCAAGGAAAAAGAAGGTGGGTTCTTTTGTGGGTACAAAAGTACTGATATGTTTTGCAGCTAGGCAGCTTAATGAAAATTGTTCCCATAATTGTGAAATGCAGCCCCAAGAGGATACATATTTCTTCCAAGGAGACACTGCTGGAAGCTTTTGGTGTTTTGCCTAAGAGTACCTGCACTGATCTGAAAACTGTGACCACTGTAATATGCCCTTGTAAATTCAAGGTTACTAATTAAAATGTTTCTCTTGTGGGATTGTTGATATGCTGTTATTGTTTTTTCTGAGCATGCTCCAACTTTAATTGAGTCATCTCTTTGGAGAACTTGAGATCAGGCAGGATGTCCCTCTTTCCAGAATGCTGCCTTAGAGAACCCAGCTTTCTGTACAGTTCCAGGGAGGACTATGCCAATACATTTAATTGGTCTTCTCTTACTGAGACATAGAAAAAAAAACTATATTTTTGTGAGTACCATGTGATTGCACTAGTCCACTTTTTAGTGAAATATCAGATTATATGAGCATTATGCCTGATGTTGGATGATGCAGCCTCATCAAATTGATTTAGCATATTTTGATGCACCATCGGTTTAGGATTTAATTGAAGAATTGTGAACATCTGCTGCCAAGCTTGAATTTCCCTGAGTCATGTTAAATGTGTGAAAGAAAATAAACAAGATGGTTAGACTTAATTAGAGGGCCTCCATGTTTTATTTTGGAGTCACCTGAGAGCATGGATAGCAGAGGTACAGGTGATGAAGAAATATCCAAGGCCCACCCCTTGAGAGATCCTACCAATTCTAACAAAGATAGTGTGGTGCAGGTTACACTTTCATATAAAAGGTCTAGCACTGTTCCTCTCAGGATAAGCCTGGGCACCACAGATGCAGAAACCAAATGGTCAGAGGCTCCATGGAGCTCCCTCACAAGAGATCATATGCTCACTGCTGAAACTAAGGACTCACATCAGTTTCCTACTTCTTCCTCAACTTGAGCCCACCCTTCCTCTTTCCAACCATGCTGTTGTTACCCCACTGGGTCCAAGAGTGATATTGAGGATCCATTGAACCATATAATATCTCTAGTAGGCAAAGGGGAATTCACAGCCTGAGGTTCAGAGAAATCTCTGGCTGCATTTCCTTTGGCTTTCCTATGATTGAGCCATATCTCTCTGAAGTTGCCGGATACCTTTATACAAAGGTATCCGGCAGGCCAAAATCCAGCACTCGAGGATAAGAAGGATAGGTCTTAACCTTACATTTTCTTTCCACTATTTTGAAGAAAAACCATGATTACAAAAAGTCCGAAAGTCACAAAAAGTAGCCTTTCCCCTCCTAGTCTTTATTTTATTTATTTTTGGCCAGAGGATGTAGAGTTGAGAAAAAAAAAGTTGAGTGTTCCTGTGCTTATTGGCATGTGGGCATTAAAAAGCCATGGTGCATAGAGCTATTAACACTTGATCGTTGCTTCATGCTAGCTTGCTGACTAAATTGTTTAGAACTATTTTTAGTGATTGCATAATCTGTATATCATTATCAGATTTTAAAAATTTTTGAGGGCAGCTTAGTGATTTGGCTTCTATGTATTTTTTAAATGTAATCATAGAGAATATATTTGCTTGATTGAGTGAAAGGTAGCTCTCCAGCTACCTCCCTGGATTCTCATTGATTAATGGATAGGTTGGTTATGTTGATTTTTAGGTATCACCCCTTGTTCTGGAGCATGGGTGATACCCCTTGTTCTGGAGCCTCCTTTCCATTGAAAGAGGCATAGTTCTAATGAAAATTAGCATATGGTATCCATTGCACAAGAAAAATTACTAGTTTTGCAGTTGTCCAAAAAAAACTGAAGGCAATTCTGTTCATAAGTTGGAAGACTTCACCTTCCTGTCAGGTGAATTTTCAAAAGGTTACTCATGCAAAAAAGACCATTTATGCGTGTATACCAACAGAACGTGTGCAATGGGAATTTTAAAATGAGGCATATATGCGTGTACATAACCGTAAACATGTACTTTTAATCACGTAAAAAATGGGTGATAGGGGCGTGACAAACAGTACGTGTGTAGTGACATATTTTAAAAGCACTGAATGCGCATATGTATGTGCACTTACGCACATATTTTTAATTCAGCTCATCTACGCATATACTTGTACACTTGTCCTTTCGGTTCCCTTATGGCATTTGGTGGCTTGGATTCTCCGGGTTAGTGGACACTAGTGCAGGCCTCTGTGTGAGGGAGTGTCTTAGGGCCAAACAGGGGCTGTTGGGAAAGTGTGGGTCATACAGGGGGCATCAAGGATAGACAGTGTGTGTTGGAGGGGGGGTTCACACAGTGTTCCTTGCATAGATAAATTCATGCTGGTTGCTACCTGGGATATACAGAAATATACTGGGGTTTTGAGGAACAGATAGGGGGGATAGAGGGACATAAAGGCTTATAAAGGGGGAGTGCCAGCATTTGTTCCAGCAAAATACAGGGGTTAGCTAATCTGTATTGGAGACTCCCTTTTTAAGATGACTCTACTGACCCTATGTGTATGGAGGTCTATGATGCTGAGGAGGGGGAGAGAGAGAAGAGGATGAGAAGGAGGTACCCCTTATACAGAGTATATAGGACTTGGATAAGAACATAACATGCTGGGTCAGACCAAGGGTCCAACAAGCCCAGCATCCTGTCTCCAACAGTGGCCAATTCAGACCATAAAAACCTGGCAAGTTCCCAAAAACTGTTATGCAGCAGCCCTGTGGCACAGCCCTCTCACCTTTTCAGATGGACTCCAGCTCCTGGCTCCTCTTCGCTGGTGGCATTGGGCCGCCAGCTCCGACCTCAGGTTCCCTCCGGTGCCTCTGCCCCTGCTATGTCACCCAGTGTTGCTAGTCAAGATATCCATGTTCATCGGGCCTCTCCGTGTGGCCCGCGGAGAGATCACGCCATCAGCGCCGTGCCCCTTCTATGGTGCGCGCACATCATTGATGCTTTTAAAGGGCCTGCAGCGGGAACCTGGCCACGGACCCGGATGCTGAAGTCACTCTTCAGCGTATAAAAGCCCAGGCCTTTCTCCATAGTGTTGCCTTTGCAACAGGTCTCCTCGTAATCTGAGTACTCGTTGCTAATCCTAGATTCGTCTCATCATGTGTTCCTGTTTCCCTGTGGTTCCTGGTTCTTGTTCTCCTAGTTCCTGTTACGTCTATGTGTTGGACGGACTCATTGGATTTGACCTCTGCTACACCTGACTATGCTTCAGCTTCTCTCCAGCCCTGGATCTCCGCTATGCCTGACTACCCTTCAGCTTCTCTCCAGCCCCGGACCTTCACTATACCTGGCTACTCTTCAGCTTCTCTCCAGTCCTGGATCTCCACTTCACCTGACTACTCTTCAGCTTCTGTCCAGTCCCGGACTTCCGCTACGCTTGACCACTCCTGCCTTCTCCGTACCCTGACCACTGCCTCGATTGACTATGCCTGCCTTCTTTGTGCCCTGAACCTTGCTTTGAATGACTATGCTACAGACTATCAAGTGTTCAGAGTTCTACGTTGCTTGCCACAACTTCTACTCATCGCCGGCTCTAACCTAGCCTGTCAGTGATGCCTCTCCTCTGCTATCCTCTGGATGTGGACTTTCAAGGCTTTGGCCTTCCTTTGCTTAAGTGCCTTCAGTTCCTCATTGTTCCTTTGGTGCCTGAGTTACAGTACCGAATCCAGTCCAGGATAGGACTGCACCATCTACCAACTGTTGTCTCTGGGGTGAATCATCTTTCTTCTCTGGCTAACCTTGAGGCCCACCTAAGTCCTGCCGGCCCCAGCACACAAAGGCTCAACCCGAGGGGAATGAGGGCTGGTATAGGTAAAGCTCCAGTGGCCTCTAGCTTCAGCCCACTCCACCTGCTGACGATGGGGACCCATAGGTCCTCGCCTATGGGTCGCATCAAACCCACCTCAGCTCACGGGTCCACCTCCGATGCAACAGGTCGCAAAGGCCATGGACTTGGTGGAGCCTTATGCCCTCCAGGCCATCCCAGGCCTTGCATCCAAAGTACAAGAACAGCAGCAGTTCCTTGAGGCATTGACCTCCTCCATGCATCGTCTTCATGCCCGGCTTGATACCCTTATGAATAATTCAGCTCCTACTCTCTCTGCAGATGATTCATAAATCAATGCTACATGCAATTTGCCCTTCAGCCCTCCATCTTCCAGGGCGAGTTGACTTGAACGGAAGGCGCTGACCTGGGCTTCTCTCCTGTGGTAGTGCTCGGATTCCTTGTTGAAGGAACTGGCTCAGTTTGTAGCTGTTTTTAGATGGATTTTGATGATCCTGGGCTACATGCCGTGGCTAGCACCAGCTTACTACACCTCTGTCAAGGACAACAAAGTCTTTTTGATTATACAATTAGCTACTGAGCTCGCTTGCAGGAAGACTGCCTCCAAGCTATCTACCTGGATGGATTCTCCCTGCAGCTAAAAGATGAGTTGGCAGCACGGGAGCTCCCTTCCTCTCTAGAGGACCTTATAGATTTGGCAGGTCAAATTGACCATCATATTCAAGAGCATCACCAGGAGAGTCAGATGCCCAAGAAGCCTTCGTGGATTCGCTCCTGCTCACCACCAGTTACCAACCCTGCATCATGCAGCGACATTAGCATGGTAAAAGCAGAAAAACCAATGCAGTTGGGTTGTGGGCGGCTGACACCGGAAGAGCACCTCCAACGAAGATAAACTGGCCTATGTCTGTATTGGAGAGCACCTGGCCACCATCTGCAGACTTGCCCTATCCGTCTGGGAAACTCCTTGGCCAGAGTTCAGTAGGGGTCCTGAACTTGGGTGCAACCTCTCCGGCCCCTCAATTGTGAGTACCGGTCACATTAATCTGGGAATCCCGGGCCTTCCCGGTTCTTGCTCTGGTAGATTCCGGAGCAGGAGATAATTTTATCCTTAAAGACCTTGTGCAGCTTTCGGATATAAAAACCGTTCGCTCGATACGTCTCTATGTATTGCTTCTATTTACGGTGAGCCGCTACCTGGCCGAATCTCCTTGACTACAGAACCCGTCCAGTTACGTACTGGGGCTTTACACATCGAGGAACTTGAATTATTAGTATTGGATAAGTCTATCCAACCTATAGTACTTGGACTCTCCTGGCTACAGAAGCATTCCCCCCAATTCAACTGGACCTCATTGAAACTGGTAGAGTGGGTCCCCACTTGCCATCAGTCCTGCCTCCAAAATGTGATACCATCTCCTGTGGTTCCCCTGGCTACTACGTCCTTTGGTGTACCAGCACCATATACTCCCAATGAGGATGTACTCTCTAAACAGAAGGCTGACTTCCTTCTGCCTCTCCGCAGGTTTGATTGGCCATTTGATCTCCTTCCTGGAACCACGCCTCCTCGTGGACACACCTATCCTTTGTCCTTACCTGAGACAAAGTCAATGACCGAATACATTCAGGAAAATCTTGCAAAATGATTTATTTGCCCATCTACAGCACCCGCTGGGGCGGGGTTCTTTTTCGTAACCAAGAAAGATGGGTCATTTAGGCCGTGTATTGACTAGAGATGTGAATTGGAACCGGAATCGGTTCGGTTCCGGTTCCGATTCAAATCTTACAATTTTTATAGTCCGGCACGACTGGTTTTTTGTTTATCGGCTGCGCCCGAGCTGATAAACAAAAAACCCATCTGACCCTTTAAAAATGACCCCTTTGCTTCCCGAACCCCCCCCAAACCATTTTAAAATTACCTGGTGGTCCAGTGGGGGCACGGGGAGCGATCTCCCGCTCTCGGGCTATCGGCTGCGCTAATAAAAATGGCGCCGATGGCCCTTTGCCCTTACCATGTGACAGGGTATCTGTGCCATTGGCTGGCCCCTGTCACATGGTAGGAGCACTGGATGGCCGGCGCCATCTTTAAAAATGGCGCCATTTTTATTAGTGGCAGCTGACGGCCTGAGAGCGAGAGATCGCTCCCCGCGCCCCCACTGGACCACCAGGTAATTTTAAAACGGTTTTGGGGGGGGTTCGGGATGGTGGGGGAAGCAAAGGGGTCATTTTTAAAGGGTCGGTGGTTTTTTTTTTTTATCGGGCCATTGGCGCCATTTTTATTAGTGATTTTGATCTCCGTTATCGCCCAGCTGACAAGAACCTCCAGGCAGATGCCCTATCATGGTCCTTTGAGCCTGAAGACATTCCGGAAGAGCCAACCCATATAATCAACCCTGCTTGAATCTCCTTGTCTGCCACTCACCCAGTTCCTACTGGGAAAATGGTAGTGCCCCGGCGACTCTGAGAAAGAATTCTCCGCTGGGCACACAATTCCAAATTTGCCAGTCACCCAGGGCGAACATGAACCGTGGCACTGCTCCAGCGCTTCTTCTGGTAGCCTACCTTGGTCTCCAATGCAAAAGCATATGTCAAATCCTGTAATGTTTGTGCACCACAAAAACCCCCAGTCGTGCGACCTTAGGGTTTTCTTCAACCGCTTCCAGCACCCGAAGAACCGTTGACTCACCTGTCTACGGATTTCATCGTGGATTTGCCACCTTCTAAGGGGCACACTGTAATTTGGGTCACCATAGACCGCTTTTCTAAAATGGCCCATTTCGTACCTTTGCCGGGCCTATCATCTGCTCCAGAGCTAGCGCGATTGTTCTTCCACCATATTTTCAGATTACATGGTATACCCACGGATATCGTTTCAGATCAAGGTCCTCAATTCTTCGCCAGGTATTGGTGTTCACGCTGCTGAAAATTCAGTATTAACATCAGCCTTACGACTGCCTCTCATCCCCAGGCCAACGGGCAAGCCGAACGGATGAACTGCTCTTTGAAGGCACACGTACATCAATGACTGACAAGATAACTGGTCAGACCTCTTATCCTGGGCAGAGTTTTCTCACAACTCTCACATTGCTAGGGTTACTGGAAAGTCCCCATTTTCAGTCGTCTATGGGAAACAACCATGACCACCATTATCCATACCTCTATCCATGCTGTCCCCTGTTGCACAGGCTACTGCGGATACAATTAAGACACTATGGAAACAGACAAACCTCCGTCTGCATCAGGCCACCTCCCGACCCAAGAAAACTGCTAATAGATGACGACGCTTGGCTCCTAAATTTCTTTCTGGCAAGAAAGTCTGGTTAAGTACCAGATACATCCAACTTTGAATTCCGTCACAGAGGTTTGCTCCAAGGTTTATCAGGCCTTTCCCTGTTACCCGACGCATCAGAGCTGTTACATACCAGCTTCGGCTGCCCCCTACACTGGGGATACATAATACATTACGGGGCGGATTTTCAGAGCCCTGCTCGCGTAAATCCGCCCAAAACCGGGCGGATTTACGCGAGCAGGGCCCTGCGCGCCGGGAAGCCTATTTTACATAGGCCTCCCGGCGCGCGCAGAGCCCCGGGACTCGCGTAAGTCCCGGGGTTCTCGGAGGGGGGCGTGTCGGGGGCGTGTCGGGGGGCGGGCCCGGTCGTCGTGGCGTTCCGGGGGCGTGTCGGCAGCGTTTTGGGGGCGGGTACGGGGGCGTGGCTATGGCCCGGGGGCGTGGCCGCGCCCTCCGTACCCGCCCCCAGGTCGCGGCCCGGCGCGCAGCAGGCCCGCTGGCGCGCGGGGATTTACATCTCCCTCCGGGAGGCGTAAATCCCCCGACAAAGGTAAGGGGGGGGGTGTAGACAGGGCCGGGTGGGTGGGTTAGGTAGGGGAAGGGAGGGTAAGGTGAGGGGAGGGCAAAGGAAAGTTCCCTCCGAGGCCGCTCCGATTTCGGAGCGGCCTTGGAGGGAACGGGGGGAGGCAGCGCGGCTCGGCGCGCGCAGGCTATACAAAATCGATAGCCTTGCGCGCGCCGATCCAGGATTTTAGTGGATACGCGCGGCTCCGCGCGTATCTACTAAAATCCAGCGTACTTTTGCTTGAGTCTGATGCGCAAGCAAAAGTAGGCTGATCGCGCTTCTTTTAAAATCTACCCCTACATGTATTGCTTCTAAAGCCTGTGATCCTGTCCTGGCCTGCCCGGAAAGCTCCGGAGCCACCTCCTGGTGGCAGAAATCGACACGATGTATAAGGTCCATGAAGTCCTAGACGTCCATCATAGGGACCGCCGTTGGGAGTACTTCCTTTCCTGGGAGGGATATAGACCCGAAGAGAATTCATGGGAGCCAGCTCAAAATATCCTGGATAAGAACCTCCTCTTGAATTTCCACTGTGCCCATCAGGGCAAACCCCGACCTCCAGGAGGGGGGCGTAAAGAGGGTGGTACTGTTAAGCGTGCCACCTGTGGCAGCCCCGTGGTGCGGCCTCTCACCTTTTCAGATGGACTCCAGCTCCTGGCTCCTTTTCGCTGGTGGCAATGGGCCGCCAGCTCCGACCTCGGGTGCCCTTTGGTTCCGCCAGCCCTGCCACGCCACCCAGTGTTGCTAGCCAAGATGTCGCTGTTCGTCAGGCCTCTCCGTGTGGCCCGCGGAGAGATGACGCCATCAGCGCCATGCCCCTTCCTAGGCACGTGCATCATCTATTCTTTTAAAGGGCCCGTGGCGGGAACCTGGCCGTGGACCCGGATGCTGACATCAGGCACTTCAGCGTATAAAAGCCCAGGCCTCACTCCATAGCATTGCCTTTGCAACAGGTCTCCTTGTACTTCGAGTATTCGTTGCTAATCTTAGATTCATCTCATTGTGTGTTCCTGTTTCCCTGCGGTTCCCGATTCCTGTTCTCCTAGTTCCTATTACGTCTATGTGTTGGACTGACTCATTGGATTTGACCTCCGCTACGCCTGACTACCCTTCATCTTCTCTCCAGCCCTGGACCTCCGCTACGCCTGACTACTCTTCAGCTTCTCTCCAGCCCCGGACCTCCGCTATGCCTGGCTATCCTTCAGCTTCTCTCCAGCCCCGGACATCCACTATGCCTGACTACTCTTCAGCTTCTGACCAAGCCCGGACATCCGCCACACTTTACCACTCCTGCCTTCCCCGTGCCCTGACCACTGCCTCGATTGACTCTACCTGCCTTCTTCATGCCGTGACCCTTGCTTTAAACGACTACGCTACAGACTATCCAGTGTCCAGAGTTCTACGTTGCTTGACACAACTCCTTGCCTATCTGCTGGACGTGGACTTTCAAGGCTTTGGCCTTTCTTTGCTTAAGCGCCTTCAGTTCCTCATTGTTCCTTTGGCGCCTGAGTTCCAGTACTGAATCCAGTCCAGGATAGAACTGCGCCATCTACCGACTGCTGTCTCTGGGCTGAATCATCTTTTTTCTCTAGCTAACCTTGAGGGCCGCCTAAGTCCTGCCGGCCCCGGCACCCAAAGGCTGAATCCGAGGGGAATGACAGCTGGTATAGGTGAAGCTCTAGCGGCCTCTAGCTTCAGCCCGCTCCACCCGCTGACAGTGGGGACCCGTAGGTCCTCGCCTACAGGTTGTGTCAACCCCACCTCAGCCCAAGGGTCTACCTCCGACCTCTTCTCCAAGCTAAAAAGTCCTAACCTCTTTAGTATTTCCTCAGAGGGGAGCTGTTCCATCCTCTTATCATTTTGGTCGCCCTTCTCTATATCTTCTCCATCACAACTATATCTTTTTTGAGATGCAGTGACCAGAATTGTACACAGTATTCAAGGTGCGGTTTCACCATGGAGCGATACAGAGGCATTATGACTTTTTCTGTTTTATTCAGCATTCCCTTTCTAATAATGTGTTATTCACTATGATGCCTAGATCTCTTTCTTGGGTGGTAGCTCCTAATATGGAACCTAACATTGTGTAACTATAGCATGGGTTATTTTTCCCTATATGCATCACCTTGCACTTATCCACATTAAGTTTCATCTGCCATTTGGATGCCCAATTTTCCAGTATCACAAGGTCTTCCTGCAATTTATCACAATCTGCTTGTGATTTAACTACTGTGAATAATGTTGTATCATCTGCAAATTTGATTACCTCACTCGTATTTCTTTCCAGATCATTTATAAATATATTGAAAAGTACGGGTTCCAAAACAGATCCTTGAGGCACTCCACTGCCCACTCCCTTCCACTGAGAAAATTGCCCATTTAATCCTACTCTCTGTTTCCTGTCTTTTACCCAGTTTGTAATCCATGAAAGGAGATCCCCACCTATCCCATGACTTTTTACTTTTTCTAGAAGCCTCTCATGAGGAACTTTGTCAAATGCCTTCTGAAAATCCAAATACACTACATCTACCAGCTAATAATTTAAATACATTTTATGAATCGCTGAGAGGAGCAAGTAATACACAGGTTCAGGTTCAACAAGGGAACCTTTCACTACCTATGCCAGCAGTTAGAGGGAGATCTGAAACCAAGCACCCGAAGGGGCCATGCTTTGCCAGTACATGTTAAAGTCACAACTGCCCTTGCATTTTTTGCCACTGTCACCTTTCAAATATCTCTTGGCATCATGGCTGGCATCAGCCAGTCTGCCACCTCTATGTGTATAGTTCTGGTTCTGGATGCCTTGCTCAGGAGAACACACCAATTTATATCTTTCCTTAAGAGAATTCTTCAGCAACAAGATATAATGCATAATTTCTATCAACTAGTACATTTCCCCTCTATCTTGATTAAGGAGCGGAATGGGAGGGAACTTCCCTTCTCCCCTACCTAACCTTCCTCCCTTTTCCCCTCTCCACCTGACCCCTAAATCTACCCTACCTATCTTTTTTTTTTTTTTTTTCATTTTTTAACTTGCTTCCTCCTCAGAGTAGATGGTTGGTGCACGAGTTACTGGGACAGCACAAAATAGCATTGTCTCAGCCAGCCCCTGCTCCACCCCATGGACCATCCAAGCCCTGCACCCTGTACACCCCTTTGTAATAACCCGGCATTTCTGTGCATACCTGGAGATATGCACTCGGCTGGGCCGTTTCTAAAATGTGGTTGGCATGCGCACGGCCTGGCCACGCATGTATCTCCCGGTTTTTGCATGCGCCAGGCTTTGAAAATTTGGGCTACAGTCTTGAATACAAGACTACTTCCAGAAATGACACATCGCTGGGGGCTGGCTTCTATGTATGTTTGTATTTGTCACTACCAGCATCCTGCTATTAACTTCTCACATTTTGAACCTTGTCCAGTGAGTTGCCCACCGGCCCAATCACAATGCATATGTAACTCTGGTCTTCTCTATTTTCTTCCCTAAAGATGACAGAGGATATCCACTTAAAACCTGGCTCAAGATCTCTATGGCAACACCATTGAATGCTGCAGAAGCTCGATACAACAAAGCCCACAAGAAGACCAGAGCAGTCAGAGAGAGAACCTTTGGCCTACTCAAAATACGTGTCCACTATCTAGACAGATCAGGGGGATGCCTTCTCTACAAACCACCTAAAGTCTGTGAGATATTTCTAGACTGCTGTATGCTACATAATCTGGCCAAAAGAAGATGCTTACCTCCTCCAGACGGACTGATGAAGAATTTAGATGAAGAGGAGGAGGAAGAAGAAGAGGGATGACTGTTACGATTCTGCCCTCTTGGGCAGCTTCTTCACCTTCTTTTTTCTATTTCTAGCAGCCAGGAGGCTGTCGCTACTTCATCTCGCGGCTGGAGCTGCGCCGGGAGACTCTGTGTGGTGCGGAGGCCACCGACACTCTGCACTCGCGGCAGGAGCCGCGCTTCCTCTTCTTAGCGTCAGGAGCCGCGCCGCCCTGCTTTGGCGGCAGGAGCAGCACTATTTTTATCTTTAGCGGCTGGGGCCGCCAGTGCTGCATCATTCTTATGTGGCCCAGAAGCCACCATCTTACCTGGGGCCCTCCGGGAAAAGAGGTCCTGAAGCCCCAGATTCTCCTGCGGCATGGAGCCACCCTTCCTCCTTCTTCAGCGGCAAGGGAGCCACTTCTAGCGTCAAGGCCTGCTTGAGGCCTAGTTCCTGTCCTGGAGTCTCTCCACCATTGTAGCAGGGCCGCTGTCCAAGGTCCTACACTTCCTGCTTCCTCCTAGGGGGTGAGGCCGTCTCTACTTTCCACATTTAAAGGAACAGCGAAGGTGTGGTGCATCGCTGATGTCATCATGGATCTGCCTTCCTCTTCAGTACAAAAGGGGCTCGTTGTCATTCCCTCCTCGCCTTCGCAAGGAGCCAGTCCTCCTTAGGACTTCTCTACCATCCAGCTTCTCAAGGCTTGTGTTCTTCGTTGGAATTCCATGTTTGTCTTCTTCATCCATGGTCTCTCAGCTTCGTCTTCTACTTCAGACGTCTTCATCTTCAGATTGGCTGGACGTTCCTCCATTATCTGATGTCTTTGTCTTTATCCACCTTCATCCTGATCTTCAATCAATTCAAACTTTCTCCGAGGCAACGTAGCCTCAGACGTCCGGGTTTTATTGTCCTCGCTCCGAGTAAACCTCATCCTCGTAGAAGCTTTTATCCTCAGGCTACAAACTCCGAATCCACTTGAGCTTCGCGCTGAGTGAGGTCTCCGAGTCCCTGGATCCTGAGACCTTCCCAAACCCCTACCGGATTTCGTCACTGCTACCTTTGCCTAAAGATTGGACTCTGTTCTAACCTGTACCTTGGCACTCCCCTTGCCTAGACTTCATTGGCCGTGCAAGGATCGCCTTGGCCCAGGCTTCTTTGGAGCCATCGATATGTCCTGTATGGGGAACCACAAGCATAGTCCACAACCAGCCATGTCGGACTGTGTAGGGTGCGCCGGCTGGCGTGGTCCATGACCAGTCCTCATCGGTTGTGTAGGGCGCGTGATGTGGCAGTACCCATCCAGTTGCGGATCTTCTGACTCTTCGTGATGCCCTCACATTCCTCGAGTCTGCATCTCATTCTTCAAGCAAGTCTGAGTATCCACTCAGTCATCACTAATCCATTTGAGTCTTCGTGATGTCCTCACGTTCCCCGTCCTCAAGTCTCATCTTTGTCTTGATGTCTTCATCCTTCTACCACCATTTGCCCTGTCACAGTTGCTGCTCTGTGCGGCAGGTCTGAAAGGGCCAGGAGTAGTCGGAGGACCTTTCATGAGACCAACATTGCATTGTCTGGATCTCTTCTGCTGCATACAGGTGTGGCGGTGGTCAAGGTCCATCTCATCAGCCTACACTCGGACGCCTCTCACCTGCTGCGGCACTTGCTGGAGCTCCTCTACAGCTGCGTCGTTGCCCAAGGGCACATGTTCCACCAGAGATGGGTCCAGCAACCACGGTCCCACAACAATGACTCAGGAGCAATTACAGCACATGAGTAAACAACAGGCAATACATGAAAGGAACACTCTTATGCTCAGACATTTTTTATGCTGATTGTGCATTTATTTATATTAAGTGCAAGATGGGAAGAACATTAAATCAAAAATTTATTTTTCCTTGGGCGCCCTCTTTTTGGGACAGTGGGAAGCTGTTGAGCCTATTGCACCCAGGTTCTTTCACTCCACCGCAGTGGTGTACTGTCACTGGTAATGCCGCCCTCGGATTGCTCAGGACAGGATTGCAGTGTGACCTGTAAGGTAGTAGAGGGGCGTGCATGGGCAACAGGGGAGGGGAGTTTCTCTTCTGCATCCATTATCCTGGGAGAGGTGGATGCTTCTCCGTGAGCTGGTGGCAGTGGGGGTGAGGGTTCATGCTGCATGGCTAGAGGAGGTGGTGGTGGTGGCGGTCTTATCAAAGGAGGTAGTGGATGGTTGCCTTGAAATGGAGATGTAGCCACTGGTGCTAGTGCAGCTTCAGCCTAGGGAGGGTACATCCAGCCTGGTGTTACAGCAAATGCTGCTGGTGGATACATGTAGTGTTCCATGTAATGGAAGGGTGGTATTGTTGGTGGTGGCTGCCAGGGTGGTATTTTTTGCAGCAGTTCCCACCATACTTCAGTCTGGGCATCTATGGAACCCCAAATACCTCTCATCTTCTCATGCATCACTTCCTGGAGTCCTCAGAATTCCTCTTTCACTGTCTGTTGTAGGCCCTGGATCTCCTCCCTCACAAGATATTGTTGGCTCTGAAGTTTCTCCCAGCCTACCTATTGCAGATCTTGGATATCCATCCATAGATCAAAGATCTCCTCCCCCAAGTGGACATTGATGTTCAGCATGGTCCTGTCTTCTGGTGTTAGCTCCAAATCTTCTTGGGGCAGAACCATACCTCCTGCTTCAGAATAGATAGTCTGCCGTGGTTCAGTATCCAGCTGCCTGAAATCTGGTGTTGCTTGGTCATCCTCCTCCTCTTCCTTGTAATCTTGCTGTTCCTCTGCAATTCCATCTTCCCTTTCACTCTCCTCCTCAGAGGTGGCAGGCAGCACCCTTGAGTGCCTTCTTCTCCTTTGGGAGTCACTTGGTCCAGCTTCTTCTGTCTCCTCACTATGCTGCTTCTCTGCAATATAGAAAATATATGTGGATTTAACCATATGTGCACTGGTTTTGTATCTATTCCCACTCAGGGGTCTTTCATATTTGTGAGAGAACTCTCCATGATCCCTAATATAGCACCTGCTTATACACCACTCAATGGGGCGGATTTTAAAACGAGCGCGAATAGCCTACTTTTGTTTGCGCTCCAGGCGCAAACAAAAGTACGCTGGATTTTAGTAGATACGCGCGGAGCCGTGCGTATCCGCTAAAATCCTGGATCGGCGCGCGCAAGGCTATCGATTTCGTATAGCCGGCGCGCGCCGAGCCGCGCAGCCTACCCCCGTTCCCTCCAAGGCCGCTCCGAAATCGGAGCGGCCTCGGAGGGAACTTTCCTTTGCCCTCCCTTCACCTTCCCCTCCCTTCCCCTACCTAACCCACCCGCCCGGCCCTGTCTAAACCCCCTCCTTACCTTTGTCGGGGGATTTACGCCTCCCGGAGGGAGGCGTAAATCCCCCGCGCGTCAGCGGGCCTCCTGCACGCCGGGACGCGACCCTGGGGGCGGGTCCGGAGGGCACGGCCACGCCCCCGGGCCGCCCCGGGCCGTAGCCACGCCCCCGGGCCCGCCCCCGGAACGCTCCCAACACGCCCCGAAAACGCCGCGCGGTTCGGGCCCGCCCCCCGACACGCCCCCTCCGAAAACCCCGGGACTTACGCGAGTCCCGGGGCTCTGCGCGCGCCGGTAGGCCTATGTAAAATAGGCTTACCGGCGCGCAGGGCCCTGCTCGCGTAAATCCGCCCGGTTTTGGGCGGATTTACGCGAGCAGGGCTCTTAAAATCCGCCCCAATATGTACAAAGCTTTCCTGCCTTACAAGTAGAGGTGTCAAGGCCTACTAATAACCTCATAATTTGGATTACATGCACACACTATAGCTTTCGGCCCTATATGCAATGCTTATCTTGCTCCTGTATAGGTTGGAAGGTGTCGAAGTGGTGCACATCACCCACAACTGATTAAGATATGATGCTCAGTATCAACCTTTCAGCAGAAGTGAAGATGACCTGGCTGTCATGACCCTCTGCTTTCAACCTGGCCTGCTTTTTCTTTACCAGCCGTCTGAGGTCTCTCCACTTGTGGCTGAGCTCATTGTTGCTGTGATGGTTGTGGAACACTCCTTTGACTCTGTTCCGGATCTGTGCTCATACCTACTCTTTTCTATAGGACCCCACTTTCCTGGACTGGGGGCTGTACAGGACATTCTTGTCCTTCATAACCTCACTTACTAGAAGGTCCACCTCCCTGGGGAGGAAGTTGAGCTTATGCAGCAAAGCAGCCTTCCTCTCAGTCATGCTGGAAGTGGAAAATGTTGTGGCAATATAGCAATACCATTAATAATAATGCACAAATTGGACTGATACTCACGCATATATGGGTGTGTACTATGCAAAGAGATTATACACGTGTATATTGTTAAAATAGATAGCATTATTGTGCAAATCAATTAGTACATGTGTAAATACATTTGATTTACACACATACCTCATTCTTTTTACAATATCAGTGAGCCACCTATAATTCTGAAAGAATGTGAAAGAGCTGCTGACAATTACACTTCACATCAACCTCCAGGTGTGAGGCAAGCTCTCCAGAGTACCTTCAATCAGGTCACTCTGCCAGTCCTTAGCATTTACCATAGATGGAAGAGATCATGGTGGAGTGATTGCTCTCAGCTGGGAGCTTGGGTGTTTGAGTCATACAAAAGCACATGAGCCTACATATCCTACTTTTCAAACATGCTGTGGGATAGACAGGTGTTACAGAAGTTATGTTTTTTGTGGTCTTTGAAGAGATGTCCTTATGTCATCCTTCAGCTGATTAGCAGGTGATTAACAACTAACACTTGTGAGCATGGAGAGCACTAATTAAAGTACAGTTCATAATTAAGTCAGCTTTTTTAAAACAGGCAGAGCATAGCATGTGTTTAGGGTATAGAGGGATCTTAATAGGACATTTTAGAATACTATTACACTGTTGTTCACACTCTTTACGTTTGATGAGCACTGGTAGGAGGAGGACAGCAGGGGTATGGACATGCTGGATCACATGGCTGAAGAGGAGAATGGAGCTTTCTCTCTTCATAAGGCCTGGTCTTCTCTGCACTGAAGACTCTGAACCTCCATCATCATTCCTCTTCCCCCATCCCCTGATTTACTATATTCACCGTTTTACCTTCACTTGTGTGGTCATCAGCAGCAGAGGCAGGAAGGCATAGGATGATAGCCTGAGAAGTTGGAAGGCAACGTACCCAGGATTGGCTAAAATGGTGCCCAAAACAGCTTTCACCAGCTCAAAAGTTTTAGACTAATGCAAATTCACTCCCTTTGTGTGTATGTTCTGTACTCTGCTGTGTAAGCTTCTCTTTGACCCCCTTCCACTTCTGCTCTGAGCAATACAAGGTGAGAGCAAAGGGGAAGGGGGATGAAGACTGGAGAGCCTAGAGAAGAACAGCCCTGCAGGTTGGCTTCTTAAGCCTGATAAGAGGTAGTGGAAGGAAGGCAAAATGATTACCGTCATGGTTAAAAGGTGAGGTGAAAGAGGCTATTTTAGCCAAAAAAACATCCTTCAAAAATTGGAAGAAGGATCCATCTGAAGAAAATAGGATAAAGCATAAGCATTGTCAAGTTAAGTGTAAAACATTGATAAGACAGGTGATTTCACCGACCCGAACACAGGTGATTTCACCGACCCGAACACTGCCATTCGTTCCTGGAACAACATAACAGAAAACATAGCTAACAAGCTCTGCCCTTCAACTATAAAAAAATCTCACACCAACGCCTCCAACAGACAGCCTTGGTTCACCAATGAACTTAGAAAACTAAAACAAAGCTTAAGAAAGAAAGAAGCGACTTGGCGTAAAACCCCTTGTGACAGCACCATTTCTTCATACAAATCCACACTATATCAGTACAAAGCCCTCACCTCAAAATCAAAAAAAGATTATTTTGCATCTAAGATTCACAACCTGGTCTTTGATGCTAAAGCTCTCTTCGCTTATGTCTCCAGCCTCACTCAAACCATACCGCGAGAAATCCCCTGCGACATGGCACAGTCTAAAGCTGATGAACTCGCTCAGTTTTTCCAAAATAAAATCAACAATCTTTTAACTCAACTGCCTTCCAATACCGCTGACGCCTTTCCATTATATCAACACCCAACCTTCAAAAACTCCAGCCTAAACACTTTTGAGCCCGTCTCTTCCACTGAGATACATGCCATCTTGAGAAGAATGAAACCTTCGTCTCACCCCGCAGACCACATCCCTACCAAACTACTTCTATCTATTCCAGACACAATAGCCACATCATTGACAAACATCATTAACTGCTCTCTAGCCCAAGGATCCTTCCCAGATGATCTCAAAATGGCTTCAATCTCACCACTCCTAAAGAAACCCAACCTTGATCCGAAGGACCCTAACAACTTCCGCCCCATAGCTAACCTTCCATTCATCGCCAAGATCATGGAAAGACTAGTCAACTCTCAACTTTCAAACTACATCGAAGACAACAATCTTCTCTTCGCCCCACAACACGGATTCCGAAAAAATCGAGGCACAGAATCCCTCCTTATCTCTTTGACAGACCATATCCTACTGGGCCTTGACAAAGGAAATTCATACCTATTGATCTTGCTGGACCTGTCCGCAGCGTTCGACACGGTCAACCACGCTATCCTCCTTAACCAGTTGTCATCCATAGGAATCAGCGGCACCGTCCTTTCCTGGTTTAAAACCTTTCTCAACAATAGAGGTTACAAAGTTAAACTCCAAAACAAGGAATCCTCAAGATTCAACTCTGCCATAGGAGTCCCACAAGGTTCGTCTTTATCTCCGACTCTATTCAATATTTACCTTCTTCCTCTCTGCCAACTTCTCACCGACCTCAATCTAAAGTTTTTCCTATACGCAGATGATATTCAAATCATCATCCCTATCAAAGACACATACTCTAATACTCTTGACTACTGGGAATCATGCCACAAAAAAATCAAACAACTACTCAACAGCCTACACCTCATCTTAAATTCCTCTAAGACTGAAATCCTACTCATCTCTCCTGAGAACAACACCTCCAACAGTTCTCTTCCTACCAATCTGCCTACCACACAAGCTAGAGACCTAGGAGTAATAATAGACAACCGGCTAAACTTCAAGGCACACATCAACAAAACAACCAAAGACTGCTTCTATAAACTTCAGGTCCTGAAAAGGATAAGACCTCTTTTCCACGCTCAAGACTTCAGAACGATCATCCAAGCAGTCATTTTTTCGAAACTAGACTATTGCAATTCCCTATTGCTAGGTCTACCATCATCATACTCCAAACCCCTACAGATGGTTCAAAATTCAGCAGCCCGAATCTTGACAGGCGCAAGGAAAAGAGACCACATATCCCCCGTCCTGAAAGAGCTTCACTGGTTACCAGTCTACTTCCGCATCATGTACAAAGCCATAACCATCACCTACAAAACTATACATCAACTTACCACTCTCGATCTTCAATTCCCTCTCCAAACACATAATTCTACCAGACCTACTAGAGATGCTTATAGAGGCTCCCTCCAAGTTCCCCCAGCGAAAACGACCAGACACATCACCATAAGAGATCGCGCCACCTCCACAGCTGGCCCTCTTTTGTGGAATTCCATTCCTACAGACCTCAGACAGGAGCCCTGCCTCCCAACTTTTAGGAAAAAACTTAAGACTTGGTTATTCAAACAAGCATTTCCGGACACAACCCAATGACACATTCCAATGACTCCTAAAACACCACTCCTCTTGTATATAACATTTATTCTGTATACTATATTTAAATTGTATATTGTTTAACCATCTCTTTTCTCTCCTCTCTTCTTCCTTCTCCAAGTTCGGCTACCCTTGTTAAATGTAACTGTACTTTCGGACACCACAGTTCTAGTTTTTGTTTATAATGCACTCCTGTTCGATGTAAACCAGCAAGATATGTTTTCATGATTGCCGGTATATAAAAACTCTAAATAAATAAAATAAATAAAATAAATAAAATAAGAGAGAATTTGAAATGAAGTTGGCCATAGAGGCAAAAACTCATTAAAAAAAACACTTTTTAAATATATCCGAAGGAAGAAACCTGTGAGGGAGTTCGTTGGACCGTTAGATGATCAAGGGGTAAATGAAGCTCTTTGGGAAGATAAGGCCATTGCAGAAAGACTAAATTAATTCTTTGCTTCTGTGTTTAATAATGAGGATGTTGAGGAGATACCAGTTCCTGAGTTGGTTTTCAAGGGTGATGAGTCTGACAAAATGAACCAAATCACTGTGAACCTGGAAGATGTAATAGGCCAGAATGACAAACTAAAGAGTAGCAAATCACCTGGACCGGATGGTATGCATCCTAGGGTACTGAAAAAACTCAAATTGAAATTTCTGATCTATTAGTTAAAATTTGTAACCTATCATTAAAATCATCCATTGTACCTGAAGACTGGAGGGTGGCCAATGTAACCCCAATATTTAAAAAGGGCTCCAGGGGTGATCCGGGAAACTATAGACCAGTGAGCTTGACTTCACTGCCGGGAAAAATAGTGGAAACTATTCTAAAGATCAAAATTGTATAGCATATAGAAAGACATGGTTTAATGGAACATAGTCAACATGTATTTACCCAAGGGAAGTCTTGCCTAACAAATCTGCTTCATTTTTTGAAGGGGTTAATAAACATATGGATAAAGGTGAACTGGCAGATGTAGTATATTTGGATTTTCAGAAGGCGTTTGACAAAGTCCCTCATGAGAGGTTTCTAAGAAAAGTAAAAAGTCATGGGATAGGAGGCGATGTCCTTTCCTGGATTACAAACTGGTTAAAAGACAGGAAACAGAGAATAGGATTAAATGGACAATTTTCTCAGTGGAAAAGGGTATACAGTGGAGTGACTCAAGGATCTGTACTAGGACCAGTGCTTTTCAATATATTTTCATAAATGATCTGGAAGGGAATACAACAAGTGAGGTAATCAGATTTGCAGATGATACAAAACTATTCAGTGTAGTTAAATCACAAGTGGATTGTGATAAATTGCAGGAGGATCTTGTGAGACTGGAAAATTGGGCATCCAAATGGCAGATGAAATTTAATGTGGATAAGTGCAAGCTGATGCATAAAGGGAAAAATAACCCATGCTATAATTACATGATGTTAGGTCCCATATTAGGAGCTACCGCCTAGAAAAGAGATTAGGTGTCATAGTGGATAATACTTTGAAATTGTCAACTCAGTGTGCTGTGGCAGTCAAAAAAGCAAACAGAATGTTGGGAATTATTAGGAAAGGAATGGTGAATAAAATGGAGGATGTCATAATGACTCTGTATCGCTCCATGGTGAAACCACACCTTGTGTACTGTGAACAATTTTGGTCGCCACATCACAAGAAAGATATAGATGTGATGAAGAAGGTACAGAGAAGGGCAAACCAAATGATAAAGGGGATGGAACTGCTCCCCTGTGAGGAAAGAATAAAGAAGTTAGGGCTGTTTAGCATGGAGAAGAGGCAGCTGAGGGGGGATATGATAGAGGTGTCTAAAATCATGAAAGGTCTAGCATGGGTAAAAGTGAATCGGTTATTTACTCTTTCGGATAATAGAAGCACTAGGGGGCACTCCATTAAGTTAGCATGTAGCACATTTAAAACTAATCAGAGAAAGTTCTTTTTCACTCAATGCACAATTAAACTCTGGAATTTGTTGCCAGGGGTTGTGGTTAGTGCAGTTAGTGTAGCTGGTTTTAAAAAAGGTTTGGATAAGTTCTTGGAGGAGAAGTCCACTACCTGCTATTAATTAAAATGACTTAGAAAATAGCTACTGCTATTACTAGCATCAGTAGCGTGGGATATACTTAGTGTTTGGGTTCTTGCCAGTTACTTGTCGCCTGGATTGGCCATTGTTGGAAACAGGATGCTGGGTTTGATGGACCCTTGGTCTGACCCAGTATCGCAATTTCTTATGTTCTTATGTTCTCTGTGCTCCACTGCCATCTCCCTCAGAAAAGCATGAAATTCTCACTTGGCTGCTGAAGTAGGGCAGGTAGCGAATTAATCAGAGGTTGATGCATACCTATGTCAGCTAGCAAAGGATGGCTGCTCTGGGTCTCTGCATCTCTAATTCCCTGTGCAAAATGGGGAGGAGATCCTACAGGAATGAGAAAGAGGTCAGTATTGGCTGTAGGCCTGGGATGCACCTCCTGTGAGAGGTGAGGCTAGATCACCATCGCTTCCTCCACAGGTGGTGACAGGAGTGGGGGGAAAAGCATCCTGCTCTCCTCCAGTGGCGGCTAGGGCTGGAGCTTCACCTCGACCATCCTCGTCCCTTTTCTCCTCTTCCTCATTAGCTGACATTGACAAGGTGCTCCCTATTAAGACAAAAGCAAGTGTGTGTGTGTGAGAATGATTTCCAGTTAGAGGTACATAGAGAAATATTTTTTAATGGGGACAGTGCCCTCATCAGCCCCATCCCACTGAGTATCCAGCCAATCTAGCCACCTCCTTTTTTAGAGGCACAGCCACTGGGCCTTCTTCTTCAGGTCCCCAATCTATAGGAAGAAATAGAATGAGAAAACTGAGTGTTCTTTGTAGTTTTTAATGTGTACTCCATACTGGTATGTGACAATGTATGCTACTATGTGTATTGAGTGAGGCCCTTGGCAATCCATTAATGCACTCAGAAGTGGTGTGATGGCACCTGCACCTAAAGTATATCTGAACAGGTAGCCTCCACGAAGAGCCAAGATACCCAGCTCACTGTGCAGTGCAAGTAGTGGGAATAAGTTTGTGGAGTACCAAGAACCCTGCAACTGGCCTTAATCTATGCCTTTTAAATGGTTTGCAATCCTATAAATCAGTGCTTCTCAAGCCAGTCCTTGGGGCACACCAAGGCATTCAGGTTTTCTGTATATCCTCCAGGAACATGCATGATATAGATTCGCAGAGAATGGCAGCAGTGCATGTCAGACTGTCTCATGTGCATATTCATTGTGAGTATGATGAAAACCTGACTGGCTAGGTGTCCCCTGAAGACAGTCTTGAAATGCTTTGCTATAGATATCAGCATGAAATGATGTTCTTATCCCTGAGAAAGTAAACAGTATTTCTTCCTTATAGCATTATTATACTTGTGCCTATAGGCTTCAGTCATTTCATGTAAATTTTGCCTATTTCGGTTACATAGTATGATCTTGTCAACAAATGAACATCCATGTTAGTAATGGAATGTTAAACAATTATAGTCTCCATACATGCCTTTTTAATATCACACTATATCTTGGTCACTTTGCCCCCCGATGCATAAACATACCTAGCCACCCCCCAGTGCCCCCCTTATGCAGTAGCTTATCAAATCACATTCCCACATTCTACTTCCCCAAGTTGGTAGGATGACCATTGGTTAAAATCTTGCTGCAGGCCCCTCCAGGTCCTGCGCATGTGGTGCAAGTTCCGTCGCTGGCCATGCACCGGGAACGGCTGATCCTTCTTATTCACCACTAGGGACGTCCCTGAAGGTGAAATTTGGCTGCCAGGCTCATGCTGGCATGCTCAGGTTCCATATCCATAAAGAACGGGACGTCCCATTCTCACGTTTGCGTGTACAGGTGCAAAGATCAACTAGGGGTTGTGTGGAATGCGCATAGATCTGCGCACATGGGATGCGCACACAAAGTGACATAGACACATGTTTTTACCATCATGAATGCCTACTTGTGTGCACAATAAAATACATATGGCTTGGTGTGTGTGTTTATTGACACACGTGCGGGGCTTTTAAAGTTAACCTTTAAGTGCACAGTTAGAAAAATATTTAAGATAAAAAAGCATTTGGTAATAAAATGTTTTATTTTCTTTTCAAACCAGTGACCTGTGACTGTAAAAGATTATTAAAGATCTCTTAGTAAATAACAGATAGCAGAAAGGGTGCTCAGTGTCAGCCTTAGGGGATTGATGGAACTGTTTATCTTTGTGTATAATCAATCAATCGGCCACAGAATGCAGCAGATGCCTTTAGGCTTTCAGATTCCCTGCTAGACTTGAAATCCTCTATGGTGCTTTTTAATTGCACTTACAGTTCCACAATTTCTCTTAAATGCCACAAATGATAAAAAAAACAAAACAAAACCCCAGAAGGTAAAAACAAGATAAGTAAAATATGTATCCTGCTCTCCTCTAGGACAAAGCAATCCAACAAAAATAAAAGTAATGGAAAAGGATAGATTCTGGATGAGTAATAGTTCCATCCCCCATAGTAACTGCTTCAGATAACCTGCCTTCTGCCTCACTCTCCAGAGATGGTCACTCTCAGTTGCATTACTCAAAACAATATCAAAACCACAGCAGGCAGATACGTCAAACGGAAATCATAAACATGACCTACAAACATCCATATGCAATGTAAGCAGCCACCAAATAGATTGAGACCCTCATATATAGATATGCTGTGAATAAATCAAATTCTATCTCTGCTATAATCATTGGTCTCTTGAAAACATTATTATGTGTATTTATTTTGCAATAAATCATTTAGGAAAACCCTGTTTTCATCCTTATATATCCACAATGAAAACTGAAGTACCCTGAGTGTGTTGCACGTCCCAGTCGCGCCGGCATCGCGGTCGGTCCCACTCACCTCACCCTTCCATCCACCAGCTCCGGATCCCATGGCCCGCGGCGATCCCAGGTGTCCCCAGGCCCGTCAGGGCCTTCCAGCTCTCAGCGCTCCTCACGCTGGGGCTTGGCGTCCTCCATGGTGTCGGCCCCGCCCCTAGGTGCACACGCACAGGCCGTGCTTCCCTGTAAAGGGCCCAGCGTGGGAACTCGGTCTGCGGCGCCCGGAAATGACATCACATAGCCCTGGTATATAAGGCTAGGCTCTTCCCCCAGAGCTTCACCTTGGCAATCGAGTTGACACTGTTGGTGTGATAGTTTGCCTCCATGTTTCCAGTGTCTCCTGTTCCAGCGTCTCCAGTCCCAGCATCTCTGTGTTCCTGTATCCTTCCCAGGTAGTACCTATCCGGACTGACCTTTGGTACTGACCTCTGCCTGACTGACCATTCTCTTGCTTGCCACCTGGTACTGACCACTGCCTGCCTGACCACTCTATTGTCTACCGCCTGGAACCGACCCTTGCTTGCCTCGACTTCACATGGACTGATTCTGGTATTGACCCCTGCTTTGGCTGATCTCTCTTGGACTGATACTCTGGCTCGGACCCTTGCGCTTCACTCGGGCACTCTCTTCTGGCCTCCTGTGACCATTGGGCCAACCTGCTTGGAAACCAACCGTGGCTTCCACTTGGCTAGACCAACAGATGCTGCCTGTCTCACCCGCAGGACCTCCCTGAACTGTTGCCTCCCTGAGGTCTCCGGAGCTTCCGGTTCAGGTCTAGCTCATCCACTCTGCATCAGCCGCGCACCCTTGCTCGTGATAGGCACATCTCTCCGATACCTCTCCGGGAGACCATCAGAGGCCCACCTAAGTCTAGGCAGTCCGGGTACCCAAGGGCTCAACCTGCGGAAACCCCGGACTGTTATTGGTGAAGCTCCAGCTAGCCTCTGTCTCCTAGTGTGCTCCTCCTCCTGGTGGCAGGTGCTCTCTGGGTCCAACCAGAGGGCCGTACCAATCCTGCACCAGGCCAAGGGTCCACCTCCAGCGCAACAGATTGCCAAGGCCATGGACTCAGCGGAGTCTCCTGCCTTGCAGGCCATTCCTGGTCTGGCTAATCGTGTCCGAGAACATCATCAGGTCCTGGAAACATTGGCCTCCTCCATGGAAAGACTATGCTCTCAATTGGAGGAGTCTGTCAAGGCCAACTCAGGGGGTCTTGCCCAAAGCTTATCTATTCAAGCACCGCTGGCCTCCCCAGCTCCACCACGCTTTAATGGGGATCCACGCCTTTGTCGAGGCTTCATAAACCAATGCTATATGCAGTTCTCACTGCAACCCTCGCTGTTTCCTGATGAAACAACTAAGATCACCTTCATCCTTTCACGCCTGGAGGGGAAAGCCCTGGCATGGGCTTCCCCACTTTGGGAGCATTCTGACGCCATCCTTCGCCAGCTCCCTCAGTTCATCTCCATCTTCCGATATACCTTTGAGGACCCAGGCCAACAAGCGGTTGCTGGCCACCACCTACTCCACCTCCGTCAAGGCTCACACCTGCTTGCTGAATATACAGTAGAGTTCAGAACACTAGCTACTGAACTAGGTTGGCAAGAAGATTGCTTAAGGGCACTTTACCTCGAGGGACTGTCTCCGGATCTTAAGGATGACCTGGCCACCCGCGAGATCCCTGTTTCCCTGGAAGAATTGATCTCCCTGGTCAGTAGAATTGACTACTGTCTCCGCCAAGATCATCAGGAGGTGAAGGCCCTCCAAGCTCCTGCTCCATGACCATCATTTATTTATTTATTTATTTTTAATTTTTATATACCGACATTCTTGTATAATATACAAATCATACCGGTTTACAATAAGACAGAAGATGCAGGAAAAATGTTTCCTTTGTCTAATACATTTAACATTAATAACAAGGAAATTGTTGTAAAGGGATAAGAAGTGAGAAAAACATAGAGAAAGGTAAACGAAAGAGGGAGAAACAGAAGTTAAAAAATGAAAAGGTAGCACAAAGGGTTGCACGAAGGGGTGCACAAAGGGGAGTGCCCCGTTAAGCCCGCCTGGTGTTGAGGCGGGCTTAACGGTCCAATGGTAGTGATGTCATTGGGGGGCGGGTCTAATGATCGCAGCACTCACATCGCTGTTTCTTTCCAGTTTCAGATGAAAACAAAGCTGTTTCCTTCACTTCCCCTCCCATGACTGTGGGGTGAGAAGCGCTACAGGGTGCCCCTTGATGTTAACTGGCTTCCCACACGTGACACCTGGTGTTGAGGCAGGCTTAACGGTCCGATGGTAGTGACATCATGGGGGGCGGGTCTAATGATCGCAGCACTCACATAGCTGTTTCTTTCCAGTTTCAGATGAAAACCAAGCTGTTTCCTTCACTTCCCCTTCCTTCACTTCATGTGCAGAAAGTCCTCCATTGAAGGGTTTACTGGCTCCTCAGCCACCTGAGGAGCCCATGCAAATCAATTGTGGTCGCTTGACTCCAGAGGAACATCTCCGATGCAAAAAAGCAGGCCTCTGCTTATATGCGGCGGTTCTGGGCACCTTCTTATTTATTTTATTTATTTTAAGTTTTTCTATACCGGCATTCGCGATAAAAATCGCATCATGTCGGTTTACAATTAACAAGTGGATAGGGAACAAAGTCAAAAAATAACATTTAGTAATAAATAATAATAATAATAGTAGAAAAAAAAAAACATAAAACAAGAGAAGGCTAAGGAATGCAGTTACAATAAAACAAGGGAATAAAATAACTTGGATCGGAGAAAAGAAGCAGGGGTTTAAATAGAAAGAACATATATGCCAGTCAATGTGCTTATAGCATTGATGAATTCTTCAAACCTTCTTCAAACCTTCAAACATTCTTCAAACATTCTTCAAACATTCTTCAAACCTGCGCTGTGTGTACGGGAAACTCCAAAGCCTGAGCCCAGCAGGGGTCCCGAGCTTGGACGCTACTGTTTCTCGCCCTCAACTATTGCTCCCTAACTCCCTCATAGGTGAGACTCATTCCTTTGCTACCACCACCCTCATAGACACTGGGGCGAGTGGAAACTTTATCATGGAAGATATCATTAAACTTCTTCAAATACAGGCCCAACCACTAGAAGTACCTCTCTGTATCGCCTCGATCCAGGGGAAGCATCTCCCCGGTCGTATTACTCACCATACCATGACCATTCGCCTCACCGTTGGAACCCTCCACAATGAAGAGATCTCTCTCCTTATGCTGAAGCGGTCCATGTACCCTGTAGTTCTTGGACTTCCCTGGCTCCAGTTACATGCACCCCACTTCGACTGGCAGTCCTTACAGCTGACTCACAGGCCAATACAGAAAAATGCGCGGGAGAGCTGGCGAGCGCCTGCTGTCCTGGCGCGTGCACAGGGCACTCTCCTGGGCGCGTGATTAAGGGGTAAAGCTAGCGTGTCGAAAACGCGCGTCCAAATCTGGGTTAACAGTGCACTCCACCGGAGCTCACTGTACTGTATGGGCCTGACAATGGGGCTCTCAATGTCAGAATCGCTGTTTACAACAAGTGTCTCCATCCATGACCGTTCTCAACACTATAACCCTTCCTGAACTGCCTGCTCCATATTCGGACTTCATGGATGTATTTTCCAAAATAAACGCTGATATTCTGCCACCACTTCGAGAATTTAATTGTCCCATAGAATTACTACGTGGAACCATGCCTCCCAAGGGCAGAACCTATTCCCTATCACTTCTGGAAACACAAGCCATGTCGGCTTCAATGAGAATTTAGATAAAGCATTCATGAGATCCTCTACTTCCCCAGCCGGAGCTGGGTTCTTCTTCATAAAGAAGGATGGCAGCTTGAAACCCTGCATAGACTACAGAGGGTTAAACACAGTAACTCGTAAGGATCATTGTGATCTATCTGATGTTTGGGTACTTGCCAGGTACTTGTGATTTGGATTGGCTACTGTTAGAAACAGGATACTAGGCTTGATGGACCCAGTATGGTATATCTTATGTTCTTATGCTCTTATGTTCACCTAGACTGAGAGGAGGGAAGTGTGGAGAATTGAGGATTACAAATTTGGTGAGTGGGGAGGGAGATTGGGGACACCCAGATTAGGGGCTGAAGGGAAGATTGGAGATTCAAGGATGGGGGATGAAGAGGATACCCAGATTTTTTGGATGGGGAGGAGGGGAAGTAGATTAGATATTCAAGGATGGAGGAAAGGAAAAAGCACGGATTGCCAGATGGAAGGCAGAGGAGGGAACAGAGGCTGCTTGTGAGAGGGAGAATGGAGAATCAAATGTGTGTGAAAAATGGGCACCCAGAGATTGATAGTGGGAAAGCAGGGGGTGTAAGTAGGGAGAATAGGGACTCAGCAGTTGTGCGGGTGGTATGAGCAAGGACATATTAGATTGGAATTATGTAATAGGGCTATGGATGTGAGATGTGGGGGAGAGGGGGAGAGGGGGAAGAAGAAAGGGTCTGAAAGGTGGGGAAAGGTTGTGATATAATGCGAAGGACCTGGAGAGCTGGGGAGGGGCAAGAGGCAATGGAGAATGGGTCTGTGAAGGTGTTACACTCGCCGGCCACGACAAATCCGCGGTTCGGCCCCCTCACCTCTTTCAAAGTGATCCAGCATCTGGTCGCTCGTCTCTGGCGGCTGTGGGCTGCCAGCTTCGTTCTTAGGCCCCCCTGGGGCCCCCAGTTCTGCTGCAGCTCCTAATGTTCCATGTCGGGCCTCTCCGCGTGGCCCGTGGAGAGACACCATCCCGACCAGTGGTGCGCCCCTCCCTAGGTGCTTGCACGCGCACAGCTAGTCCTTAAATAGGGCCCGCGGTGGGAACCTGGCCGCGGCCCCGGATGATGACATAGGCAGAGCTCTGGTATATAAGCCCGGGCTCTGCTCTCTCAAACTGCCTTTGCAACAGGTCCCCTAGCTAGTCGAGTACTCATTGCTTCCTCAGTTCCTGGTTCCCAATTCTGATTGCCTTCATTCTGTTTCCTCGTTCCTGTGTTCCTGTTCCTTTGTCTCTCCTTCGCATTGCTAACCTGGTTTGACCTCTACATTGCCTGACTTCTCCGTTGCCTCTCTCCAGCCCTGAACCTCTGCATTGCCTGACTACTCCATTGCCTCTCTCCAGCCCCAGACCTCGGTATTGCCTGACTACTCCATTGCCTCTCTCCAGTCCCGGACCTCTGTATCGCTTGACTATGCCATTGCTTCTCTCCAGCCCTGGACCTCTGCTTCATCTGACCATCCTTTCGACTCTCTCTCCTCGTCTAGACCTCAGCTTTGCTTGCCACTGCTTCCAGACTGACGCCAGCCCTGAACCCAGCTTGCTTAAAGACGCCTCTTCAGCCTTTGTCCTGGACGTGGTTCATTCAGGCTTCGGCCTGCTCTTGCTCGGACGCCCCCTGTCAGACTGTGTTCCTATTGGCGCCCAGGTCTCCGGGACTCTGCCTCGTCCAGTACAGACTGATACCTATACTAGTTGCTCCCTCTGGGCTGACCTCGATCCACCCATCGACGACTACTGACAGAGGCCACCTAAGTCCAGCCAGCCCTGGCACCCAAAGGCTCAACCCACGGGGAATGAGGGCTGGTATTGGTGAAGCGCCGGCCTCCGTCCATCAGCCCTCTCTGCTTGCCGTCGGTGGGGACCCATAGGATCCCTCCTACGGGTAGCATCAACCCCACCTTGGCCCAAGGGTCCACCTCTGGCACAACAGAAGGAGGGTGGGAATGGGACTAGGAGAGCAGGTAGCTGAGTAGGGGTTAGAAACAGAAGCAGGGGGAAGGGATGAATGATAGAAGGAACTGGGCTAGTGAGGAAATAATAATGAGGGGAGATGAAACAGGCAAGGGAAAGTATTTGAGGGTTGGGGATGGGGTGAGAACAGAGGGAGGGAAAGGAGTGAAAAATGGGAATGGGGAAAATGAAGGCCTAGGGAGGAGGCGAGCGTGGAGATGGGCTGGGAAAGAGATGGGTGGAAGATGGAAAGTGTAGATGAGAGATGAAAAGAGGGAGATTGAAGACCGATGACTGATGGGAGTAGAGAGTACAGATGAAATCTAGCTAGGAGTGGAAAAAGAGGTAGAAAGAGAAACTGAGAAAAGAGATGAAAGAGACAGGACAGATGTAATAGTTTGGCTGCTGTAAGGGAAGAGTTGAAGGCAGGAAAGAGAGAAAACACAAATGGACATGAGACACTGGGAAAGGAGTTAGAAAACGACAGATGGAAAAAAGAGAAAATGAGACTGGGACTAACACAATTAGAAAATTAAAATGTCCAAACAACAAAGATAGAAAAAAAGCATTTTATTTTCAGTTTAGGGATTGGAATATGTCGTATTTTGGAATGCACATCTTTGATATATTTGTATTTTGCTCACTACAATAGGAAATGCATTTCTGTTTCTATTTCTTCGGAGTGTCACTGCATGCAGAGTCTGGCTTTCTGGGGCTTCTATTCCAGTTTTTGCCTGAACATTTCTAATTGGTGGTCACTTATTCTGTATTTGGTAAAGGTCTGCCTGTGACACACGTGAGACATTCTGTTAGTGTGTATAGAAACATAGAAACATAGAAATGACGGCAGAAGACTAAATGGCCCATCCAGTCTGCCCAACAAGCTTTCACACTTATTTTTCTCATACTTATCTGTTACTCTGACTGCTGAGGTCAGGGATCTTATTGGTAACTTTTTGGTTTTCATTTCCTTCCATCCCCGCCAATTGATGTAGAGAGCAGTGCCTGGAGCTACATCAATGTGAAGTATCAAGCCTAAATGTTTAGGGGTAGTAACCTCCGCAATAAGCAAGCTACTCCCACGCTTATTTGTTTGCCCAGCCTGTACAATTTAGTCCTTGTTGGTTGCTGTCTGAATATAATTCCTCTTTTCTTCATTCCCCCCTGCCGTTGAAGCAGTGAGCTGCACTGTAAATGTATTCAAAGTAAAATAACAGGCTTGATTGGTTCAGGGTAGTAACCGCCGTAACAAGCAAGCTACTCCCATGCTTATTTGTTTTTCCAGCTTGTGCAATTTAGTCCTTGTTGTTGGTTGATTGAATATGAATCCTCTTTTCTTCATTCCCCCCTGCCATTGAAACAGAGATCTGCTTGGATTTGCATTGAAAGTGAAGTATCAGGCTAATTTGGTTTGGGATAGTAACCGCCGTAATAAGCAAGCTACTCCCACGCTTATTTGTGAATGTAGATCCTTTTTCCCACATTTCCTCTTGCCGTTGAAGCATAGAGCAATGTTGGAGTCACATTAACTGTGTGTATGTTTATTGAATAAGGGTAGTAGCCGTCATTCCCGTAAGCCACCCCATGCCTCTTGTCTTCATTTCATTCACATCCTCTAGACTTTTATGGATCCACAGTGTTTATCCCACGCCCTTTTGAAATCCTTCACAGTTTTGGTCCTCACCACTTCCTCCGGAAGGGTGTTCCAGGCATTTCTATGTAGTTTCTATGTAGGAATGTATAGCATATACATGTACATAGCATATAGCATGTACATAGTTTCTATGTAGGAATGTATACCAGTCCAGCTTGTTTTGTTTTTCTAGTATGAGGTGTATTGCTGCTCAAGGGTCTTTTGTAATATTTATTGTACTACTTTTTTGTGGGTAAGGTTGTTTCTATTTACGTCTGGTGGTTGGTGTGTTATGGTATGGCGGTATGCTCTATAGGTTCAGTGTGCATTCTTTTGCAAGGTTTTGTTTTACTTAATAATGTTGTTGGTAGCAGAGGGAGTTTGTGTTGCAGTTACTGATGTTTGAATGTATGAGGCTGTGAAATGAGCTGGGTCTGCATGTCAGATTGAAGCTGGCAGAATGAGGCACACACAGGTGAAAAGTGCTGCTGTTCTCCTGTAGTTAGAAGGGGAAGGAGGATCAGAATTGTGCAAAATTTGATTTGCTATACCATAAGGTTTGAGCAAACTTGAAAGTGTGCCATGAAATAAAAAAGGTTGAGACTCACCATTTCGTTAATATGTGAACCGGTGTGATGTCCCCACTAACGCCGGTATATAAAATTTCTTAAATAAAATAAATACTTTATTTCTGTTTTGAGTTGGTCAGTGTTCATTTCATTGGTAATGTCCTACCAGGGGAGGGAGGGGAGGGGGCGACAACACTAACAGTGCCTAGGGGTGACAAAAACCTAAATCCATCCCTGCTAGTGTCCACTATCTATGGGAGCTGACTGTGGAAACAAGGAGGGAGGGAGCTGTGGCTCATTGTCAGTGGTTATAATGTAAAAAAAAAAACCATGGCAAAAAAACCCCAAAAAACAATCTATAAATTAAAAAAGCAACCATCATGTATTTGTCAATACTGCTCCATGAACTAAAGAACAAGAGAGAGAAGAGGGCCAGGGAAAGCACCAGGCAGGCAAAGACCAGTGCTGGAGATGCTTGAGGAAGACGTGGCCATACTGAGAGTGACCAGGCCCTGGCAGTGAATCTCCAGTTCCTCCTCTACCATCTCCTTCCTCAGGGAGCAGCAGGAAACAGTTCCAGTGGGCATTGATCTCCAGATGGAGGGAGGTCGGCTGACCAGTTATCCCCATGCATGGCAGAGACAGCTGTCCACTGATCCTCTTTAGAAAAGGAAGTAATTCACTTGGGGATCTGAAATATTCTTTGCCTTCTCCTCCTATAGAAGTCCTTTGGAAGTCTTCACTTTATAGCTTTGGAAAATGTCTCTCTCCCTCTTTCTCTACTTCTGATTCTTGAAAGATAAATTATGCTCAACACTAGATGGATTTGTTGTGCAAGTTACTGTCAAGTTCATTTTAATAGAGAAATAGTTTTGTTGATAATGTGATTGCAGGTAGCCGGTAGAATCATGTTGGCAGTTCAAACCCATTTTCTCTGCGGGCTTTTAAAGTAATATCTTTGAAAATAATATTTCATTACTATGTATGGCCTTTTTACATTTGTTTAATGATTAATTATTTTGAGTGCTGTTTGAAGGGTAGGGGTTTTATGATGATTCAAAACCAAATCTGAGAGTTAAGTGTTGCATATGGGAGTTTATATGCACATCCTTTCAAAGTGGATGAATCTTAACTGGGGAGAGTGGATAGATCATTTTAGTCTTCATCTATTGTAATCTACTATGTTACTATGGCCACACTCAGGCCAGGTAATCAATGAGTAGCCAGAACAGCATCTACAGCATGGAGACTAGGGTGGCCACTAACTCCAAGCTGTGCATCGGCATCCTGTTTACCATGGGATTCACCATCCATTATCTAAGAAAACCTGGTGAGGGATGCTGAGGGGTTGCTCTGAGGGTTCTCATGTGATGCTATGGAGGTACAGAGAGGATGCACAATCACATGTGGAAAAACTCTGTTGGCAAAGTCTTTACTCAGACTCCAAGTGCTCGGAATTTTCATAGTTAAAAGTTGGCAATCCTATCTTAAACAAGGGGTCGTGGGATGAAACGTGGGTAAACGCAGGTGTAAGTTAATATCTCTTTATATAGAGGATAGTTAATGCATGGAAGAGCATCTCCATGGAGATGCTAATTCAATAAAGCATAGGATAAACACAGAGGATCTCTGAAGGAATGGTAGGGATTGATAAACAGAATGAGCCGAACAGTGCAGAGAGCGGCAAGAGGAAGCGAAGGGAAATTAAAAGAGAAAAACCTGGCGAACCCAGGAAATCTCGCGGTGAGTCTCTGACCGCGCCCTCCAAGGCAGCCGGTCTAACAGTAGGCAGCTAGAGCCCTTTAAACTTCCAAGCTCCTCAGCGGCCTTCCCTTTCGACGCCCACCTGCTCCTTGCCGCAACCTTACTTCTGTCGGGGCTCACACGGTCAGCGAGGCCCAATCGGGGCAAGAGCCTGCTCACCCCCCCTTGCAGAGTGAGCCGAACAGTGCAGAGAGCGACAAGAGGAAGCAAAGGGAAAATAAAAGAGAAAAACCCAGTGAACCCAGGAAATGTCGCGGTGAGTCTCTGACCACGCCCTCCAAGGCAGCCGGCCTATCAGCAGGCGGCTAGAGCCCTTTAAACCTCCGAGCTCCCCGGCGGCGTCGCGCGCCGGGCATCGCGCACACAAAGGAGCGAGACCTAAGGGGCCTGCCCCTTAGTGCGCCCCTTCATGCACCCCAGAACGCAGAATAGCAACCCTCCCTTCTGCTAATTATCGGAATCCCTCTCAAACAACGCAAGCTCTCCTACAGATGGATGCGCACTCTATTACTCATCCTGCTAAACCCCCAACTACCAAGCAGACGGACGTTCTCTATTTTCTTCCAGCATTGGAAAGAGTTTGGCAGTGACCCCGGCTCCACCCCTGATTCTCCTGGAGGTAAGCCCCCACCTCAAGCCTTTACTGGCTTCCTCCAGCATTCACCTAGTATCAACCTGCATACATCCAGCATTCATCCTGCATCTACCCAGCATTCATCCACCCTCTTCCAGTACCCGTCCAACATTCATCCAGCCTCTCCCAGCTTTCATCCAGACTCTTCCACATCCAGCATTCATCCAACCTCTCCCAGCATCCAGCATTCATCCAGCCTCTCCCAGCATTCATCAAGCCTCTTCCAGCCTCCAGCATTCACCCAGCATTCAGCCAGCCTTGTCCAACATTCTTCTAGCCTCTTCCAGCTCCCGAAGGAGTTTGCAGCGACCCCGGCTCCCCCCCCTCCCCCCCGCCTCACCTGGAGGAAAACCCCCACTTCAAGCCACTTCTATCGCTTCTCTCGCTCCCGCACTGCAACAGATTCTGACCACACCCACCGACACTCTCCAGACGGCGACGTGGGACAAGAGCTTTCTCTATGACCCAAAGGCACTATTTTCATATGTTTCAGTTCTCACAAAACCCATTCCACCAACCATACTAGAAGAAGCCCAAAATAAATCCACCGAATTGGCTTTATTCTTTGAGAAGAAAATCAACAACTTACTCACACCTCTGACCACAGCTAACAATCAGCCTCCTCTCATGTACAACCCACCCCCATTTATTCATAAACCCTTACTTGAATCCTTCAAACTCACATCCTCCCTTGAAATTGAATCCATACTCAAGAACATGAAACCCTCGTCCCATCCATCTGACCACCTACCTACTAAACTCTTACTTACCATCCCAAACACCATAGCTAAACCTCTGGCTGATATTATAAATTGCTCCCTCTCCCAAGGAACTGTTCCTGACTCCTTGAAACTCGCTTCACTCAAACCTCTACTAAAGAAACCCAACCTGGATCCAGCTAACTCCGCAAACTTTCGTCCTATCGCCAATTTACCATATATCGCCAAACTAATGCAAAAATTAGTCAACAACCAACTCTCTGAATACCTAGACTTCCACAACATTCTCTACCCTTCCCAGTTTGGATTCCGAAAACGTCTAAATACGGAATCCCTCCTAATCTCCCTAACAGACAACATCCTAATGGGCCTAGACAAAGGCCAGCCTTTCTACTGGCTCTACTCGACATCTCGGCAGCGTTTGACACAGTGAACCATTCAATCCTCATCAATCGACTTACGGACATCGGCATCTCCGGCACCACTCTCAACTGGTTTAAATCCTTCCTCAATAATAGGAACTACAAGCTTAGAATAAATAATAAGGAATCCCACCCCATATCTTCCACTCACGGAATACCTCAGGGTTCGTCTCTCTCCCCTACACTGTTTAATATTTATCTGCTACCTCTATGCCAGCTCTTAGAAAGTCTTAACCTGACACACTTCATTTACACTGAAGACATGCAGATATTGATCCCCATCACAGATCCTATCACCAAAACCCTAAATTTCTGGGACAGATGCCTTCACTCCATCAATCTTCTCCTCTTTAGCCTCAACCTTGTCCTCAACACATCCAAAACGGAGCTCCTCGTCATCACCTCCAATGATTGCAATCCTCTCATCAGCAACCCTACCATACCATCAGTGAACCATGTGAGAGACCGCAGAACTATTCTAGACACCTGAATGAACTTCAAAAAGTTCATAACCAACACCACAAAATAATGCTTCTATAAGCTACATGTTCTAAAACATCTCAGACCCCTCCTACACCTTCATGACTACCACTCAGTCCTTCAGGCCATACTGTTTTCAAAAATTGATTACTGTAACGCGTTACTCCTCGGCCTTCCTGCCTCCACAACAAAACCATTACAAATGCTCCAAAATGCCGCAGCGAGGATCCTAACCAATTCAAGACAAAGAGACCATATCACACCTATCCTCAAAAATTTACACTGGCTTTCCATCAACTTTAGAATCCTGTTTAAGACCCTGACCATTATCCACAAAACCATTTACCTTCAATCCATACTCCAACTCAAAATTCCGCTCAACCTTCACACCTCCATGAGACCGATCAGAACGGCATATAAAGGATCTCTTCACACATCCCCTACTAAATCCTTACTTCACCCTTCCATTCAAAAACGTGCTTTGTCCACTGCCGGACCTTCACAATGGAATGCATTACCAACAGAGCTTCACCAGGAACAATGCCCTTTCACTTCAGAAAGAAACTGAAAACCTGGCTTTTCAAACAAGCCTTCCCTTGACTGGCCACACCTCAAATAAGGGATTGTACATAAATCTTCTTTCATAATTTTCCGTCAGAACTACACTGTTCCATTAATGACTCTCATAACTCTGCTCTCCTGCTCCTAACCTGCAATTTTACAAGCCTCCCCGCTAACTTCTCAGCCCTCTGTTCCCCCTCCCCCTTCCTTTCGGTCTTTCCCCTGCCACATCCTTCTTGACCCCCCTCCTCCTAGTCTCAACACCTTCTCCGTTCTTTCTCTGCCCTGTACAAATGTCACAACCCCTCGAAGAACTGTTTGTTTGAGTACCCACTAGGTCCTTCACCTAGTCACTACTATACGTTGATTGTACAGATGTCACAACCCCTCGAAGAACTGTTTGTTTGAGTACCTACTAGGTCCTTCGCCTAGTCACTATTATACGTTGATTGTTATTTACTCTATAGTAGCGCTATGTTAAGCTAATTCCACCTCTCTTAGTTGTCCTGAATTCATCACCCTGTTCTATGTAACTTTCTCTTATATTGCTGGTTACCCCTTGTTTACTGTAAACCGGTACGATAAGATATTTGTCTTGAGTATCGGTATATTAAAAGATTTTAAATAAATAAATAAATAGATAGATAGATAGATTGTACAGTCTTTTTCTGTCATCATGTTTTTATGAAGTCCATATTCAGAAGTTATCCAGCTAAATGAATATTTGGGCACCTAGCCTTCTAAATCCTAGCCAGATAACGTTATCTGGCTTAAATTTGACCAGTTAAGTCAGAGGCATTCCAGGGGCTTACTAGGAGGAGCTGAGTTAGCTGGATAAGTTATCCAGCTAACCAGATGATTCAAGCCATGTTAGGGCTCTAATGTGCATTATATTGCGTATCTCATGTGATATACGTGATATTTTTGCATCTCCTTATCCAGATACTCTCCCTTATTACAATGACTTTCTTTGCATGCAATTTGCATGCATGAAAAATGCAAATGTTTGCAAATAATGACATTACTACTCAATTTTATATAAATATTTTATCATGGTGGATCGAGAAGGTGGTCAGCCGCAATAAAATATCTACACCTATTTGAAATGCATTAGATATGTAGTGGGATGATTGGGACCCTAATGCAGGTCCCAAATCTTCTGCTGTACATTTAAAGTGGCAGAAGAAAATAAACAACAAAAAAATTTGCTGGAAATGGGGAGGTTGAGTGGGGGTCAGTGCTGGTCCCTGTCTCCACCCAGGGCTGCCTGTTGAAGCAGCCTTGACTCCCCCAAAAAGTAAAAAATAGAAAACTTTAGGCATGTGGTAATGGCCCCCCCCACCCAACTCCCCCCACGTCCATCCAGAAGAATCTCCTCCAGTTCATAAAATTAATGAGGCTCCAGCCCCCCCCCCCCTCTCCTTCACAAACAATTACTTCCAGGACCTGGTGCCCCTTCACATACTCACCCCCATCCACTCAAGTCAATCCATCAAGCCCCTCTAAAGTCCATCAATGAAGCACCCCACATCAAAAGTAAAGGTGCTGGACCCCCACTCACCACCCACTCACCACCCATGTGCACCCTCTCCCACCTCTGATTCCCCTCCAGAACACCTCCATACATTAAATAGGATCCTGCGATGGGGCTGGGTGCATCCTTGCACCTGGCATGGTCTGGATATGGTCACTGGACCTTACCCTAGTCATATGGGGTAAGGCCCAGGTCAGGTCAGGAAAATGGCACCAACTGGGCAGAGTGCAAGGGTGCACTCAGCCCCAATACAAGATCTGCTTTAAGCTACAGGAATATTCTGGAGAGGGGGTACGATGAGGGTGCATGGGGGTTGTGGGTGGGTGTCCAGACCCTTTTTTTGAGGGGTAGTATAATTGATCTATAAACTTTGTGAAGGGTGACAGGGGAATGGGAGTTTGATTAATGGATTTTTTTTTTGGGGGGGGGATTGATGGATTAACTTGAGGGGGTGGGTCTGGGAAGGGTTACCAAGGCCGGAAAGTCATTGTTTGTTTGAAAGGGGGGCTGCCACCATGTGAATACTTTTTACTTTTTTTTCACATTGAAGTGGCCCCGGGGTGTTGATTCATTAAAATTTTGTTTTGGGTATTGTTTTTGGTGGAGTTGGTTTGAGTCTATCCCTGTTGTTTTCTGTTTCATTGTTTTTCTGAAAGACTACATTTGGATGACTGTAGTAAGTTGAATGTCTCAAACCTTCTGGACTTTACAGTATTGATATGTTAGTGCAATGGAACCCTTGGTGACAGTCATTTTCTTGAATGTTAAAGGATTACGGAACACCATAAAACAGAAAAAACGATGCTAACAATATTTCCACCCAGATGTTATTTATTTACAGAAAACACATCTAAATTCTACGGAATCTCTTAAGTTGTCTCATCACAGGTATATAGTCTTGGCTTTCTCAGAGGCTTTGGGTAAAGAAAATGAAGTGGCCATACTGTGTAGGGAGTCTTTAAATGTTTATATATTAGCACAGGCTTCAGACAGTGAGGGGAGGTGGGTTAAGGTGAATAGTAAAATTCATGGGGAACCTTGGTTGTTAAATGTTTATCACCCCACAAATGATGTCCCTGGATTTTTCATGTCTTGGCTGCTGTGGTAGCCGAGGAAGGAGTTGCTACCTTATTGGCTGGAGGTGATTTTAATTTCCCTTTGATCCATTTTTGGATCGGCAGTCAAAGGGCAGTCTCCTTCTGGTGTTACATTCAACTCCATAATTGATGCTCTAGGCCTTTCTGATCTGTGGAGACATAGCATTCCACAGATAAGGATTGTACCTTTTATTCTTTGCCCCATCAGTCTCACTCTAGTATAGATTACTTTTTGTTTTCAGTTGTCTGCTACCCAATATTCATGACTCTACTATTAATAGTATTGTTGTTTCTGATCATGCCTCAATAGATTTAATTATTTAATATGATTGCCCCCAAAGTTCTTCAGCTCAATGGAGATTTAATATGAGTTTGCTTGACGACTTCACCTTTATTACCCTTCTAAATGATAAATGTGTAGAATATTTTCAATTTAAGTATGTGGAAGTTAATCCTACTTCTGCCTGGGAGGATGCTTTGAAAGCAGATAAGGGGTTATTATTAGATGCTCCAAAGAGCAAGCAAAACAACAGTGTGCTGCTTTAGACGCTTTGGATAGGGAAATGAAATAACTGGAGCAGCAGCAGATATAGACTGGAGATAACTCAGTATTATTATTTTTGCAGAAGTTGAAATTTGAGCCAACGTGATGGACTTCTTTTAACCATGCAGACAAGGAAGTATTACGTGGGTAATAATAGATTGGGTCATGTATTAGAACAATACTTAGACTAGGAAATCTAGAGAAAGGATCAGGGTGATCTCTTTCTTACAGGAAACTCTAAGCAAGAATAAAGAGATCTTATGGCAATTTGAAGAATACTATACTACCCTTTATTCCTCGTAAGTAAAGTTTTCTAGGAAGGGACTGTTGAGTTTTTTAGATTCCCTACAACAGCCCCATCTATTGGAAAAGGATAGAGAGTTTTTGGATAGGCCCATCAATGTGTTAGATATTGAGCAAGCTATTGTCATTGCTCTCTGGGAAGGCCCCAGGTCTGAATGGTTTTAGGGCTAAATTTTATTGTAATTTTCCTTCAATACTAGCTTCCAAGCTCCAGCAGCTTTCCAATAGTTTTCTTACTGAAGGTAAGCCTGGGAAATCCTTCCTAGAGGCTACAGTGATCATCCTTGAGAAGCCAGGTAAAGACCCTCTTTTGGTACAGAATTATGGACCCATTTCTCTTATGAATGTAATAAACACCATTATACATAAAGACAAAAATGGGTTTATACCTGGCATCAGACTATTTCAGATTAATCTGTAATAGTTTGTTTTTATTTTCAGACCGGCCGACTTCCATGGTGGTCTTATCTCTGGATGCTGGAAAAGTGTTCGAGTTGAATGACCATATTTGTTTTCAGTGCTAGAATGGTTTGGTTTTGGAGATTCTTTTTTAAAAGATTAGATTAATATACACTGTTCCATAAGCCAGTCTGTGCATTAATAACTATCTTTGGGTTTCTTTTCTTGAGGTCCTAGTCAAGGCTGCCTGTTGATACCCCTTTATTTAATATTGTATTGGAGGCTTGGCTATTGCCATATGACAAGACCCAGGATTGATCAGTGTACGATACCATCAGTAGGAATATAAGCTAGCTTTTTACAATGATGATCTAATTGCAGTATATCTACTCAAATTGCTGAAAGATATGGGCAAAGTGAACTTTCTAGATCTGGTGATGTGTCATACTGCCTTTTTCATGCAGCAAAGTATCTGATAGCTATAAGACACCGATATAAGAACATAAGAACATAAGAAATTGCCATGCTGGGTCAGACCAAGGGTCCATCAAGCCCAGCATCCTGTTTCCAACAGAGGCCAAACCAGGCCACAAGAACCTGGCAATTACCCAAACACTAAGAAGATTCCCATGCTACTGATGCAATTAATAGCAGTTGCTATTCCCTAAGTAAACTTGATTAATAGCTGTTAATGGACTTCTCCTCCAAGAATTTATCCAAACCTTTTTTGATCCCAGCTACACTAACTTCACTAACCACATCCTCTGGCAACAAATTCCAGAGCTTTATTGTGCATTCAGTGAAAAAGAATTTTCTCTGATTAGTCTTAAATGTGTTACTTGCTAACTTCATGGAATGCCCCCTAGTCCTTCATAGAATGCCCCCTAGTCCTATTATTATTTGATTCCCATCTATATTTTGAGAGAACTCTTTGAAGATCTCCCATTCTGCCTCTATTTTCACAATCCCTCTACTTTATATTTCTAAGAAATGAATTTTCAAAGGAGATATTCATGTAAATTTAACATACTATCATAACAATTTTGAAAACCATTTATCCTCATAAGTGCACTCAATATGAGTAAATCCTGTGGACAATTCAATGGCATGTATTGTTGCAATTTTCAACAGCTTACTTACACTGGTAAAGTACATTTACACATGTAAAATCCAGTTCTAAGTATGTAAATCTTTTTGAAAATAGGGTCCATTGTGTAGTATGAACTCCTGTGAAATTAAAGAAATTTGTTAGTGTACTGATCTATGTTGGTCGTGTAAGTGGGACAAAGGTACCCTTTCTCAGCTCTTATTCTACTGTGTGAATGTATAATATGACCTTTGTTATTCTGTCTGGGACAAATCTGTGACATCCTTCCCATATCTGACAAAATAACTTTTTCACGTATAATTTGTAAATCTTTATGGTTCGATCTTTAAAATGTTGCTCGTGCCAAACTGGCCACATAGCAAGTATGTGGGCCTTGTATGAGCAACACACATTTTAAGAATCCGCGAAGTATGCGCGTACATACCTGTGCGCGTGCCAAGAAGAAAGGGAAGAAAAGGGGAGGGGGCATGGATATTTCTGGGCATAGCCAAGACTTATGCTCATAAGTCTGCATTTTAAAAAAGCTGACCAGCTTGTTATCCACGAAACATTACTTCTGGTCCTAATGTAGAGCAAATCTGGATATCTTTAGGGCATTTAACATAGTGTGAGAGTTTAGGATCAAGTTGGGGGCTTTGCAGGATGAAGAACCAGAGGGGTCTCGCAGACCTCAATATCAATTGGGTCAACTGGACAACTTGGAAAAACTGGTTTTTCCCTCGTGCGAGCATGTTTTAAAGTCTGCCTCCATATGTGTGTAAAAGCCACTAAAGCCCTAGCTGCAATATGTGTGGAAGGGGTTCTTTAAATGATACGCCTGTACTTGCAAGCATAATTTAAAATTGCAGCGTCTCTCTGCTTGCGTGCTGATTCATATGTTTATGGGCATACGCATGTTCCTTTTAAAATGACCCCGTTAGCATTATCTCTAAATGTGAAAATGTATTACTTGACTTTCTGATTTCTGTTGCTTTATATTTACTTATGTTGCTTTGGAAGGATAATTTATTCCTGTGTTTAAGTATGTGGTGGAATTAGCTGTTATAGTTTTACAAATTTGAAGTAGCAGCGGCTGCATGTGCCAGACACCTGAATTGGTCTTGAAAGACTTGGACTCCACTGTTTTAATATGCTTCTGAAGTAACTTGACCTTTGGGTTTTCGATGTATGCTATATTCTATTGATGTTTTACTGTTCTGTTTTGTTCTTTTTCTTAATAAAAATATTTGAACCAAAAAAAAAAAGAAAAAGAAAAAATATGAAACAAAATAGGCAAAGTCATTGACACTGTTAAATTGAAAGCATATCCCTAATACCTAAATGGATGAATCTCTACTGGATAGACAGTTTAATAAATAAAATAATGGCAGAGAAAGAGCAGAATGGCCATCAGTTACTGTTACTATGTTAACTGAACCTGTTCAGCAGTTTATCCCCTCAAAAAAAAAAAACAACTGTCTCTCTTTTTTCTGCAAGTAGCCCCTCCCTCCCTCCATTTCTTGTTTCTTCCTATCTCCCAACTGTCCCCTATCCCAAAAATATTCTTCTTCTTTTCTCCCCACCTTCATCCCAGGTTGTTCCTCCCTCTTGTTCTCAATATATGTACACATATGCCTGAAAGGCAGAGGAGGGGGTGCATTAGTGCAGAGCTTTACCACCTGCTGCTGACCCACTGGTCTCTTGAACAGCTTTTGTTCTCTTGTTTTCTACTGATAGCATAAGGCTCTAAAACTGTGAAATATTAGCTTTTCATTTTCAAATTGCTTAAACCAGGGCTTCCCAAACCTGTCCTGAGGACCCCATAGCCAGTCGGGTTTTCAGGATATCCGCAATGAATATGCATGAGATACATTTACATACCATGGAGACTCAGTATATGTAAATGTATCTCATGCATCTTCATTGCGGATATCCTGAAAACTTGACTGGCTGTGGGGTCCCCAGGACAGGTTTGGGAAGTCCTGGCTTAAACTGTCAGTGTGAAGACTCTAGTGCAGTGATGTCAAACTCTAGTCCTCGAGTGCCACAAACAGTCCAGGTTTTCAGGATTTCTGCAATGAATATGCATGAGATAGATATGCATACAATAGAGGCAGTGCATGCAAATCTGTCTCATGCATATTCGTTAGGGGTGTGCATTCGTATTGACCGCATATGTAAAACGCTACTTATATTTTTTTTTTAACTTAAAAAAGTGATGAGACATAAACGATCGAATTTCCCACATATCCAACATAGCTATGTTGGATATGTTGGAAATCGCGATTGTTGATCCAAAATAAAAATTTAAACCCCTCACCTTCCTTAATCCCCCCCCCAAAGACTTACCACAACTCCCTGGTGATCCAGCGAGGAGTGAGGACGCCATTTCTGCAATCCTTTGCGAGGAGCACGTGACGTCGGCGCCACGTCGAGTGACGCGGCGTCACGTGATTCCCCGCGGGGTCGCGCCGGAACGCTCGTTCGGCCCAAAAGGAACTTTTGGCCAGCTTGGGGGGGCCCCCTGACCCCCCAAGCTTGGGGGGGCCTCCTGACCCCCCCAAGCTGGCCAAAAGTTCCTTTTGGGCCGAACGAGCGTTCCGGCGCGACCCCACGGGGAATCACGTGACGCCGCGTCACTCGACGTGGCACCGACGTCACGTGCTCCTCGCAAAGGATTGCAGAAATGGTGTCCTCACTCCTCGCTGGATCACCAGGGAGTTGTGGTAAGTCTTGGGGGGGGGGGGATTAAGGAGGGTGAGGGGTTAAAATTTTTATTTGCACATATGGACATATACTCAACTCATTGAATTCTGTTTATGTCCATATTGACCGCAAATGGGACCCCCTTTGGACATATGGACATATGGACATAAACTTTTGCTCTGCACATCCCTAATATTCGTTGTAGATATCCTGAAAAATTGGCCTGTTTATTGCACTTGAGTTCGCCATCACTGCTCTAGTGGGAGCCCACATTAATAAAGCATTTATTTATTTTATACTTAACAATTTTATGTATATAACCAGCAAAGAACATTAAACTTAAATCACAACAATACAAAGTTTGGTATAGACTTTCATGGGACATTTTTTATTGAATTAATTTTAATTATGTTTCATACAAAGTACACTGAATTATCAAATTAAATGACCTCCATACCATATCTACCGAAGCCATTTCTGCATATCTTTAAGTTATACCTTCAGCTAAAATCAGATCATTTCCATTCTGCATGAAAAACCATTCTGATTCAGCACCTTTTATAACCTGACAGAGAAAAATGTAGCAATAATTCTGAAGTGCACATTTAGAACTGAAATAGGTCATTGATCACTGCAGGGGGCTAAGATTTCATTCCAATTTGCTCCTTGCTGTAATTACAGACTAGAGAAACTCTTTCATTTTCATTAAATTTGTCATTTTTTTAAATGTTTTTAAATTAAATGCTCACATTTACAGTAGATTACATCAGAGGTATAATGTGTTTTGCTCTTTACATTCTTCAGTTGATTTACACACCGTCTATGCTTTTTCTGATGAATTGGAATTTTTAAGATATTTGATCCAGCTGCATTTGGCATATGGCATTTTATTTCTCAAAAAATCTAATTCACTTCTTTCAAATCTTTATTACATTTATTTATACACCTAATTTACAAGTAAGTAATCTTTTAAAGTGACAAACATGCCTTTATTCCTTCCAGTTACACTCTTACTGTAGAGATGTGCTTTAAATTTTAATATAATCAAACTTTTTCCTCTTAGTAAAATCATATCCAACATATTAGATATTAGGGATGTGCAGAAGGAAAAAATGTGTTTTGATTCGGTTTCATTTCGCCGGGACCCAAATTTGTTGCATTCATTTCATAGGGGGGGGAAACCAATTCGTAGATTAATGTGGATTAGTGCAAGGTGATGCATATAGGGAAAAATAACCCATGCTATAGTTACACAATGTTAGGTTCCATATTAGGTGCTACCACCAAGAAAGAGATCTAGGCGTCATAGTGGATAACACATTGAAATCGTCGGTTCTGTGTGCTGCGGCAGTCAAAAAAGCAAACAGAATGTTAGGAATTATTAGAAAGGAATGGTGAATAAAACGGAAAATGTCATAATGCCTCTGTATCGCACCATGATGAGACCGCACCTTGAATACTGTATACAATTCTGGTCGCCGCATCTCAAAAAAGATATAATTGCGATGGAGAAGGTACTGAGAAGAGCTACCAAAATGATAAGGGGAATGGAACAGCTCCCATATGAGGAAAGACTAAAAAGGTTAGGACTTTTCAGCTTGGAGAAAAGACGTCTGAGGGGGGATATGATAGTGGTGTTTAAAATCATGAGAGGTCTAGAACGGGTAGATGTGAAACGGTTATTTATTCTTTCAGATAATAGAAAATCTAGGGGGCACTCCATGAAGTTAGCATGTGGCACATTTAAAACTAATCGGAGAAAGTTCTTTTTCACTCAATGCACAATTAAACTCTGGAATTTGTTGCCAGAGGATGTGGTTAGTGCAGTTAGTATAGCTGTGTTTAAAAAAGGATTGGATAAGTTCTTGGAGGAGAAGTACATTACCTTCTATTAATTAAGTTGAATTAGAAAAAGCCACTGCTATTACTAGCAACAGTAACATGGAATACACCTAGTTTTTGGGTACTTGCCAGGTTCTAATGGCCTGGATTGGCCACTGTTGGAAATAGGATGCTGGGCTTGATGGACCCTTGGTCTGACCCAGCATGGCATGTTCTTATGTTCTTATGATTAGTTTTATTTGTTTTCCGTTTGCCATTAAAGTCAATGGGGGAAGTATTTTCAGCCTATTTTTGGCTGCCGAATTGGGGTTTTCTTATCAATTCTGATGAAATTTCTAAGGAGCAATCATCAGAATGAGAAAAGAGCTCCAAGGTACTTAGACTGTGGCAAAGTGGCACCAAATTGGCAAGAATATCCTAAGGCACTTTAAAGGGTCAAAGGGGTACCAGGAGTGGGAAGAGTACTTTAACAGAAGTGCAAAGCAGCAGCAAGAGTGTCAAAAACACACCACAGCTTCAAAAGAGAGCACCAATAACAGTTGCATGAACCGTTGAAGGCAGTACGACAGGCAAAGTGGCAAGACAAGTGGCATCAACATCCTACAGCATAATGAAGGGGGAACAGAGCAAGCAGAAAGAGTGTCAGAAAAAACCACAAGGGACAAAGCAGCAGAAAGACTAGCACCAACACACTGAGGAGCCATGATAGTGGCAAGAACACCACAAGGAGTAGAGTGAGTCATCTGGTGTATGGCAGCAAGACAGAGTGGCAGAAAGTTGATAGGGGCAAGACAGGCTGGCAGAGTGGAGGTAGTCTGGTCCCTGTGGTTTTGATAGGGGCAAGACAGGCTGGCAGAGTTGAGGTAGTCAGGTCCCTGTGGTTTTGATAGGGGCAAGACAGGCTGGCCCCAGGGAGAGTTCCCTTTTCTTTGTGCAAGAAAACGCTGCCTAGAATGGGTTTGCCACTAGAGTGGGGTGGTTCCGTTGGCTTCTAGTGAGCTCTCGCTGGTCTTTTAAAATCTGGTGGATGTAGCAGATATACAAATGAGAATTTTGAAGGCTAAGGTGGAGGAGGTTTCCATGTGAACAGCAGTTCAACATGTGTCAGCGGGTGTTAAAAGATAAGCTGGCTGCACCCGCGGAGAGTTCCCTTTCCTTTGCACAGGAAAGGGCTCCCTAGAATGGGTTGGCCCCTAGAGTGGAGCATGAGCCTTCAAAGCATGGCGAGTCGACGTGGAGGAGTTTCCATGTGAACAGTAGTTCAACATGGGTCGGCAGGCATTAAGATATAGGCTGGCTATACCCGGGGAGAGTTCCCTTTTATTTGCGTAGGAAAGGACTCCCTGAAATGGGTTGGCCCCTGGAGTGGAGCATGAGCCTTCAAAGCATGGCGAGTCGACGTGGAGGAGGTTTCCATGTGAACAATGGTTCTGGTTCAACATGGGTCAACGGGTACTAAGAGATAGGCTGGCTACACCCAGGGAGATTTCCCTTTCCTTTGCGCAGGAAAGGGCTCCCTAGAATGAGTTGGCCTCTAGAGTGGAGCACGAACCTTCAAAGCATGGTGAGTCGACGTGGAGGAGGTTTCCATGTGAACAGCGGTTCTGGTTTAACATGGGTCAATGGGTACTAAGAGGTAGGCTGGCTATACCCAGGGAGAGTTTCCTTTCCTTGATACAGGAAAGGGCTCTGTGAAATGGGTTGGCCCCTAGAGTGGAGCACGAGCCTTCAAAGCGTGGCGATTCAACATGGAGGAGGTTTCCATGTGAACAGTGGTTCAACATGGGTCGGCGGGCGTTAAGAGATAGGCTGGCTACACCAGGGGAGAGTTCCCTTTCCTTTGCGCAGGAAAGGGCTCCCTGAAATGGGTTGGCCCCTAGAGTGGAGCATGAGCCGTCAAAGCATGGCGAGTTGACGTGGAGGAGGTTTCCATGTGAACAGCGGTTCTGGTTCAACATGAGTCAATGGGTACTAAGAGATAGGCTAGTTACACCCAGGGAGAGTTCCCTTTGCTTTGCGCAAGAAATGGCTCCCTGAAATGGGTTGACGTCTAATGAATACCAAGAAGCTATTAACTGCTTATGCCCTTCAGCTGATGACAAAGGAACTTGAAGAGCTCTCAGAAATAAGAAAACTGCTACTCAAGTCTAAATCTACAATATCAACCTATGTTGACTTTGTACCCTACACAGTGCCTCTGTAAACTAAGGGAACACATAGGATGAACTAGAGTGCAACTGCCACCAGTTTTCTATAGTACTAGAAACATGAATGTTGGCACCTAAGAAAGATTTAGGGAAAATGGCCCATATTATGAAGGTCATGAAAACTATTGAGCATATGAAATATGCTAGCTCCAAACAAACATCTTAAGTCAGCTTTTTATGTTCTTACATTCCAAATGTTGCAAAACAGGAAAAAGAATATTCTGTAAAGAAGGGATGCTCAAATACACGAAACTGAAATTAGAAATATTAGAACTAAACTCAGACAGGCACAGTGTTTGTGGTCAGGCCCTTGTAGTGACGTAAGGGCTGGACAGTGGGCACTGCAGACAGGCACAGCGTTTGAAGTTAGGCCCTTGTAGTGACGTAAGGGCTGGATGGACAGGCACAGCTGTTGATGTCTGGTACATGTGCTGATACTATCTGGAGCATATGAGGCAGTTGGATCTGCTGCACGGCTTTAAATTGCTTTTATTCATCTTGCCATTCACAGGGAAAATATGGAAATCCAAGCAAAGGCATGTTTATTTTCAAAAACACTAGCATTTCCATCAACTCTGGTGCCAGCATTGAGCGGTGAGGGCTCATGATATCCCCTGTCATTGAAAATGCACATTCACTTGGCACACTGGTTGGTGGACATTACAGATATCACTGAGCCACTTTGGCTAGGTGTGGCCAGACAGTGGACTTGTGTGCCCAATATGCCAGCGGATCTGTCTGCATGTCCTCTATGGGCTCTGTGAGATATTGTGTCACTGACATTTGTGCTGGTGTCTCCTTTGCTTGGGTGGGCTGAGAGTCACACATGCCAGTTACTTTCTCTCTAGCCCGTTGCAGAACAGATGATTCTTTATGGGCAAAATGGCTTTGGTGTACTGAAGTGGAGGAGGAAGTACTAGCTGTCGCTGACAGAGTGCTGCTCCTGCTTGGGCTAGCACTACTCTCTGAAGTGCCTGCTGTTTCCTTCTCTGCTTCATGCCTAATCTGTGTCTGCCTATGGCGCTCCTGTTCACAGACTTTAACTAACAGTAGGTCCTTCACCAATAGGAGATAATCGTACTGTAGGGCGAGTTTCCCTTTCACACGGGGATCACAGACTGTGGCGAGCATGTATGTCTGGTCTTCTGTTGAAGGCCTTAATCTCTCTTGCACCTGCTTCTGCAAAAAGTCCAGACAATGCAGCACCTCTGCTGTCATTCCCTCTTCCTTTTTAAAGCCCTCTAAATTTTGCTCCAGAAAATTAACTATAGGGATGATGTCAGCTAAGGTGGCACTTCTGGAACTCATCTCCTCCGTGGCATCCTTGAAGGGCTGCAGGACATTTACCAGCTGACTCATAACTAACCAATCATGATGCCCTAGGGGACTATGCACACCTATGTCCATTGCCGCAGAAAGTTCATGAAGGGGTGTCTGCTGCCCCACTAACCTCTGCAGCATCATATACGTGGAATTCTACCATGTGGAAATGTCTTGAATGAGTCGCTTGTGAGGCATCTCCAAATCAGTCTGCTTTTGTTGGAGAACCTGCCCCGCCTTTTCACTTCTGTGGAAGTGCGATGCTATGTTCCTGCACTTGTGTATTAACGTATGCAGGTATTCATTCTCTTGGTGATTGGTCTCCAACCTCAGAGCTGACTTCAGTACCAAGTGCAGGGTGTGTGCAAAACATTGGATGTTCTGAAAGCACCTGTTGCATATTGCCTTTACCATGTTTGCACCATTGTCTGTGACAAATAACCCTGCCTGAAGATTCCTGTCTCGCAAGTGTAGCTGGCAGCCTGCCAGCATCTGTCTGATGCATGCTAGAATATTGGCTTAGTTATGGGCCTCGTCCATCAGGTGGGTGTGCAGTAAAGCCCACCTCCACCCTGATACTTGTTCACTAATAGAGCTGCTGCCTGCCCCTGCCTCAGCCAGGTCCCACCAGTGTGCTGTCAGTGAGAGGTAAAAGTGTGCAGCATTCATGGTGGTCCAGAAAATCGCAGGTGAAATGCACACTCCCCTGTGCCTTAGCTAGCAATGCTTGGATGCGACTGCGACACTGGTTGTACAGGCTGGGGAAGACTTTTCTGCTAAATGTGGTTCTGGAGGAGCTTTGTAATTTGGAACTAAGGCCTTCGGCAAATGCTTGAAACCCACATTCCCCACTACCTGCAAGGGCAATTATTTCCCCTATGCTCCTGGTTACAACTTTTGAGGCTGCCTGCCTCCTTCCCTGGGATAGTGTTACCGAACACCACCCCATTTCCTCCATGGTGGGTTGTCGCTTCTGACTCATGGGAAGAGGTTGCTGGCCTGCCACCTGACTGCTAGAAGGGGTAGAGGGCATGGGGTGACTCAGCTCTTTTTCAACAACTTTACACTGCCTGGAAAAAGGGACTGCCACCATCCCCAGATAGCAGTACTGTTGGGTATTGCTTCTGCATATAATGGATCATGCCAAAATTAGTTAGATGTCCCATTTGCTTGCCTCTGCTAATAGCCCTGGCACAGTAATTACACTGAGCAAAACCCGGGTCCTCCTTCACTTTAAAGTGGCTCCAGATCACAGATTTCTTTCGTGATCCCTTCTCTATAGCCTTCGGGGTGTATGCTGGCACTGGAGTTGAAGTAGTGGGTGCACCCTGAGAAGCAATGCCAGGGGCATTAATCATACTCTGTGCCTGCACTGACTGCTCTTCCTCCTCATTATCATCAGTTTCATCTCTCTCCTATAGCACTGAAGTGGAGGCTAAGACAGAATTACTAATTCTCCTAAACCTTCTTCAGCTATTACTTCTTCCATTTCTGATGATGAGAATCCCACACAAGATGATTCTTCATCGGAATCAGAAGCAAACAGTGCCTGCGCTACATTTTCAACACTTAGTCAAGTCTGCTGTCGTACTGCTGATTTTTGGGTTTCACCCTTTTGTCTTGCATGACTCAGCCTCCCCTTATGCTCACCTCCAAAACTACAAGGTCAGAAACATGCATCATCTTTAAATTTCATTTTTTTCCGGATGGAACTGCCTGCCCCTCCAGAGATTTTAGATTGGAACTTTAATGGGGGACTGGCACTGCCTTTTGAAGTGCCTCCTCTGCCAGTCCTAATCACTCGCTACCTTTCCCTGACATCATGGATTTAATGTCACTGCCTCCTAGGGATTTCAATTAAAATAATTATTTCTTTATTGGTGAATGAAAACCTCTGTCCCAATATATGTGAGTCTGGAAAACTGCCCACAGACGAACGGTGCAGTGCCTTGATGTACACTACAACTGAGACCGCTGTATGTGCACACACTAAACTTTTAACTACAAAATGTTGAGTCCGTCGGTCACAAATGGCTGTGACCGCCCTGCCTCACCTCTCTTTTACCCTTGTCCTCCTCCATTGGAAGAATGGCTGCCTCCGCTGCTGTTTGCCGAAACCCTCAGCGTCTCTGAGCCAGAATGGGCGTCCCCGTCCACCATGCTTCTTCCTGATGCCTCCTAGGGCACGCGCGCGCACGCTGCCTACGTTTTTGAATATGTCATGGCAGGAACCTCGGGCAGCCCCACCGCATGACGTCAGTACCTCCGGATATTTAAACCTCCGCTCCACTCCAATTGAACTAGTTAGCAAGGACTTTGGTTTTTGCTACTCTGATCACTTCTAAGCTGCTCGCTTGGATACCTCTCTACCCTTCGGGGTATCTCGCTACTATGGAAGCTCTGGGTACCCGCGCCTCGGGGGCCTCTCGCTTCTACTTGCCCTCCGGGGTTAATCTGCCTAACTTTAAGGACTCCTGCCCCTCGGGGGTCCTGTCTGCTTTCTTTCAGGAACCCTTGGCACTCCTAGGTACTCGCTTCTCGAGAGCCTATTCTGCTCGGGGTATCCTGCACCTCGTACCACGGATACCTCTCTTCATTCAACTACCGAAGGAAGTTGTCAGCACTGCTACTCTGTGAGTATCACTACACTCCAGCTCTCCTCATTCCACCCTTCACGTTCACGGCCTATCCCATGCTAAGGAACACTACCAGACCTTTGCTACATCTGGGTGAGCCCATCATCTACAGACTGTCTGAGCTTACTGTGATATTGCTGGACTACATCACGGTTCATTCCTTGAGCAAGATTCTACTCATCAACTGCAGTATAATAAAGCTTTCTCTCCTCAGTGTCTGCTTACTAAGAGTCTAGCCAATCATTGTGGTTCCCCACGGGGTCTCTCCCCGTGGGAGGAGTCATCGCCACTTCGACCAAGAGTTCACAATGTGCCACAAACCCAGCACAAAAGAGGCCTACTGAGGATTTGGCTTAAAAGAGCACTGCTGTCCCAATATATCTCAGTCTGGAAAATTGCCCATAGACGCACAGTGCAGTGCCTTGATGTACACTACAACTGAGACTGCACTGTGTGCACAAAAAAATGAAGCAGCAGAGAAAAGACTTGACTGGAAGCCGGAGCAAGCACAATTCCCAGTGATGCTACTTCTTGTTTGAAAATACCAACTCATACTATCTCCCACCCACACCCTGCCTGTGCCTGCACCAACCTACCCCAGGGGGGTAAGATAAGCAGCAAAATGCCACTGCTCACAGCTTGTCTCAGTGGGAAAGAAAGAGAGACCGTCTGAGTTCATTAAAAAAAAGTGCAGCCAACAAAAGCCTGGCTGGCACTGCAGGAAAAATGAACAAATATCTTTTTCAATAGAAAATTCTATCAAAGTAGCTAGCAATTGAATACAGATTTGAGCCACTCAGACTAGCTCTGAGTAGAGCCACCTGCCTGGACAACACCCGCAAAGAAAGCATGGCACGCCGCATGCTTAAGGTATAAATAGTACAGCATCATCAGGAAAAGCGTCACAGAGCACTGAGTGAGAGTGGCGACTGGCTGCATTAGAAAAATGCTTAGCTCTGATAGGTTGCATTCTTGTCTCCTTGCCAACCTGTCTGACCCACTCTATGACAGGGCTGTGAGGTCACTTATGACTCACAGGAAATGGGCAGGTTTTTGCTATGGATACTCCAACATGGCCTTCTCCTATTTCAAAAGGCTGCTAAGAAATCACTGCGAACCAAAAGAATGAAGCTAGTATGATATGCTTCATTCGTGGGGGATTGCCATGCGTTTCACGAACCCACGAATCAAACAAACAGGGACTTATGCATTGCGGATTGCACATTCGTTGAAAATGAATGCACATCCCTATTAGATATATACTATCTCAAATCCTTTTGACATATGAGTATCATACAGATATTTAGGGCTTAACTTACCCTCTGAAGGATGAACAAAGACAAAATCTTGGATAATCAGTTGTAAAAATAGAGATTCAGAATATATTTGGCAATAAAAGAGAACATTTGTCATTTTCGCCACTGCAATCTAATCAAATTCAGCTGCATGGCTTCAGCATTGCTATGAATATGCAACACCTCTTCTCAAATCATTACATTGGCTGCTGTCTGCTTCCGCATAAAATTTAAACTTCTCTTACTTGCCTATGCATGTATTCACTCTGTAGTCCCTTATTACCTATCTTCTCTTCTGTCTCCCTACACCCTTCCTTGTGAACTCCATTTATTGGGAAAATCACTCCTATCTTTACTCCATTCCTCCATCTTCAATTTCCAAGTCCTCGCTTTCCACCTTGCTATACCATATGCCTGGAATAAACTTGGGAAGGTCAACATTCAGTAAGCCAGCCAGCCTCAAAGTTATCCAGGTAAAGTAACCTGGATAACTGGTGCCAAATATTCAGCAGGAGGAATATATGAATATGTAAGGCTAAAGTTATCCGGATAAAGTTATACAGGTGACTTTGCCCTTAGCCAGCTTACTGAATACTGTTTTGTTTTTTTTAAGTAGCCCAGAAGCAGCCCCAATCCCTCCCGATGCCCCAATAAAAGAGTAAGCAGTCCGCGAGCAGCACTGATCCTCCCCCCCCCAATGCCATATACCTATGATCCTCCCTCCCACAATCCCCAACCCCCAAATGTATACAGTTAAGCCAGCGAGAGAAGCAGAGGTTCTGTCATAGAAACATAGAAACATAGAAATGACGGCAGAAGAAGACCAAACGGCCCATCCAGTCTGCCCAGCAAGTTTCACACATTTTTTTTCTCATACTTATCTGTTTCTCTTAGCTCTTTGTTCTATTCCCCTTCCACCCCCACCATTAATGTAGAGAGCAGTGATGGAGCTGCATCCAAGTGAAATATCTAACTTGATTAGTTAGGGGTAGTAGGGGTAGTAACCGCCGCGATAAGCAAGCTACACCCATGCTTATTTGTTTTACCTAGACTATGCTGTACAGCCCTTATTGGTTGTTTTTCTTCTCCCCTGCCGTTGAAGCAGGGAGCTATGCTGGATATGCGTGAAGTATCAGTTTTTTTCTCCCCTGTCGTTGAAGCAGAGAGCCATGCTGGATATGCATTGAAAGTGAAGTGAAGTATCAGGCACATTTGGTTTGGGGTAGTAACCGCCGTAACAAGCCAGCTACTCCTCGCTTTGTGATTGCGAATCCTTTTTTTCTTCACCCCTGTCATTGAAGCTATGCAGGATATGCGTGAAGCATCAGTTTTTTTTTTTTTTTGTTTTTTCCCCTGCTGTTGAAGCAGAGAGCTATGCTGGAAATGCGTGATGTATCAGTCATTCTCCCATGCCGTTGAAGCAGAGAGCCATGCTGGATATGCATGGAAAGTGAAGTATCAGGCACATTTGGTTTGGGGTAGTAACCGCCGTAACAAGCCAGCTACTCCCCGCTCCTCCTTCTACCACTGGCTTCAGTATTAAATGCCGGTACAGTAGAGAACACTACCGGCATTTAATATGCATTTATTCTCCTCATTGGCTTTCTGATTGGTCCTTTCACTGAGCTGATTGTGTTGTTGGGTTGTTTTTTTTTTTTTTTTTGGTAAGGAAGTAGGTGTCTGGATAACTCTAGGACTGCTTTTTTGATTGCTGACCAAAGTTAGCCAGAGAACTTTACCCGGCTAGTGCTGAGACTTAAAGCTAGCGGAGTAAATGTAAGCCACATCTCAGAATGCCCACATCTTGCCCCTTTACATCCTGGCTAAGTTTTAGCCATAGAATGACTTACATGGCTAAAACATAACCGCTCAGCTTAGAAGGATATTGAAAACAGAGGGTTTGTCTGCCCAAGTCTTGAACTTAGCCGGACAAGTTCTTTTGCATATTGACCTCCCTGAGTTAGTGTGTCACACTTCATCTCTGGCTGTATTCAAATCCAGTCTGAAAGCTCATCTTTTTTAGGCTGATTTCAAATCCTAATCACTTCTCTAAAATAAGTATACTTTCCATAGACTCATTTGCCATAGTGCAGGGGCTCTCTCTTATGTTTCCTAAGAAAATTGCTGCTGGAGCATGAGATGGTGAGAGCAGGGCCAGGCTTTGGATAAAAACAGGCTCTGTCTAACTAGATGAAGGAAGTTTGATTGTGCTGGTGAAATATATTTCTTATTGTTTGGAGACTGGCATGATTCATTGTGCTTTGGAATATAATTCCTTCTGTTTGAGAATGCGATACAGTTGCTTTCTTGTTTGTTTATCTCCCATCTCCCCACCCCAAATCCCTCCAACCTCTGTCTATACTTATAGGCTATTGTCTAATTAAGGGGCTGGGAGAAAATATACAAAAAAGCCAAATAGTGCAACTAGACAAATAAGAACATAACAAACCCTCACTCAAACTTGGTATGTAAAACAAAGTACAATAACTTTGCTTATGGAAACTAGGAAATCTACAGTGCTGTACAACATAAAAAAAAAGAACGAACAAAAAATGAACATCTTCTATTAACAACACAGATACAAACCAAATATCAAAAGGGGAAATAAACCAGAAATCAAGGAGATGTGAGACCCCCCCCCCCCCCCCAAAACAAAAAGGCAGAATTGGCATAACATGATTATAGAAATGAAAAGGATCCTCAAGTGGGAACTGAGGAAGTTCTCAATCTTCTCGAATCTAGAAAAAGTCTTAGTTGTCACATTATATGTGACATTATTATATTTACTCACACATTTAAATGGATATCTCAATATAAATGAAACACTCAATGACAAAGCTGTCTGTTAGAAATCCTTTCCTCCTCTCCTGTGTAATTTGAGAATGATCAGGGAGAATGCATAACATTTGACCATGAAACAAAGAGCTTAAATTTTGAAAGCACATTTTCTTAACTTTGCTAATATACTGTTCTGTAACAAAAGAAACCAACAAAACTCCTCGCTTTTTTATTTCAGGCCCTGAGTTTTCCCAAGAAATTAGTCAAATTGAAATGTTCAGTTGAAGACTGCACTGTCTGACTCTGTTGGGGATTGAAATGTGTGGTCTTAGGTAGAATTTGATCAGGCTCAAAATGCAATATGTCCTAAAAATATTTCCTTAGCATCATAATCAGTATCTCACCCATTCTTTTAGGAAAAAACATAATGCACAGATTGAAATGTCTGGAATGCTTTTCTAAGAATTCAAGTCTCCATGAGCTGTCTAAGTGCTCCTTTGCAACAGCAACATTAAAGGCTTTAATAGTTTTAATGTCCCTATCCAAGACAGAAAACTTATTGCTATGTACTTGCAACTGAATTTCATGCTGATGAACCAAAGGCTCAATATTGATGTACATTCAATCTATCTTGATTGCACAGTCTCTCAACTCCTATAGGGAATCCAAAGTTACAACTGCCGGTTTGGTCAGGGCAAGAGGGAACTCACCAAAAATGAGAGGCTATCCCACCTGAGACATAGCCTCAAGAGACACAGTCCTGCAGTGGCTCCATTAAGAACCACCTTCTGAAATGGGAGAAGGTAAGGGGAAGTGACCACCATCTCTCCCACATTCCTTTCTTACCACAGCCATTGGAAACTGGAAGGCTGAAACCTGGCTGGCCTTTTTGCTGCAGTTACATCTGTGACATCACTCTCAAGTGCCATGGACAACCCATGCAGTGAATCATGTCCCTCTGCTGGCAGAAACTGCTGGTCCAATGGTCTGAGGGAAACATCTACCCCTGAAAAATTGGGCACTCCTTAACCCAAATTGTAAATGGGGACTTCTTCCCCCAAGTTAGCAGACCTCCAAGGCATGAAGAGCATTTTCAGCTGTTGTCCAGGAAGGTAGACGGGTTCAGCAGGGAAAACCCTGATCTTCCCCTTCTGGTGAGGACACCATCTGAGGTCGCTCCTGAAATATTGTTCATCATGTATAAATGGCAGGGAAGGCTGTGTGTGGATCCCCCTCCTCACCCTCAAAGTCCCTCCATTCATCATTTAACTATCCCAGAGCTTTTGCACACTTCCTCTCCATTGGGTTCTGTCTTCATTGTCATTGCTCCTGAGGGTGCAGAACATTGGCTTGAAGCTAGTACTATTTCACTCAGCCTCGATGATAGAACTTCTCCCTCCTTAATGCAATTGATGGTGATGCCACCATCTGTTGCAGTGACTGCAGGCAAGGATAACCCAGACACAGGCAGGTGGGCATCAGCAGCATCTCCATGCAACGTGTTGGAGACCAGTTGAGGAGGAGATGTTGGAGTTTTAAAGGCTACTGGGAGCATAGGAGAAGCCCTGGATAAGATAATTCTTATGTGTGCCGCCCGTGGCCCTCTTGCCTTCTCATGTGGACTCCAGCTTCTTCACTGATGTGGTGGGCTGCCAGCTCCGACCTCGGGTCGCCTCCGGTGCCTCCGGCTCTACCATGGTCCCCGCATGTTGCCAGCCAAGATGTCCTTGCTCATCGAGCCTCTTCACATGGCCCGTGGAGAGATGCCACCTTCGGCGCCGCACCCCTCCCTAGGCACGTGCACACATCGCTAGTTCTTTTAAAGGCCCATGGTGGGAACCTGGCTGTGGCCCCGGATGCTGACGTCAGACTCTTCAGCGTCTATAAGCTCAGGCCTTGCTCCATAGCATTGCCTTTGCAACAGGTCTTCTCATTCTCCGAGTACTCGTTGCTGATAGAGAATCCTCTCTACTTCATGTTCCTGATTCCTGTGGGTCCCTGTTCCTGTCTTCCTCGTTCCTGCCTCGTCTATGTGTTGGACTGACTCTTTGGATTTCGACTCTGCTTTGTTTGACTACTCTTCAGCCTATCTCCAGCCTTGGACCTCTGCTATGCCTGACTACTCTCTAGCCTATCTCCAGCCTCGGACCTCTGCTATGCCTGACTACTCTTCAGCCTTTCTCCAGCCTCTGCTTCGCCTGACTACTCTTCAGCCTTTCTCCAGCCTTGGACCTCTGCTACGCCTGACTACTCTTAAGCCTATCTCCAGCCCTGGACCTCAGCTACGCTTGACTATGCCTGCCTTCTCCGTGCCCTGAACATTGACTCGATTGACTACGCTACAGACCTCTCCATGTCCAGACTTCTATATTGCTTGTCACGACCTCCGCTTGCCACCAGCTCTGATCCTAACCTGTCAGTGATGCCTCCTCTCGCCTATCCCCTGGACATGGATTTATAAGGCTCCAGCCTTCCTTTGCCTGAGCACATCCAGTTGCCTTTCATTCTTTTGGCGCCTGAGTTCCTGCACCGAATCCAGTCCAGGGTAGGACTATGCCATCTATCGGCTGCTGTCTCTGGGCTGAACTACTTCTCTTTACTGTCTAACCTCGAGGCCCACTTAAGTCCTGCTGGCCCCGGCACCTAAAGGCTCAACCCAAGGGGAATGAGGGCTGGTATAGGTGAAGCTCCAGCGGCCTCTAACTTCCGCCCACTCTACCTGCCGATGATGGGGACCCATAGGTCCCTACCTACAGGTTGCGTCAACCCCACCTTGGCCCAAGGGTCCACCTCTGATACAATAATAATCGCTCCAGTTACAGTTTCTGGGGCAGTTGCTGCTTCAGTATCAGCATTATTTGAATTAAATCAAGGTGAGCTAGCTGTTAGAGATGTGAATCGTGTGCCAGATCATCTTAACGATCAGATTCGGCTGGGGGGCCAAATCTGATCGTTAAGATATGTGAATGGGAATCGTTTCTGATTCCAATTCACATCACTAATTTTTTTTTTAGGGAGGCCCGCACCGCTAAAAAAAACCCCCACCCGACCCTTTAAATCGACCCCCCCTCCCGTCCCCCCCAAAACCTTTTAAAGTTACCTGGTGGTCCAGGGGGGCCTCGGGGGGCCTCCGGGAGAGATCCAGGGGGGCCTCGGGGAGAGGAGAGATCCAGGCGGGCTTCGGGGAAAGATTTCCCGTTCCCAGGCATCAGCTGTTCTAAAAAAAAAAAAATGGCGCCGATGCCCTTTTGCCCTTACCATGTGACAGGGTATCCGTGCCATTGGCCGGCCCCTGTCACATGGTAGGAGCACTGGATGGCCGGCGGCATCTTTAAAGATGGCGCCGGCCATCTTTACTCATCAGCCCCTATTATACTATGGGCTGATGAGTAAAGTTGGCTGGCGCCATCTTTAAAGATGGCGCAGGCCATCCAGTGCTCCTACCATGTGACAGGGGCCGGCCAATGGCACGGATACCCTGTCACATGGTAAGGGCAAAGGGGCATTGGCGCCATTTTTTTTTTTTTAGAACAGCTGATGCCTGGGAACGGGAAATCTTTCCCCGAGGCCCCCCTGGATCTCTCCTCTCCCCGAGGCCCCCCTGGATCTCTCCCCAAGGCCCCCCGAGGCCCCCCTGGACCACCAGGTAACTTTAAAAGGTTTTGGGAGGGTCGGGTGGGTTGTTTATTTTTAGCGGCACGGGCCTCCCTAAAAAAAAAATTAGCAATGGGTCTGGTCGGGAGGGTGGGGGAGGCTAAGGGGGGTCAATTTAAAGAGTCGGGTGGGGTTTTTTTTTTATCGGGCCATCAGCACCATTTTAATTAGTGGTAGCCAAAATGGCGCTGATGGCCCGAGAGCGGGAGATCGTGCCGGGACCCCCCCCCCACTGGACCACCAGGTAACCTAACAATTTGGGGGGGTTCGGGAGGGCGGGGGAGGGTAAGGAATTGGTTTTAAAGGGTCGGGGTGGGTTTAGGGGTTAGTTTGGTGTACCAGCTTTCCCGCCCTCCCCCAAATAATTCCCGTGCCCAATTTAATGATACAATACAAATGCCCCTGATGATAAATCGGGGGCATTTGTATTGTATTGTGCACTCTAACGATTTAGGACGATTTTAAAATTATCTGACGATAATTGTAATCGTTCAAAAACGATTCACATCCCTACTAGCTGTAGTTCCAACCTTAGGTTCTTCCATGCTTCAATCCTCTTCTATAACACTTGACAATATTTGGACTGTTCTTTTGTCAGTGGAATAGTTTTTAACTTGTTTGATTTCTACAGTGAATAATTTTCTTCCTTGAAGGCAAGCTTAGGAAGTTATTATCTCAGCTCATTCTGAAAAAGATTAAGAACATGGAAGTTGATCTGGAGCAAAAAGCCTTGGTTCAAGATAGATTTGTGGTATTATGTAGATTGGAATTTTTAGAGAACTTTGTAAAATCACTAAATATTCGAATCCTTAATTTGTCTATGGTTTGCATGATCTCTCCCTCGGAGCTTGTTAAGACCTATATGAGAGAAGTACTTGGGTTATCGCAAACTACTCATCCCCTTTTATATTTAAGAGGGAAGGAAGGTGGAGATCCTGTTCAAGGTCCAACAAGCCAAGATGGATCCTATTTAGATATCTCTGCAATGTTAGAGACTACTGTCATTGATGAAGCACACAGGTCAACTCTACAAATGACATTCACCTCACGTCATGACTGTGATAGAATTCTTCAATTATATTTTTGTTCAATTAATATTTCTTTTATGGGTTATAAAATTTGTATGTTTCCATTTTTGTAGAGCTACATAGGCACGGAGAAAGGAATTTCTAGTCATGCATCAGGAGGTTCTGGCTTTGGGGATTATTTTTTTCCTGTATTTTCCCTGTAAATGTATTATTAGCTTGTGTTTTTTCTTGAACCCATACATCTTAGTTCATTTAATGCTAAAGTCCCTATAGGAAATATGAATTAACTTTGCTGTAATATCTGGTTGGCAGGCTTAACTCTAGCTTATGTTATTTAAAAAGTAAACAGTCCTCACTGGAAGATCTTTTTTCCTTGATTATTTATTTATTTATCTCAATTTCTGGGTCTTTCCACATTTGTTGTGGTGTCATTTCGTTTGATGTATTTTTTCTCATTTAGTATAATTGTTCTTTTTCTTTTGTCAAACTACTATTTCTGTTGCAAGTTTATGCTTGTAAATTATATGCAAGTGAAAAAAATAAAACAAACAAAGAATCCTAGATAGAACTATGGAAATAAGGAAAAAGCCTAACAGCTGCATGACATGTCTTCAATCATGCCACCATCTATAATGGCAATAAATTAGTGATCTCATACAAATAATTGCAAAACTAGCCATGACTAAAATGAAAAGAAATAGTAGATCCATTATAAATCATAGGTAAACAGATTAGAAGGAATTACCTATCACCTTATGGGGAAAATGTTATGGCCGCCAGCCGCGGCAGCGCGCGACCGGGGCCAACTGTCATGGCGGCCGGTCGCGGCGGTCCGCGGCCGGGACCCGGCACTCACCCTCAGCGTCGGACCTCCAGGGGGACTCCTGCGGGTGCAGGGAGCCTCAGACGATGTTCCCCACGCGGCCAGGGCCGACAGGCGGCCGGCCGCAGGCTCCTGACTCCCTCCGTGGCTCCGCCCCCTTCCCGGACTGCCTAGGGCCGCGCGCGCGGCTGAAGACTATTATTAAAGGGGCCACAACAGGAAGTGTCGTGGCTCCCTTTTGCAGCACTTCCCCTGGATCCTGTATTTAACGGCAAGGTCTGTCCCTCAGACCTTGCCTTGGTATCGAGGTTAGTTTGGATCTGCGCTTTTGGTTCCTGGTTCTTCGTCCTGCTCCTGCTTTGCCTTCCCTGCTGCTTGATTCTTTTGGTTTGGACTTCGGATTGGATTTGGACCCCTCTTGGACTCTGACTTCGGATTGGACTTGGATCTCGCTTTGGACTTTGATTCGGACTGGCTTTGGACCTCGCACTGGACCTTCGACCCTTGGACTGGCTTTGGACCACGATCTGGCTTTCGACCCCTGGACTGGCTGCGGACTACGTTTGTGTACCGACTCTGGGACCGGCTTGTTGGATTTTCCCTACTCCCCACAGAGACCTTCTTACGACCTGCTGGAGGCGCCAGCCGTCTGGAAATCACGACCTGCAGGAGGCGCCTGCATCCAGACCACCTTCTGTCTTCTGTGTGTCGCCTAAGTCCCAGCGGCTGTGATCCTACGGGCTCCTCCTGGGGGTTTCACGTGCTTCCAGGGCGAAGTTCGAACCACATCGTCCACAGGCCTCGCCATCTGACGGTAGTAGTCATCGAGGAGTTTTCGTCCTTTATCTACCGCAGAAACAAGGGTCCACGAACCAGCTCGTAACAGAATACCAAGGCCATGGATCCGGCAGAGGCCTCAGCCCGGCAGGCTATTCCTGGCATAGCCCAGAAGGTTATGGAACAACAGCGCATCTTGGAATCCATGGCAGCATCCTTGGAGAGACTGAACGCCAGGATGGACGCTATGGCCATTGCTCAGGCTACCCCGCCACCTGTGATTCCGGTGGTACCAAGTAATACCCGGCATATGATTACTCTACCTACCCCTCCGCGATATGCCGGTGATTCTCGATCCTGTCAAGGGTTTCTCGACCAGTGCAGTATGCATTTCCAGCTACAAGCTTCCTTATTTCCAGATGACATCACCAAGACCACATACATTTTATCATTGCTGGAGGGTAAAGCCCTTGCGTGGGCTTCTCCATACTGGCGACGTTCAGATCCAGTCCTCCGAGACCTGTCCAAATTCCTAGAACTATTTCAAGCAGTATTCGACGATCCTGGAAGGCACGTGGTCGCGGGCTCCAAACTTCTACAGCTCAGACAAGGAGGAAGACCATTGGCCGACTATGTCATTGAATTTAGGACATTGGCATCCGAACTCCACTGGGAGGAGAATTGTCTTCGATCTATTTTTCTGGAAGGACTGTCTCCCAGAATAAAGGATGAAATGGCCGCCCGGGAATTACCTCAACCCTTGGACTCTATCATCGAGTTAGTAACCCGAATTGACCGGCGTCTTCAAGAGAGAGCAAGAGAAGTATCTAGCACTAGGAGACACATTCCGGGGGCTGCAGCTAATCGCCCGGTTCCGGTTTCCCAAATCTCTAATAAACCTGAAGGATCTACTGAAGAGCCCATGCAGTTGGGTCGGGGCCCACTTTCTCCAGAAGAAAGACTAAGACGCAGGAAAGCAGGGCTTTGCCTGTACTGTGGAGAAGCAGGTCATCTGATTGCCCGATGTCCCACGCGTCCGGGAAACTTCAAAGCCTAGGCTCCATCGGGGGAGTTACCCTAGGCATCACCTCTCCGGCTCCCCCACTCACGCTGCATGTTTCCTTGGGGTTTGACAACCATCGATTCTCCGCATTAGCTCTAGTGGATTCAGGAGCTGGCGGGAATTTTATTCTTCAAGATGTGGTCCTACAACTACACATTCCTACGTGCTTATGTCCTAAGCCGTTGATTATCTCTTCCATCCATGGAGATCCCCTGCCGGGGAGGATAACTCATCACACCGTTCCGATGGACTGCCACATTTCTCCTAACCACTCTGAAAGTATTTCATTCTATGTCATTCAGAGGGCTATTCATCCCATAGTCCTGGGCATCCCTTGGTTGCAGCAGCACAATCCACAGTTCGACTGGACTTCTATGGCTCTGATCGGTTGGGGTCCCAATTGTCAGAAAACATGTATCTCTGTACCCAATTCATCGCATAGTTTCATCTGCACCTCCCGATTAGAGGGTCTGCCCTCTCAATATAAGCAATTTTCTGATGTCTTCTCCAAAAAGGCTGCGGATATTTTACCTCCCCATCGTGAATATGACTGTGGCATCAACCTGATCCCCGGTACCACTCCGCCCCGGGGAAGAGTTTATCCATTATCAGCTCCAGAGTCCCAAGCTATGTCTGAATATATTCGGGACAATTTACGGAAGGGATTCATCAGACGCTCCAAATCTCCTGCTGGAGCTGGGTTCTTTTTCGTGGGGAAAAAAGATGGAACTCTACGCCCATGTATAGACTTTCGTGGGCTAAATGCTATTACCATAAAGGACCGGTATCCGCTACCACTCATAGCGGAGCTTTTTGATCGTTTACACGGAGCCCAAATTTTCTCGAAACTTGACCTCCGAGGAGCTTATAATCTCGTCCGAATCCGAAATGGGGATGAGTGGAAAACCGCTTTTAACACAAGAGATGGACATTATGAATATCTAGTCATGTCGTTTGGGTTAACCAATGCTCCAGCAGTATTTCAACATTTCATTAACGAGATATTCAGGGATCTGTTATACGTATGTGTGGTCGTTTATCTGGATGATATCTTAATTTTCTCTCAGAATTTACAGGTGCATCGACAACACGTTATCCTAGTATTACAACGTTTAAGAGAGAATCACCTCTATGCCAAGCTCGAAAAATGCATCTTTGAACAAGAATCCTTACCATTTTTGGGGTACATAATCTCTAAAGACGGCTTTCAGATGGACCCATCCAAATTAAAATGTATACAGGATTGGCCTCAACCTACTGGACTATGGGCCTTGCAACGTTTCCTCGGTTTTTCTAACTATTACCGTAGTTTCATCCTGAACTACTCCAGACTAGCAGCACCTCTCACGGCCCTTACTCGCAAAGGCGTTAATAACAGAGTTTGGCCTCCTGAAGCCGAGGAGGCATTTCGGGCACTCAAGGACTCTTTTCTCAAGAAGCCATGCTTGCGACACCCAGATCCTAGACGACCGTTTGTAGTTGAAGTTGACGCTTCTGCTGAAGGGGTAGGGGCCGTCTTGAGTCAAAACGATCTCACGGGAACTTCTCATCCCTGCTCTTATTATTCTCGGAAATTTTCAACAGCCGAACGAAATTATTCTATTGGAGACAGGGAACTGCTCGCCATTAAACTGGCTTTTGAAGAGTGGCGGCAGTGGCTGGAGGGAGCGCAGCACCGGATTACAGTTTTCACAGACCATAAAAATCTGGTTTATCTTCAACAAGCCCAACGTTTGAACCCTCGTCAGGCCCGATGGGCTTTGTTTTTCACACGATTTGATTTTGAACTACGGTATCGTCCGGCTAGCAAGAATATTAAAGCAGATGCACTGTCCCGCTCATTTTTGGAAGAGGATACAGAGGAACCTATCCAACATATTATTGACCCAGCTCGTGTCTGCTTGGCCGCAACATTCACGGTACCACCTGGGAAAACGGTGGTGCCTAAGAGACTACGAAACAAGGTGTTGGCTTGGGGACATGACTCGCTGCTATCTGGGCATCCTGGACAAGCCCGGACGCAGGCATGTATTCAGCGATATTATTGGTGGCCGGGTATGGGTAAAGACATTCGTGCATATGTGGCATCCTGTCCAACTTGTGCACAACATAAAGTTCCTACAGGAAGACCGCACGGACTCTTGCAGCCATTGCCAATTCCTTCGAGACCCTGGACACACATCTCGACGGATTTCATTGTGGAATTACCATCCTCGGAAGGCAACACTGTTATATGGGTAGTAGTGGATCGTTTTTCCAAAATGGCCCACTTCATTCCTCTACCCTCTCTCCCGTCTGCTCCCCGGCTAGCTCAGCTGTTTATGCGCCATATCTTCAGATTTCACGGACTTCCGCTTCACATTGTTTCGGATCGGGGACCTCAGTTCACTGCTCATTACTGGCGTAACCTTTGTAAAAAATTTCGTATTTCCCTGGACTTTACTACCGCGTTTCACCCGCAAGCCAATGGTCAGGCGGAACGTACAAATCGGGGTTTGAAGCAGTTTTTACGCCTATATGTCAATTCCTGTCAAGATGATTGGGCAACGCTTCTGTCTTGGGCTGAGTTTTCACACAACTCCCACGCTTGTGTATCTACGGGAGCGTCTCCTTTTCAGATCGTCTTCGGCCGGCAGCCCCGACCTCCCTTGCCGCTCCCGTTACCGGTTCCTTCCCCGGCGGCTCAACTTACGGCGGCTCAGATAAAACAGCTTTGGATCCGTACCCAGCGGCTGCTCCGTCGGGCAGCTCTTCTGGCCAAGAAATTTGCCGATAAACACCGGATGCCCGGACCTCAAATCCGTCCTGGCGATAAGGTATGGTTGAGCACCCGACACATCCGCCTCCGTGTTCCCTCCATGAGATTGGCTCCGCGCTACATTGGGCCCTTTCCGGTGCTTCGCCAACTGGGACCAGTGACTTATCAGCTTCGATTGCCTACGACTTTACGCATCCATAACTCCTTCCACGTGTCACTTTTGAAACCTGTGGTCCTCACCTGGCCTTCTCAGAAACTGCCTGGGGTACCTCAGCTTCAGGCTGCAGATGAGTCCATCTACAGGGTACACGAGGTACTGGATGTTCGGAAACGTGGCACGACATGGGAGTACCTTCTCTCTTGGGAAGGATTCGGTCCTGAGGAGAATTCTTGGGAGCCTGCTAAGAACATCTTGGACAAATCGCTTCTTCACACCTTTCACTCCGAACATCCGACTAAGCCCAAGCCTTCTCGGGGGAGGCCTAGAGGAGGGGGTACTGTTATGGCCGCCAGCCGCGGCAGCGCGCGACCGGGGCCAACTGTCATGGCGGCCGGTCGCGGCGGTCCGCGGCCGGGACCCGGCACTCACCCTCAGCGTCGGACCTCCAGGGGGACTCCTGCGGGTGCAGGGAGCCTCAGACGATGTTCCCCACGCGGCCAGGGCCGACAGGCGGCCGGCCGCAGGCTCCTGACTCCCTCCGTGGCTCCGCCCCCTTCCCGGACTGCTTAGGGCCGCGCGCGCGGCTGAAGACTATTATTAAAGGGGCCACGACAGGAAGTGTCGTGGCTCCCTTTTGCAGCACTTCCCCTGGATCCTGTATTTAACGGCAAGGTCTGTCCCTCAGACCTTGCCTTGGTATCGAGGTTAGTTTGGATCTGCGCTTTTGGTTCCTGGTTCTTCGTCCTGCTCCTGCTTTGCCTTCCCTGCTGCTTGATTCTTTTGGTTTGGACTTCGGATTGGATTTGGACCCCTCTTGGACTCTGACTTCGGATTGGACTTGGATCTCGCTTTGGACTTTGATTCGGACTGGCTTTGGACCTCGCACTGGACCTTCGACCCTTGGACTGGCTTTGGACCACGATCTGGCTTTCGACCCCTGGACTGGCTGCGGACTACGTTTGTGTACCGACTCTGGGACCGGCTTGTTGGATTTTCCCTACTCCCCACAGAGACCTTCTTACGACCTGCTGGAGGCGCCAGCCGTCTGGAAATCACGACCTGCAGGAGGCGCCTGCATCCAGACCACCTTCTGTCTTCTGTGTGTCGCCTAAGTCCCAGCGGCTGTGATCCTACGGGCTCCTCCTGGGGGTTTCACGTGCTTCCAGGGCGAAGTTCGAACCACATCGTCCACAGGCCTCGCCATCTGACGGTAGTAGTCATCGAGGAGTTTTCGTCCTTTATCTACCGCAGAAACAAGGGTCCACGAACCAGCTCGTAACAGAAAATACTGCTTTGAGCAAGGAAGGAGAAAGTAAGTAAATGATTTTGGTCAAATTATTGTCATCTGTAAACAGAACAAAAAGTAAATAAATCTGAGGGGGAGATTGATTGGTAGCATTTTATTAGATCTTTGAGACGTTTTTCTAGTTAGTTTGGTATGGTTTACTTTTATACCCTAAGCAAAAAGAAAGATTCTACACAGGGAACCACACTAAACTACACATCTCATATATACAAAAACACAAGGACAGTGACTTTAAAGGAAGATTGCACATGCTCATATATGTGTATATGTGGGCACAAGCACATATGCGCTGGAATTTTAAATCTTCTGTGCAAGTGCGCACATATTATATAAAATATGCCTAGCATGTGCTCCTAATTTTAAACAGTTATATGAGAAAATTTTATTCACGTATATTTCTTTAGGACTTGTTGACTTTTACACGTGCAAGTGAGCACATTTAAAAACATGTGCACTTGAAGAAAATTGCTAGTCTGACCAAGTAGTCCACCATTTTGCCTAGCCTATCTCTAGGTCATCAAGACCCCTCTGGTTCTTCAGCCTGCACTCTCCCCAGTTTATCCAGACCCCTCACCCAGTCAGCTTTTGCTATAATGAGTTTTATTCAGATTTGCACTTGATAACGAGCAGAAGAAAATATTTACAGGTAACAGCCCTACATGGGCTGTGTTAACTAGAGATGTGAATCGTGTGCCAGATCGTCTTAATGATCAGATTCGGCTGGGGGGGTGGGGGAATCTGATCGTTAAGATATGTGAATTGGAATCATTTCCAATTCCAATTCACATCGCCAATTTCACATCGCTAAAAAAAAAACCCCACCTGACCCTTTAAATCGACCCCACCCTCCCGACCCCCACAAAACCTTTTAAAATTTACCTGGTGGTCCAGGGGGGCCTCGGGGGACCTCAGGGAGAGATCCAGGGGGGCCTCGGGGAGAGGAGAGATCCAGGGGGGCCTCGGGGACAGATTTCCCGTTCCCAGGCTTCACCTGTTCTAAAAATAAAAATGGCGCCGATGCCCCTTTGCCCTTACCATGTGACAGGGTATCCATGCCATTGGCCGGCCCCTGTCACATGGTAGGAGCACTGGATGGCCGGCGCCATCTTTAAAGATGGCACCGGCCATCTTTAGCCCTATAGTATATATATATAAATGTTTTAAATTACCTGGGGTCCAGTGGGGGGGGTCCCGGCGTGATCTCCCGCTCTCGGGCCACGGCTGCATTAATAGAAATGGCGCTGGTGGCCCTTTGCCCTTACCATATGACAGGGCAAATGTAGCGCCGGCACCATTTTGAATATTGGCAATACGGCGCGAGTGCAGGAGGTCACTCCCGGACTCCCGCTGGACTTTTGGCAAGACTTGTGGGGATCAGGAGGCCCCCCAAGCTGGCCAAAAGTCCCTGGGGGTCCAGCGGGGGTCCGGGAATGATCTCCTGCACTCGTGACGCCGGGTGTCAGGAACCAAAATGGCGCCAGCGCTACCTTTGCCCTATCATATGGTAAGGGCAAAGGGCCACCGGTGCCATTTCTATTAACGCAGCCGTGGCCCGAGAGTGGGAGATCGCGGGAGATCGCGCCGGGACCGCCCCACTGGACGCCAGGTAATTTAAAACATTTTTGGGGGGGTTCGGGAGGGTGGGGGATTTGTTTTAGAGGGTCGGGGTGGGTTTTAGGGTTGTTTTGGTGTGCTGGTTTTCCCACCCTCTCCCGATTTACGATTTTTTGATGATAAATCGGGGGAATTGTTATTGTATCGCGGCTCTAACGATTTTTGACGATTTAAAATATATCTGACGATTGTTTTAAATCGTCAAAAAACGATTCACATCCCTAGTAATTACTTCTGCTTCTTTTCAGATGGATATTCTGGATCCAATTCAATGTGAAACATGTCTTCAGGTTTGCTCTCTCAGGAAACAGATGGTGGAACTAAGAGAAGGTAGCAAGGTTAAGAATGAAGAATGATTATTGAGGTATCAAAGATGTAAAATTCAAGCAGAGAGGAAGGTGAAATTGGACAAAAAGATGACAGTCCCTATATCCTACACACTGACTCCAGTTTTGCTTCTGCTGAAGAATGGGCATGCAGCTCTAGAACTGGAGAAGGAAAAACCATCATAGGGAGAGGAGGAGCTAGAGAAGGAGAAGCCATGCCTAGAAGAAGAGCAGCAAAATTCATAAATTTCAAAGTTATAGGCTCAATACCCACCACACCTAGAAAGCAGAGTTTAGGGGTGATTGGACACTCTCTTCTGAAAGGCATGAAGCAATCCATCTGCCAACCAGACATGTCCTAAGAGGTATATTGTCTGTGAGATGCCAAAATCTGAGACCCTACAGAGGCTTCTGAGAATCATCAAGCACACTGACTGCTATCCAAAGCTGTTCATCCACATTGGAATGAATGATACTGCTAAGTACAATATAGAGCATATTGAAAGTGACTTAATAGCTTTGGGTGAGCATCTGGGTAAAGCAGATAGGAGCAAAGATGGAATTCTCCTCTATCCTCCCAGTCAAAGATAAAGACTCAGGCAGGGAAAGCCACATCCTGGAGATTTATTTATTATTTATTTATTTAAGACATTTCTATACCGTCTTTAACAATATAAAATTGACCAAAACGGTTTATAATGGTATTAAAATAAATCAAATCATAAAATAAGACTAAAAATATAATTAAAATTAAAATAGAGTATAAAAATAATATTGAATAAGGTAAAATAAAATAAAATAAATTAACAGTAGGAGAAAAATACAATTTGTATAATAAGACCCTATACTTTCTTTTGGTAAATTAATATGCCATAAACTATACTCCCTATACTTAAAATTATAAAAAACAAAAACAGCCAGAAAAGACGAAGAAGCAGAAAAACCTAAATAAAGAATATTAGGTAGGTAAACATTCTCTGATGCACTAAACTGTTATTGGCTCATAGCTGCGAATGCTTCTTTAAAGAGGTGTGTTTTTCGTGATTTTTGGAATTCTTTAACATCAGTGATTTGCCTTAAAACATTTGGGAGAGAGTTCCATAATATTGGCCCTGCTACGGAAAACGCCCTTTCTCTCATGAAATTCAGTCTGGCAATTCGTACTGTTGGGACTTCTAGCAGATTCTTGCTGATAGATCTGAGGTTTCTTCTTGGTTTGTAGAGCCGCAAAGAAGTCCGCAACCATACAGTATCTTGATTATTTATGAGTGTATGTAGTAATGATAGTATTTTATATTTAACTCTGTATTTAATTTAATTGAGGTAGTGTCAATGACAGTGTTCCAGCTTCCTGGACTATGGTATGATATACCAAGGTCTGCTTGACAGAGATGGAAATTACCTATTCAAGAAGGGATCTTCCAAAGTAGACTGGCAAACCTGAGTAGGGTTTAAACTAGGAATGCTGGGGATGGATAGAGAAAACCTTAAGTTATGTAAAAGTATATAACTAAATAAATGTTATACACGTATAGAGAATTGGACAAAAAGAGCAGCATATGGAAAGCTATGTACACTAATGCTCATAGTAAGGGGAAATAAAGTCCCAAATCTAGAAACAGACATGGATAAGTGACTTGGCTACAATTGTGGACACAGTGATCTAATATACAGGAGCCATGGTTATTCTACAATATTATCAAAAATCCATAAAAGGCTGGATTACTATTAGACACCATGGATAATTACAGATCCACCTTCTGTAGTGTCATCATACAAATCCAAATTCATAATAATGACTCAGGTCTTTCATATACCAACAAACAGGCTCATTTATTTCACTTTAAGCCTTAAGGCCAAGATTGTTGCATCTGCCTGTCAGTGTCCCTAGCCTCCCACTATTGTGTGATTGGGATTGCTGGAGATATAACATAATTAGCTTGTGTCCCATAGTTTACAATCTACAACAGAATCAACATTGCTTAAATCTTTTAACACCTATTAATTCAGTCCCCTGAACAAATCTGCAGGGTGTCTGCCAGCCTTCAGTCTCAGGGTTTTCTCTGCTCCTGATCCAGCCTTTAACCTTACAAGCAGCCTGAAGTGAACTTTGTTCTGTTCCTCACCTCATCCCCTCTGCCTGTCTTGAAGTGAAGGGGGGAGAGGTGTGAAGTAGGATAGAGAAAGCAGTCTGAATTTTTGATCCATGAAAGATCATCTTTGGTTTGATCCTCAAACCAAAGATGATATTTATTATAATTCCTGGATGGAGTGATGCCCCTATAGAAACATTTCATCTATATACAGAGACTCTTGCACCTGCATACAGTATGTGGTCAATCATATACCATTTAGAAAGACCTCATTGAGTTTTAGAAGTTGGCAACTGGGGTGTCCCACAGTTGGCAGAGAGAGCATTCATTTTAATTCATACAAGTTTCAATTTGTGCTAATTCAACTCCTTTTTTTTTATCCATTACCATTATTCAATATATGTGGAGCATACCACAATAAATATTTATATATATATATTCAATATATGTGCACTTGTCTTTTTGTGTAATTAATAGCATGAAAAATTGCTGATGCTAAGGACATTTTTAACATACAGAAGCTCATATATTCAGAAAGGTAAAGACTTTCTCAAAAATGATTTTTACACTATTTCAATTCAAAACAAAAGTGACATTTTAGTAAACGTTTATAACATACTGAATATATTACTGGGTCATTCATCAAGTTGTGTTAGGGCCTTATGGCATGATAAATGGGGTCTAACATGTGATAGAGTCGCAATGTTTATCGTGTCACATGTTAGCATGTAATTATGATAATGAGTGTGCAAAATTAAGACATTTATGCAACTGAAGGACTTCTACCACATTTCACAGTAAAATAGTGCATAATAATGTAGGATTTAATGTGAGAAATAATACCTTTTCTTTTTGCGATAGAGTGTAAAAAAAAGTTTTTATCGCACCATAGCTGTCATTGTCGTAGATCGTGGCTATTATCGCGTTTGATAAAATGAGGCCTTCTCTCAGACAAACCTACACAACCCTGTTGGTCCAATAAAAAACAGCTTTCCTTACTGCCTTGTCTTCCTACATCTATAGTGTTAGGGGGAAGGGTACTAGCAGTGGGATACTGGCTGCTTTGGGCTGCTAACAACAACAAGAACAAGGACTATAAGAACATGCCATACTGGGTCAGACCAAGGGTCCATCAAGCCCAGCATCTTGTTTCCAACAGTGGCCAATCCATAAGAACCTGGCGAGTACCCAAAAACTAAGTCTATTCCATGTTACCGTTGCTAGTAATAGTGGTGGTTATTATCTAAGTCAACTTAATTAATAGCAGGCAATGGACTTCTCCTCCAAGAACTTATCCAATCCTTTTTTAAACACAGCTATACTAACTGCACTAACCACATCTTCTGGCAACAAATTCCAGAGTTTAATTGTGCTTTGAGTGAAAAAGAACTTTCTCTGATTAGTTTTAAATGTGCCACATGCTAACTTCATGGAGTGCCCCCTAGCCTTTCTACTATCCGAAAGAGTAAATAACTGATTCACATCTACCCATTCTAGACCTCTCATGATTTTAAACACCTCTATCAAATCCCCCCTCAGCCGCCTCTTCTCCAAGCTTAAAAGTCCTAACCTCTTTAGTCTTTCCTCATAGGGGAGCTGTTCCATTCCCTTTATCATTTTGGTTGCCCTTTTCTGTACCTTCTCCATCGCAATTATATCTTTTTTGAGATGCATCGACCAGAATTGTACACAGTATTCAAGGTGTGGTCTCACCATGGAGCGATACAGAGGCATTATGACATTTTCCGTTTTATTCACCATTCCCTTTCTAATAATTCCCAACATTCTGTTTGCTTTTTTGACTGCCGCAGTACACTGAACTGACGATTTCAATGTGTTATCCACTATGACGCCTAGATCTCTTTCTTGGGTAGTAGCACCTAATATGGAACCTAAAATTGTGTAACTATAGCATGGGTTATTTTTTCCTATATGCATCACCTTGCACTTATCCACATTAAATTTCATCTGCCATTTTGATGCCCAATTTTCCAGCCTCACAATGTCTTCCCGCAATTTATCAAAATCTGCTTGTGATTTAACTACTCTGAACAATTTTGTATCATCTGCAAATTTGATTACCTCACTTGTCGTATTTCTTTCCAGATCATTTATAAATATATTGAAAAGTAAGGGTCCCAATACAGATCCCTGAGGCATTCCACTGCCCACTCCCTTCCACTGAGAAAATTGTCCATTTAATCCTATTCTCTGTTTCCTGTCTTTTAGCCAGTTTGTAATCCACGAAAGGTCATCGCCACCTATCCCATGACTTTTTATTTTTCCTAGAAGCCTCTCATGAGGAACTTTGTCAAATGCCTTCTGAAAATCCAAGTACACTACATCTACAGGTTTACCTTTATCCACATGTTTATTAACTCCTTCAAAAAAGTGAAGCAGATTTGTGAGGCAAGACTTGCCTTGTGTAAAGCCATGCTGACTTTGTTCCATTAAACCAGGTCTTTCTATATGTTCTGTGATTTTGATGTTTAGAAATCTTTCCACTATTTTGCCTAGCACTGAAGTCAGGCTAACCGGTCTGTAGTTTTCCGGAATGCCCCTGGAGCCCTTTTTAAATATGGGGTTTATATTAGCTATCCTCCAGTCTTCAGGTACAATGGATGATTTTAATGACAGGTTACAAATTATTACTATAGTAGGCAAGGGAGGTTCAAACACATCCTAGGGAAGTACCTGCACTGGAACAAGAGCTTAAAGCCCTGCTGGTGGATCACCCTGACCCACAGCAGGTTTTGTCATGCAGGAGGACACCCAGATGGTACAGGGAGAGCATCTTTCATCTCTATATCACATTGCTGGGGATGCCAGAGGATCATGTGGATGTGAGGGATTGCCTGAGCTCTCAGGCTATCATGGAAATATATCAAGAACTCAGCGGTTCTGAATCTGGCCACAGAAAGGTCCTGTGCTATGCCAAGACTCACCAAACTATTGTACACCGTGCATTTTATGGCAACTGGCTCCTTACAAACAACAGTCGGGGTCATTGGGGCGATTTCCCAAATGTCTTTTTCCCTTCTGTCTGGGCTAGGTCATAACAGCTGAACATACCTGCATTAATCGTTACATAAGATTCCCTCATGCAAGAAAGGACTTGCTAAACTTGAAGAAAGGTTTTTATGCCATTGCCAACCTTCCTAATGGTTTGGTAGCTACTGACAACACTCTCATAGCCATCATCCCACCCTGTAGATGGAAGGAGATCTACAACGAAAGAAAGTTCTTCCACTACATCAATGTGCAAGTGATCTGTAATGCTTCACTGCACATCCTTGATGTGGTTGCCAGGTGTCAGGACAGTTGGCTTGTAGGTAAGAGAGCTGTTTCTTTTATAGTCCCTCTCCAGCAAATGGTACTGACACAGGGGTTTGTTGGGGATGTGACTAATTCAGTTACATGACAAGTGGCTTGCACAGTTAGGTCTACTAGCCATAGTGCTAGGGTTAGGTTTCTCTCTCCATGCTGTAAAGGCCTGCTAATGTTGCTTGTGCAAACAATGTACTTGCCACAAGCAAGTGACTGTTATAATTAGTGAGGTTTGGGTGGATTCTTGGACACTGTGGTAGCTGACCACACCCATGGGGAGAAGTCCCATGAGGGGCCACAGGTCAGGCTCAGCTCTGGGCACACAAACACAGATATTTCTTTAGTTTGAGAAGCCACCAGAGGTGGCAGTAGTGAGTAGAAGATGTAGCCCGGCTGGGCTATTATTCCCCAGGGTGCTGGAACAGCGGTTCCTCGGTAGCAGTGCTGTAGTGGAGAGAACTGAGATAATGAGTGCAATAGAACATTCACAGAGTCCCAAATATGGAGAAGCCCCGAGATAGGGAGCGCTGGCCCTCGAGGAGCGAGTACCAGATCCCTGGAAGTAGAGAGACTCGTTGGCAAAGTACTCACACAGCGGTTCCAAGTAAGAGATAGCACTGCTGCTGGAATGGAGGCAGGCCCTCAAGGAGCGAGTACCTGGTTCCAGGGAGACAGCTCTGAGGAGTGGATGGTAGTAGTACTCACTGATGGTGTCTGTAGTGAATTCTTCCAAGTAGAAGAGGAAATAGATGCAGGCAGCGAGTCAGGGAACATGGTAGGGATGTGAATCGTTTTTTGACGATTTCAAACAATCGTCAGATATATTTTAAATCGTCAAAAATCGTTAGAGCCGTGATGCAATAGCAATTCCCCCGATTTATCGTCAAAAAATCGTAAATCGGGGGAGGGGGGAGGGCGGGAAAACCGGCACACCAAAACAACCCTAAAACCCACCCTGACCCTTTAAAACAAATCCCCCTCCCTCCTGAACCCCCCCCCAAAATGTTTTAAATTACCTGGGGTCCAGTGGGGGGGGGGGGGGGTCCCGGCACGATCTCCTGCTCTCGGGCCACGGCTGCGTTAATAGAAATGGCGCCGTGGCCCTTTGCCCTTACCATATGACAGGGCAAAGGTAGCGCCGGCACCATTTTGGTTCCTGTCACCCGACATCACGAGTGCAGGAGATCGCTCCCGGACCCCCGTTGGACTCCCAGGGACTTTTGGCCAGCTTGGGGGGGCCTCCTGACCCCCACAAGACTTTCCAAAAGTCCAGCGGGGGTCTGGGAGTGACCTCTTGCACTCGGGCCGTATTGCCAATATTCAAAATGGCGCCTTTGCTACCTTTGCCCTCACTATGTCATACGACCCGTATGACATAGTGAGGGCATAGTATGACATAGTGAGCCCTTACCATATGACAGGGCAAAGGTAGTGCCGGCGCCATTTTGGTTCCTGTCACCCGACGTCACGAGTGCAGGAGATCGCTCCCGGACCCCCGCTGGACCCCCAGGGACTTTTGGCCAGCTTGGGGGGGCCTCCTGACCCCCACAAGACTTGCCAAAAGTCCAGCGGGGGTCTGGGAGCGACCTCCTGCACTTGGGCCGTATTGCAAATATACAAAATGGCGCCGGCGCTACCTTTGCCCTCACTATGTCATACGACCCGTATGACATAGTGAGGGCAAAAGTAGCGCCGGCGCCATTTCTATTAACGCAGCTGTGGCCTGAGAGCGGGAGATCACGCCGGGACCCCCCCACTGGACCCCATGTAATTAAAAAAATTTGGGGGGAGGGATTTGTTTTAAAGGGTCGGGGTGGGTTTTAGGTTTGTTTTGGTGTGCCGGTTTTCCCGCCCTCCCCCGATTTACGATTTTTTAACAAAAAAAACCATGACGATCAGATTTCCCTTCCCCCCCCAGCCAAAATCGATCGTTAAGACGATCGATCACACGATTCACATTCCTAGAACATGGGCCCTCGAGGAGCGAGTACCGGTTACCTGATAGTGACCTGAAAGAAGCAAAAGAGGCCCCCGAGGAGCGGGTACCTCGTTAGCAGAAAGAGTCCAATGGAAGTTGGAAAGGCAGAGTAGCTGGGTACGGAGAGCGAATCCCATCCGTAAGAATCCCCCTTGCTAACTCAACGGCTAGCAATAAACTGTATACTTAAATATCCGGGCAGTGTGACGTCATGATAGGGGGACGCCCCTGAGGAACACGCCAATAAGGAAATAAGAATGAGGGCCACACGGCACGCGTGCCTTAAGGTACCTGTAGAACATGGCGGGAGGCAGCACCCAATCCAGTCCAGGGATGCTGGAGAGGACGGCAGGCGGATGCCTCGGCAGCCAGGCATCTGTGAAGAGAAGGAGGAGCCACAAAAAAGGCATGGTAGGTGGAGTGAAGCCATCGGGAAGTGACGGTCGCAACAGTGACCAAGCACTACAGACTTTCAACTTGTTAACTTTAAGTTAGAGGATGTTCAAATCCTCCCTCTTGGAACTGTTGAAATGCCACTTTTCAACCAAACCTTTTTGTGTCTATAGTGTAGATACTTCCAGGTCAGGTTGCTCTGTTAGTTTTTGTCAGCCAGGATGTCAGCCACAGTTTGTCTTGACCATCATAGGGGTACACAGAATCAAATAAAGCTGAGGGCTATGCATTTTTGGCCAATCCTAGTCATTGTGTCATGTCAGACAAATGTGTATCTCTGGAGGATATACTTCTGAGTAGCCAGGGATATGCACAATCATATTCGAGGTTGATATCTTTCTGCAATGACGTGTGGCAGTTGTGATATACAGCTTCAGTGTTAGAGGAGTGATAGAAATGGGTAGTGTTAGCTTGGTTGTGAGTGACATGGAAACATTGTGTAGGAACCCCAGATGCAGTTTTCCATTCAGGAAGATTTGACACAAAAATATATTTGAAGCAAAAATATAGAGTCACAGTAAAAAGCAGCATGGATTTTGGGTTTGGAAATAGCCTTTTAAGGCTCATGTCAATCTATAGCTTAGAGTTTTGTGTTGGCAGCAATATCACAAAGTCATGGGGGTGCGAGTGATGCACCCATTATCTCTTTGCTGCAGGAGATTTGGGATATGGTTGCTGAACCTGGCTTCTCACACCTATCGCTATTCCCAAGACACCAATGAAGACAAGGTACAATGAAGTCTTATGTTCTACTTGCTGTTCTACACCTTCAGATTTTTCAAAAGTAGATTTTGCTGTTTGTACAAAATGGGGAGAGCTTTAATGTATGCCTCTTCCAGAGTTGCTGAGATAGTGATGCTCTGCTGTGCATTCTATAACCTGGCTCTACAGTATGGAATCCCAGTAAACATCATTCCAGATCTACCCGAGGATTTCCCATGAACCCCTGAAGAGGACAGGGACACCACACAGACTGGCAGCCAGCTTTGGGAAACTGTCATTCAATGCTACTTTGCCTGTTTTTCCTCATCTACTCCTTCCCCTTCCATGCAAGTGTGCCCAGGAGAGAGGTTTGAGTTGGTCTCATCTCTATCTTTATTTTACTCACAGGTCCTCTGTCTGGGTCAGTGTGTAACAGAAACCACTTAGGCCTAGTTAGGAAATATCGTGATAATGGAGCAATAGGTGCAACAGACAGTAGTAGTCAAAGTAGACACAAAATAAATCTAACACCAAAGATATGTGACTGGCCCAAAACAGTCCAAAACAGTTACGTCTCACCATAGCATTTGCGTAGGACTGCAAACAGTGTAGATAGCTTTCCATAGCTTTCCATAGCTTGTGCCTTCTTGCTTGCCTATGCTTGCCGTTGACCTTGTTCTAGTCCTCGCATAGATATGATGGAATTCTAGTAGGGCCTAGGACATGGAGTCAAGTGCTCTATAAGTCATAGAAATCGCAAGTAGCTCAGTTGTTTAAAGGCACATTCTGAAGCTACAAGTTGACAATTACAATCGATCACCAATCACACTCGACATGGTACATCCAGATTTCCTAGCTGAAATCCATGTGCTTCTGAATATATCTACATGTACATCAGATGCATAGTGTCACATGGGCTTGCAAATACATAGGTGTCATCACTGCTTCAACTGTTTCTGAAGCAGTGCTGACACTAGAGTGCTCAAATGGAAGGCCTTCACTTACAGGCTTTTGAGAAGCACATGTCAAATATTGTGGCAATCCCAAACTTCTCACAGTTTACATTTCTCATAGAGGTTGCCCTCAGCAGTTAGTGTAACTGGGTTTAAGAAAGGTTTGGATAAGTTCCTAGAGGAATAATCCATAAACTGCAATTACAGTAATTAATAAGCAATAGTAGTTTGTGATTTATCTAATGTTTAGGTATTTGCCAGGTACTTGTGACTTGGATTGGCCACAGTTGGAAACAGGATACTGGACTTGATGGACCCTTGGTCAGACCCAGTATGGCATATCTTATGTTCTTATGCACAGCTGGGCTCTACAACATCTAGATAAGCAGTCAACACTCATGTACAGATGGTGAGGGCCTTGGCCCTTGGGCTGTCATATTGGTTATCTTAGCTGCTCAGGGAGGCTATACAAGGATGCTGGTCTGACTAACTGAAGGCTGGATTGGGAATAGGATGGTGTCATGCCTTCACATGTTGTTGAAAGTCACTTCTGAAATGTATAGGTCAGAATTTGTTTAGTGTTGAAAATATCAGCACCCACATGTCACATAACAAAAAGGGTCCTCATTGAACTCAGGGCAAAGCTATGTTAGAAGTTATTAATGTAGCTTGACATGTCACAGGTATCCATTGGGAAATATTGAGATGTCAGGGCGCAGCAATGGCCTTTGTCTGTCCAGCTCAGAGCTAGTCATCTTGTCCTGCTTTATGTAAGTACATAGAAAATCTGCAGAGTAGTTTGATTTTTCTGATTGCTAGTAGCAGTTAGTCCTTATCCTATTTGTGGCCACCCTTAAAGCACATAGGCTGAGGGCTCCAGAGGAGACAAGCTAGTAGAATTATCATTTTTGAAGCAGAGTCATAAACTTTCAGGTCTTTCAGGTTTGAGGCCCTTGTTTGTCCACATGGCTGCCATGATTTGTGGCCAACATAGCAGAATTGCTGTTCTCCAGAATGGATGTCCTGTGGTGTTAAAGCACATGGCATGCTGGAGGCAGGTGGGGATTGGCCAGCTTCATTCCATGGCATCAAGCTGGAGAGGGTTGGCTAATGTCAAACTTTAGGGGTGAGCCAAGTGGTGGCAGTAGCTGGTGCTGGTCTAGTGGCTGCTGCTGCTGATTCTCTTCCTCTTCCTCTCGCCACTGTGTCTGACCATCAAGTTCCAAGCTGAGAGCTAGGGCTGCACTGCTGGTGTCTGGGGCTTTAAGGGTGGGACTGGCGGTTTCCTGGGCGAGAGCTGTGGAAACAAAGAAGACACAAGTGTGAATGCTAAGAAGTATACATGTACTGTTTGGCATAAGATGTGCACTTTGCATAAAGCAATGTGAGAATCTTATGCCAAAATATGTGGACATTTGTAGCAGATGACATTTATAGGTTACATGATCTTACCGGCCCCAGTTCATATAGTGTCCAGGGCCTCATCCAACTCCTCAAACATGTCCGGTCCCAGCCATTGAATCAGGCACTCCTCCATGGGGTTCAGGACTATCGGGCAAGAAGCTCTTCCTCTTATCTGGCATAGATACTTATTGCGTCTCACCACCTTGTTTTTCAGCTGGGACTTTACATCGCGGAAGCAGTGGGCCATCTGCGCTCCAGTCCTCTTTAATCTGCTGTACTGGGATGTGGCCTGGGTGATGGTGCACCATATCTGGCCCTTGGCTGCTCTGGACATCTTTGCTGCATGTTTCCCAAACAGCATGTTGTAATTTTTGAGGACCCCAGCAATGAGCATCTTGTTGTTCTAGATACTGAACTTGCATGCACAAAGATGAGGTTGACCTGCTGCCTTGCTGGTCAGATGATCGAGATGCTACTTCCAGATTGGTGGTGGTACTCACCTGGCTCTTGCTCCCACTTCCCAATCCCCTCCCTTCCTCTCCCCTCCTGCATCTGTATCTGTACCTGCCCTGCACTCCCCTACTCTCTGCCCTCTCTGTCTAGCCCTACCTTGCCATCTTCCTCAACCACACTCGCCTGCCTATTTCCTTTCCCCTTCTGCCTCCAATTATCCCTTCCCTCTTCCGTATCTCTACTCCTGTTCCTACTCCTACTTCTCTTCCTCATATTACTCGTGTTGTCCTCCTCCCTTCTCCTTTTCCTCCTCCTCTCTATCCTCACAACTCTCCTCTCCTCTTGCCCTATCTTCCATGCTCCATCCTCTCCTCCACTCCATACTCCTCCACCACTTTGCACTCATCTGCACTCCTCCACCACTCATCCATAATCCTCCAGCACTCCTCCTCACTCCTCCACTACTCACTCCTCCACCACTCCACCTCCACCACACAAAGAAAATCGAACAACCTGACCACCACACAAAAATTTGACAAACACACAAAAACTATAGACAAAGGTAAAGGTAAACAGATGAGAACACAAAATAAGACAGCTTAATCAGAAATCGTTATGAACCTCCACTAAACTCCAACCAAGAAATCATCTCCTCTTCTCTCTCTCCCATGGCAGACACACCCGCAAAGAGGCAGTGCATGCAGGAAGCTAGTATATATAAACAAAGAAAATAACACACTATATATAAAATAACACACAACATGCTAATGCATCGCACAATGCGATACTGCATTGCGCAACACCGTAAATTAACGCGAATTGCGAAACTTACCTAAGTGATGAGGTATATCAAAAATGTCCCTATCCATACCCATTTTTTTATCGTGGATGTTAACACACCATATTTCTGCATTATTTTTAGCATTTTGATGAATCTAGGTCTTAATTTGATAAATTGTAGATTTTTTATTTATTTATTTATTTAGGGCTTTTTCTATACCGAATTTCTTGATACAGATCAAATCAATTCGGTTTACATTGAACAATAGTTTTAAACAATAACAACATAGTCAATAAACATATCAGTATGGAGCAGAGAGTGGCAGAGTCAAAAAGTTACATTATAACAAGGGCGAGCAACTGGGATAGTGAAAAGGAAGGAGGGAAAACAAAAGTATGCAAATAATAGGAATACTTTATACAGAGAGCGAGAGTGGCTAGAATAGCCAATCTCTAAGGTAACTTTTGAAGATTATGACATCTTTGTGAATTAATATGAGGCGTGACGAAATAAAGTATTAAAGTTCAATGATGCAGTTATTGTCTAGGCACACGGAAAGGCTCGGCCGAACAGCCATGTTTTGAGTTTCTTTTTAAAGGTCAGAAGGCAGGTTTCCTGTCGGAGGTCAAAGGGTAGGGCATTCCAGATGGAGGGACCTGCTGTTGAAAATGCCCGCTCTCTGAAGTTTAATCTGAGTACCATTTTATTCGGGGGGACGTAAAGTGATCCCTTATAAGCGTCTCTTATCGGTCTGGCCGAGGTGTGTAGTTTGAGCGGTTGTGTCAAGTCAAGAGGGGTCTGATGGTATAAGCATTTGTGAATAATTGTGAGTGATTTGTGGAGTATTCTGTAGTTGACTGGGAGCCAGTGTAGATCTTTTAAAATAGGTGTGATGTGCTCTCTCCGATTGGTGTTAGTTAGTATTCTTGCTGCCACGTTTTGAAGCAGTTGGAGGGGTTTTGTTGTAGCAGCAGGCAGACCTTGCAGTAAAGAATTGCAATAGTCTACCTTGGAGAAGAGGATGGCTTGGAGAACAGATCTAAAGTCATGGTGGTATAGTAGAGGTTTTAGTTTTTTGAGCACCTGTAGTTTATAAAAGCACTCCTTGGTGGTATGGTTTACAAATTTCTTTAAGTTCAGATGGCTATCAATGATGACTCCGAGGTCTCTCGTGTGAGAGGTTTGGATGTTAGCGCACTGTTGTTGTTGGGGTTGACTGACTTCTGGAGTGATGAACAGGAGTTCTGTCTTGGTGGTATTAAGCACTAGATTGAGATCTGTAAGGTGACGGTTGATTGTTTGTAAGTGGGAATCCCATAACTTGATTGCAGAATCCAAAGTGCCAGTAATGGGAATCAAAATTTGAACGTCGTCTGCGTAAATATAGAATTTCAATTTTAAGGTTGTGAGAAGATGACAGAAGGGGAGGAGGTAGATGTTAAACAGAGTGGGAGAAAGTGAGGAGCCCTGGGGGACTCCGAATGGAGAATTGGTGTGGGGGGATTCCTTGTTGTTGATTTTAACTTTATAGCCTCTATTATTTAGGAAAGAGTTAAACCAACTGAGGGCGGCTCCTGTGATTCCTATATCTGAAAGACGGTTTAATAGACAGGTGTACTTGATTTTTGTACTTGGTACATTTTTTTTTTTGTTTATAGTTTAAATATTGTTTAAAACAGTGGTCCCCAACCCTGTCCTGGGGGTCCATTAGCCAGTCGGGTTTTCAGGATATCCACAATGAATATGCATGAGAGAAAATTTGCATGTTTTGGAGGCAGTGCGTGCAAATTTTCTCTCATGCATATTCATTGTGGATATCCTGAAGACCCGACTGGCTGGTGGGCTCCCAGGTCAGGATTAGGGACCATTGGTTTAAAAACAATATAAATGGTTTTCAATTTGAAAATAAAAAACTTTTTTTGTATCATTGGAATTGTGAAACTATTCAAAATTATGCAAATTTACCACATAATTGCCACAAAATTTTCTAATTCATGCCACAGAATCTTACAAATCTGCCATAGAAAACCAGGAGCTCTGATTATACTATTACCATAAATGCATTCTTGTTTGTTATGTTCCAGTCCTTGGTGTGTCACCTCTCTTCTTCATTTCTTTCCCTCATCTATTTCTCCATCCTTTTTCACCTCCTTTTTGCAGTAAAATAATATGATGGAGCACAATAATTAAAGCCACCTCTGCATACATTTGCTTGTTGATTTACTAGCTATACATATGTACTGTAAAAAGTATGCTTCAAAAGATTTTTAGTTGAAACTTCTTCTCAGTACATTAACAATTGTTTTATGTGTACAAGTGCACCATAGTTGCTAACCATTATACCAAAGATAGCACTTGATGATGATGATGCAGAGATATCTACATGTTTTTAAACATCTTTTCTTCTCTAATTGATAGCATCTATTTTTTAATAAAAGTTAAGGGGTAGCTAGAGTATAATATTTTTTGTTGTTCAAGGTATAATTTAATTTCATATGTTGCCTTGACAAATTTGCTACTCTGACCATTGGTCAGGATGACTAAAGAATTCAATTGTACTGCTTATTCATCCCTCTCACATTTGTGGTCCATGAATATTAAAATCCATCTTTAAAATATTCTTGGTTCTGAATGATGTATTTTCATGGCTGGTTGGTACATAATGCATAGTCTGATTACCTGAATGTGGTATTTAACTTTGCAGCATGGATAATTCATCATTTTCTTTCCATTTCATTTTCAATAAACACAATCAAGTATAAACAGGTACACACAAATGCTTGATTCAAATCAGAGAGAACATAGCTAGACTGTGCTCTCCTTGAATTATTCACAACAAGAAAACTGAGTATATGTCTCTCTTCAATTGTTAATGCATAAAAGAATGTCTGATAAGTTAATGTACAGTTGTACACCGGTGTAAATAGTTTCTGTAAGGGATAAAAGCAAGGCTGCATAGGGGTTTGCATGTAAACTTTTGGTTTAGTCTGGATTTTTGATTTGGTTTCCTGTGTCATTTGGTTTAGATCAGATCCTCATTCATTTCCTCTGGGTCATTTGTTTCCATTAAAATCAATGGGGGAAGTAATGCATCCTATTTATGCTTCTAATTTATCAATTTTCCATCTTAGATTTTTGAAACTTGCTGTCAGGCATCAACAAAGGTAAAAGCACAAGACACTAAGAGGTAGATTTTAAAAGGTGCGCGCGGGCGTACATGAGCGTGCCCTACCCGGCATGCATACGTGTACGCCCAATTTTATAACTTGTGGTCGCAAGCACACACATTTTATAAAATCGGGAATTGGCACGCGCAAGAGGGTGCACAATTGTGCACCTTCCGTGCGCCGAGCCACACTGCCTTCCCCCATTCCCTTCCCCTTAGCCTGACCTTCCCACCCCTTCCCCTAACCTTTTCCCCCCCTAGCCCTACTCTAACCCCCCTGACCTTTGTCTTACCTTTTGCGCCTGCCTCTGGGCAGTCCCAAGTTGCACGCTGGCAGCCTGCCCGCACCTGAGCCTCTGACACACGCGTAAAACCTCTGGATTTACGCGTGAGTGGGCTTTTAAAATCTGGCCCTAAGAGTGGCATGAACACCCCACTTTTGCGGTCGCGGCCGCCACGGGGGCGTCCGAGCCCTTACCTTCCCTCCAGGTCCCGGGTCTGGGCCGCGGTCCGCGGGCTCGGAGCTCGTGCGGGCAGCATGGGCCTAGTTCCTCCTCGTGGGAGACGCCGCCGGCCGTCGCGGGGGACTCCTCCCCTTCGGGGGAACGCGCGCGCGCGACGGGAGGGTTTTTCTGCTGTCAGCACCCGGATGTGCTGACACGCCCCCCGTGATGTCAGACGCCGGGTAGGGATTTAAACCGGGACCCGGGGCTTTTCGAATTGCCTTGCAACGAGGTTCCTTCCTTGAAGTACTAGTTGCCTTGCTGCTACCCGGTTCCTGATTCCTGTTGCCTGCACTTGGATTCCAGCTTGTCTTCTGCCTGCCTTGATCCCGGTTCGTGACTCCGATTCCAGCTTGTCTTCTGCCTGCCTTGATCCCGGTTCGTGACTCCGATTCCAGTTTGTCTTCTGCCTGCCTTGACCCCGGTTCGTGACTCCGATTCCAGCTTGTCTTCTGCCTGCCTTGATCCCGGTTCGTGACTCCGATTCCAGCTTGTCTTCTGCCTGCCTTGACCCCGGTTCGTACTCCGATTCCTGCATGCCTGCCATCGGCCTAGACTCCGGTCCGTACTTCACTCCTGGGCTTCTTCACCCTCGCCTAAGTCCCAGCGGTCCGGGTCCCTACGGGCTTCTCCTGGGGGGACCTCGGACTTCCAGGGCGAAGACTCCTAAGACCTTGCGACCCGGGCTCTCACAGCTCCTCTGGAGGAGTCGCGGGTTTCCAGGTGAAGCTCCAGTTGCCCAGTGGGAGTTCTGCCTCCCGACTGTTCCCGCCGGGCAGTCGGCCTAAGGATCCACTTCCGGATTTTGTCTATCACAACACCCCACAGCATCAATAGAAGAGCAAAGGGCACCAAGGGGGGCATGAACAGTCCAAGTCACTGTGAAAAAAGCAAAGCAGCACAAATAGTGGCATAAATACTTCAAAACACCAAAAGAAGGGTGCCAACAGTAGCAACAACATCCCACAGAATAGTGTAAGAGATATGGTATGAAGCTCAGTGATATCAACACCCCTAGGCATAGAGAATAGTGACATGGAGACTCCCAGGTATAGAGTGAGGGCTGTGACTTTTAGTGTTACACTCAATGTACACCCTAGTATGGACATATATAAGCAGTATACTAGTCGCTTTTCTTACGGAGCACAGTGAACTGCTGATGGTTGCTGACTATATACTCAGGGATTGTAACTTTTAAACGAGTGCTCAGGTGCACCTATATGTGTGTATATGGGCGCGCCCAGATACATGGCAATTGTATATCCTACATGCACATATGTGCACATGTTATAAAATAGCCCTGGTGCATGCATGTGTGCTCCTAATCTTACAAGTGTGAACATACAGCCACATAAATGTTGGCTTTGAGCTGCGCAGGTGAGGGAATTTTATAACAGGGGCATGTCCACACCATGACCAATTTCACCAGTTCATCCACCAGTTTGCCCAGTCCATGCTAGGTCCTCTATACCCCCTTGATTCTTTAGCCTGCACTCCCCCCCCCCTTCCAGTTATCCTCGCCCCTCATTCCCAGAACACCCCTATCCCACCCCTATCCCACCCATACCAAACCCACATTCTGCCCCATTTTTCTCTGATGCAAGATATTTGCATATTGGAATATGAGCACGTATGTGGGAGGCTTCAAAAATTGGGTGGACATGCACACAAAATACATGCACACCCATCTCTCGATTTAAGCACATGCCCGGCTTTTAAAATTCACTTTAAGAATTTGGGGCTAGAAGAATTTGAACAGAATCACAGTGCCACTAACTCTTTTACATTAAGAAGATAACTTTTAAGTTGGTCGTGTGTGGCCATTTATGCATGTATAAGGGCACATGCATTACTGTATTTTATAACCTGCGCAGCCATATGTACAGGTTATAAAATACGAGTACATATGCATGCATAAATACTGACATATGTAAAAATCATGAGCTTCACAAGATCAGACTTATTTGGAAAAGTAGCAGAAATTAGCTGGATAAGTCTGAAAAGTGCTAATTGCCCATCTAAGTAGCATGTTTTGGACGTATCCAGGTATGTAAGATAGCCAGATAAATCTAAAAAAAAAAAGCACTACTTAATTGGATAATCAAATTTGCAGATGACACAAAATTGTTCAGAGTAGTTAAATCACAAGCAGATTGTGATAAATTGCAGGAAGACCTTGTGAGACTGGAAAACTGGGCATCTAAATGGCAGATGAAATTTAATGTGGATAAATGCAAGGTGATGCATATAGGGAAAAATAACCCATGCTATAATTACACAATGTTGGGTTCCATATTAGGTGCTACAACCCAAGAAAGAGATCTAGGTGTCATAGTGGATAACACAGTGAACTCATCGGTTCAGTGTGCTGCGGCAGTCAAAAAAAGCAAACAGAATGTTGGGAATTATTAGAAAGGGAATGATGAATAAAACGGAAAATGTCATAATGCCTCTGTATCGCTCCATGGTGAGACCGCACCTTGAATACTGTGTACAATTCTGGTCGCGCATCTCAAAAAAGATATAATTGCGATGGAGAAGGTACAGAGAAGGGCAACCAAAATGATAAGGGGAATGGAACAACTCCCCTATGAGGAAAGACTAAAGAGGTTAGGACTTTTCAGCTTGGAGAAGAGACGACTGAGGGGGATATGATAGAGGTGTTTAAAATCATGAGAGGTCTAGAACGGGTAGATGTGAATCGGTTATTTACTCTTCCGGATAGTAGAAAGACTAGGGGGCACTCCATGAAGTTAGCATGGGGTACATTTAAACTAATCGGAGAAAGTTCTTTTTTACTCAACGCACAATTAAACTCTGGAATTTGTTGCCAGAGGATGTGGTTAGTGCAGTTAGCATAGCTGTGTTTAAAAAAGGATTGGATAAGTTCTTGGAGGAGAAGTCCATTACCTGCTATTAAGTTCACTTAGAGAATAGCCACTGCCATTAGCAATGGTAACATGGAATAGTCTTAGTTTTTGGGTACTTGCCAGGTTCTTATGGCCTGGATTGGCCACTGTTGGAAACAGGATGCTGGGCTTGATGGACCCTTGGTCTGACCCAGTATGGCATGTTCTTATGTTCTTAGAATTTAGCTGGATAAAAATGCACAAATGATATAACTGCAAATTTGCACTTCCAATGTTAAAGAGATATGTGAGTGGATTTTACTTGCGTTATATAGACACATTCCCCCCCTCTCCAGTACGTTGGCTTTTACATGTATAAACCAGGGGATTTTCTAATAAGCATGCAGCAATGAAACAACCAGTTTTATCAATTCGTCTACCAGCTTTCCCAGTCCATCTGTAGCTAATAAAGTCCTTCCTGACTCTTCGGTCTGAAGTGCCCTTATTTCAAGTAGACCCCCCTCCTTCCACCCAGTCATTTTTTCACTTTTAAGATATTTACAATCACTTACTTCTATATTGAGCAGGAGTAAATATACATAAATAAGGTGCCACATATCCATACATGAATTGCTTATAAAATAGCAACTTACTCACATAAATGTTGGCCTCTCCCCAGAACACCCAGTATGCCTCTTTTTTACATGTGTAAATTTACTTATACACCCTGATTTACATATGTATGTTGCAATTTTTTATATACAGTACCCCTACTAATAGACAGTTACACTCTAATCCTCTGACAGAGAGATTGCAGTTTATCCTGCTGCTACCAGCATAGCAAGGACATAGAGACTGAAAGAGCACATTTTGCACACTCTGGAACTATGAGGTAAGAAGCTTCAAAATCTCTGCCTCCTTCTCCAAGATCCAACAAAGGAATTAAAGAGAGAACATCATGGTTACTGACTGCTCAAATTGCTACTAGGTTCACTTTCACCTAAAACAATGATTAAGTCATTTGATGCAGCTGCCAGCTGGGATATGTGCTTGAACAATTAATGATCCTGCCCCTCTCCCATCTCATCCCCAATTGACTCCACTCTCTCTGACTTTGCTTCCCCCATTGATTTTAATGGGATCAAACCGAATGAGCCTAAACAGATTTGGGTTTTTTAGGGGACTACTACTATTCATCATTTCCAAATCACTACTAGATATATGCAGTGCTGTACAGATACATATGAAATATGGTCCATGAATTTATAATATATTCAGGACAACCATACATGAAAAATGAATCTATAAAAGATTATTTATTATAATGAAGTGGTTAGGATTTGAAGGCAGTCTAAAAAAGATAAGTTATTAGACTGTATTTGAATACAACCAGAGAGAAAGCATGATGCACAGCCTCAGGAAGTTTATTCCAAGCATACGATGCAGTAAGATGGAAAGAGTGAAGTCAGAAATTGGCAGTGAAGGAGAATGGCACATATTAGAATGCCTGAAGAGCAGAGATCATGAGGAAGAGTGTAGAGAAAGGGAAGATAGATAATGAGGAGCTGAAGAGTGAATGCCTTTGTAGGCGATTAAGAGAAGTTTGAACCATATACAGCAGCATATGGGGAGCCAATGTAATGACCTGAGAACAGGTATTATGTGGTCATAACAAAATAGAAAAAAGATTATTTTTATATTTAGTTATGTATTCATTTGTTTACAATATTTATAAACCTCCTAAAACAAACTCATTGTACTAAGTAGTGTACAATAATATCACATACGTCACTGAGTTGAATTTTGAATGGTTTGAAGAGGAGAAATATTCAGCAGGAGGCCCATGAAAAGCATATTACAGTGGTCTAGGTGGGAGAAGATAAGAGAGTTGATGTGTTCATAGCATGATCAGAAAGGAAGGGATGGATTTTAATAATGCTGTTTAGGAATCAACAACACATTTTAGCAATGGTTTTGATATGGAGAATAAAGGAGAAAGAAACAGTAAAGATGACTCCAAGGATATGGGCTGAGGGAACTGGGAGGATGAGAGCACCATCCACAGAAAAAAAAAATAGAAGAAGGGAAGTGGATTTGGGGGAGGGGGAAAAGGGAAACAAGAATTTCCATCTTGGCCATGTTTAAGTTTAAGGTTGTGGCAGGATACCCAGTCAGCAATATCAGACAAACAGGTTGAAGTTTGGGACTAGATTCTTGGTAAAATGCTTGAGAGAAAGAGATAGATCTATAAGACTTCAGTAAAAAAAAGCAGTGCTGAAAGCCATCGAAGTAGATCAGCATTTTGAGGGAAGAAGAGTAGAATGAAAAGAGAAGGCCTAGGACAGAGTCTTGTGGCGCACTGACTAATTTCGGAATGGCAGTGAAGGAAGTACCACTGGAGTATACAGTGAAAGTACCATGGGAGAGATAAAATGAAAACCAAGATAGATAAGAGTTTTGAAATCCAATTGAGTACAGTTTGTTAAGGAGTAGATGGTGATCAGCAGATAGTTCAAATAGGATGAGGTTTAAGTAAAGACCCTTGTCTTTGACTATAAAGACGTCACTGGAGACTTTAGCAAGAGCAGGCTCTGTTGAATATAGATGGCCAAAGCCAGGCTGGAGTGGATCCAGAACAACTTGAGATGAAAGAACATCAAGACAGTAGATGTGAATGACATAATCAAGCAGTTTGGATGTGAAAAAGAGGGGGGATGGACAATAGTTAGCAGAGCAATTAGACGGTGAACATTTTTGGAGGAGCAGTTTGATCACAGCATATTTGAAGGAAAAGGGAACACTTGCAGTGGTAAGTGATCCACTGAGGATGTGTCAGATGGAGGGGATGATTACAGGGGAGATACAACTGAGGAGCTGGGAGGGAATGGGATCAGAGGAACAAGCAGTGAATTTGGAGGAGGAGAGAAGATGGGCAGTGTTCTCCTCCATGCTTTCAAAAAAGGATGAAAGAGTGACAAGGGCCAAACAAATGGGAGGCAAATGAAATAAGGGTGGTGAAAATGAGCTGGTGGAAAATTCATGATTAATCTTGTCAGTCTTTTAATGGAAGAAGAGACTGCTCCCATTCAGTTTGGATGACCTGAACAAACCAAAAATTGACTCATTTGGATCAAATTTCACATTCTAATCATCCCCAATAGTTTCTAATAGCAAATGCAAGTGAGGTAGTATGGATTTTTGAGTGCGGTTAAGCATTTTTTGTTTCTTGCCTTTAGTTTATGCTGACATCACTGCCTCTACTTTTTATTTGGATAAAGGTAGCCGGATCATTTTGAGGATATTTAGCTGGATGTTTATCCCACTGAATATCCTGGATAACTTATGTAACCCCCATCCTGAGTAGCTGACTGCCTTCTGAAGGGACTATAAAAGTATTCCTGATTCTTCCGGGACCAATAGCTAGCTCACATTTTCTCACTCAATATCTTTCTCCAAGGCCTGGTTCTTTTACTGATAGGGGGGGAGGACGACTTCTCCATGGCCCTAAATGGCAAGGGTGACACTGTCATGTTCCCTGGAGAGGTATGTTTTTGCTATCCCTTCTGATAGATGTGTGTGCCACACAAACAACACATTAGACTCTGGGTGAGTGTCCAAAAATAAACTTTGCTAAAATTGTATTCTGAATGGTAATTGGCACAGTTCACATACAGTTCTTTCTTTCTGTATCTTGCAAGGGTCTCTCTATATTTTTCCAGGGCAAAAGGCACCCTCACCATCCAGGTCCTGGATAAATGAGCATCCCAAGTGGACAGGGGTATCCTGATCTTGGCAGGAAACCTCCCTCCAACTGGATAGAAAAAGGAATGACAGACTCTACACAGAATCCAAGATTTCTCTCTCTTTCTCCCAGGGGTGAAGACTCCAAATGGGGTCCTCAGATGTAAGGCAAAAATGATCTTACTAAAGGTTATCCAATGTCTCTCCTGATCTCTTTTGACTTTCTCAGATCCTTGGCGGAGAAGGATAGACTGGAACATGCAGCTCTCAATGTTCCTTACTAGGGCAGGAAGAAAGAGCAGCAAAACTCTTCCTCTCAGGTCTTCTAACAAAAGTGTCTCTTTCCCCAAACTGATTCAAAACACCAGAAGACACTGCTGTGGGTCAACCACCATTCCTCTACTTCCTTGGAAGGTCACAGCAGGGCTGGTCTTCCCTACCCAGGCCCCACCCAAAATAAAAGAGGTTCTCCAAGACTTCTCCCTTAGCAAAAATCTAGGATTTTACAGTCTTCTTACAAATAAAAATATTCAAAATCAACCCAAAAACAAACCCAGCCAGCCAGTGAGTAGACTGAAAGGACTGTTCCCACAACCTAGCCCAAATACTGCAAGCATGTGGTGCAGGAGTCCCAGGGTAGGTCAAAACCAATGAAGGCAAAGCTCCAAAACCAACTCTAACTTCCAAATCCAAACTGCACTGCCCCAGAGTTCTCTGGAGAGAGCTTCTTTTATTACTTCTCAGGGGGACAGACAGTCTAGCCTCTTGAAAAGGAGGGCCTGAAAATGAATGGTGCCTCCTCTTAATTACTAACCTGTCCTACTCTAGCCTTAGCAACTGCAGTAAACTCAATGCCGGTGGGAGGGTGTCCAGCCACCCTAGTTGATGACGTCATCACATGATCATGAGATCTCTCTCTCTCTCTTTCTCTTTCACTGTCTCTCATCGCACACGACAAAGAACCCCAGCTCCTCAAAGAAATACATTTCCAAAACAAAAAATGTCCTCCAACTCCGTTCTTTGCTTGCGCCACTTCTCATCTCATCTCATCTGTCCTTTCAAAAATGCTGCCCTTACTGGTTACTCTGCCGCACCCCTACTTCCGATGCCTAGGTCACTGCCTAACCCACCTAATGCTTCTACCAGCCCTTAGGAAATTAAGAACACTACTGTAAATGAACCTGGAGGGGACATTACACTTATCCCCTAAATTTTGGAACTCCCTACCAAAAGATCTGAGAACCCAACCCAACCTCAAAACATTAAAAAAAGACCTAAAAACATTGCTGTTCTGCAAATTCTACACTGACCTTCATACTTCTGAACATCCTAACTGCCAATCGAGCTTTCATTCAAAAACCTCAAAATAACTTCTCTCCAACCAGAACAAACAAGCCTCCTCCCACTTAATGGTATTTTCTGGACTTGAAATGTTTAACCTTTATTTAATATGCACTTTGTTATACTTTTGCACAATTGTTAAAAGAGTTACAATTTAAATTTTGTAAACCGTTATGATGGCTTTACTGAATGATGGTATATAAAACTCAACAAATAAATAAATAAACAAATAAATAAATAAATAAATCTGGCTAAATGTAGGTGCTAAATTATCCATTCTTCAGTGTTTTTGAATATTGGCCTCTCTATTTATCAATATTAATATTTTTGCAGAGTGTCTTTGGTTAATGAGGTGTGTGTGTGTGTGTGTGTGTGTTTGGGGGGGGGTGTCTCACTAACCAATTGCATAGCTAATTTTTGTAGTATTTTTCCTGGATTATTTATTTATTTATTTAGAAACATTTCTATACCGTCTTTTCACAGGCAAATAGCTGACCAAAACGGTTTACAATAAAATTTATGAAATAAAAACAAGAATTAACATAAAATAAAAATAAATAAATAAAATAAAATAAAAATAGGAGATAGGTATCAACAAATTAAATAAATAACCTGAAAAACAATAAAACAAAAACTATGTAAAACCAAAACCAAAAATAGTAAAGATAAGAAAAGAAATACAATTGATTCATTAAACCCTAATTCTAATAAACATCTTCTGAATTTTTTAAATTAACTACACTAACTATTTTACAAAAAACAGAATAAAGTCAGAAACAATAAGAATAAATCAAACTAATAAAAATCAGACCAGATGTCATCTAAAGATATCGACTGCTATACCATGATATTAACAACTGTAAATAAAATAAGCAATATATGAGACTTCAAGACAATTATTTACCTTGATCCTCAAATGCTTCTTTAAATAGATAAGTTTTTACTGATTTTTTGAATTCTGTATGGTTGATGATTTGTCTCAAAGTATTAGGAAGCGATTTCCAAAGTAAGGGACTCGCTACCGAGAATGCTCTTTCTCTGGTCAAATTTAATCTCGCAAGCCTCACTGTGGGAACATCCAGTAAATTTTTACTGGCTGATCTAAGGCTTCTTGTTGGCTTATATAGCTACAGTGAGGAACATAACCAGGTTGAATCAGGGTCATATATTAATGAATGGATTAATGATAGAACTTTATATTTAACACAAAATTTGATTGGAAGCCAATGTAATTCGGATAACACGGGTGATGCCTCATTGGCAACCCCGTTAATAAATGGGCTGCAGCGTTTTGAATCTGTTGTAAAGATTTTAAAGTAGAATCAGGCAAACCCAAGAAGAGACTGTTACAATAATCTAGTCCAGAGCATATAAGGGATTGAAGAACTGTTTGAAAATCAGATTTAAACAGGAGAGATTTTAACCTTTTTAACAAATGCAGTTTGAAAAAAGAAGTTTTAACTAAATGGGAAACATGATTTGTTAGAGATAACTTAGAATCTAATTGTATTCCTAAGTTACGTACAACTTTTTAAATTTCTATTACCTCACTTCCTAGTGTAATTGAAAGCAGTGGACTATTTGCAGAGTTTTCTATTACACTTAGTAGTAGAAACTCTGTCTTTTTGGTATTAAGTTTAAGTCTACTATGACTTAACCACTGCTCGATTGTCTTTATGTATATTTTACTTAAAGCGATGGTATTGGCCCATGAGGTTTTGTATGGAATAAAAAGTTGTATATCATCCGCATAGATCTTAAATTGGATGTTTAATGCTGATAAGATATGACACAAAGGCAAAAGATAAATGTTGAATAATACTGGGGACAGGGAAGACCCCTGTGGGACTCCTGTAGTTTGGGCATAAGTTTGAGATGATTTGCCTTTAAGCCTTACTTGATAGCAGCGATCTGTTAGATAGCTGCTAAACCAATTGAATACTGTATTTTGTAATCCAATCATTTGAAGTCTGGACAGAAGAATCTTATGGTCTAGCATATCAAATGCAGCAGATATGTCCAACAATATTAACAGAAAATCAGTATTGGAATCGAAGCCTCTGATATATGTGTCAAATGAGGAGAGCAGGAGGGTTTCCGTTGAATAACCTTTTCTAAATCCGTGTTGATTTGGATGTAATATATCATGTTCTGATAAATATTCATTTAGCTGATGTAAGATGCATGATTCTAAAGTTTTAGATAAAGAAGTCAATGAGGCAATAGGTCTAAGATTAGAAAATTCGAGGAACGATGCTGTTTTTTTCTTTTGAATAGGGATAATAGAAGCTTGTTTCAATTGATGTGGACAGTATCCATTCTAAAGATTGATTTATTATTGAACATATTGTATTAGGACAATGTTCTCCTAAGCCTTTAAAGACAGCACCAGAGCAAGGATTCAAGGGAGAATTAGAGGGCTTTTGTTTATTTATTATCTTTTGAACTGTTTCTGTTGAAATTTCAACAAAAGAACTCCAATTATAAGATGGAGTAGAATCTATGTATGTGGGATAAGGTAGATTTTTAAATTCAGATGAGATATTTTCAATTTTTGATTGAAAAAATGAAGCTATTTTATCGCATGTATCATTATCGATCTCAGAGATATCTGCGCTAGGAGGGGATGTCAGAGATTTAACAATGTTAAATAAGGCAGTTGGACTCTTATTAGCTAATTTGATCTTATTGGCATAAAATTTCTTTTTCTCCGCATTTATCTCTCGTCGATATATTCTTAATGTTGCAAAGTAGCTATCTTTTCTCTGACTATTTTTGTATTTTCTCCAAAGACATTCCTTTTGCCTCAGCGATACTTTTAGATTGTGTAGAGCATCTGTATACCATTGTTGATTTGACTTTTTCTTATGTATCTTAATGGATTTTATTGGGGCTATTGAGTCAAGCGTATCAATAATAGACTTGTTCCAGCTATCAACTGTTTTTTCAACATCTTCTTGTAATATTGCAGGCAATTTATCTTCAAAAGCTATAAGAAAGTCCTCAGTTGTAAACTTCTGTCTTATGTTTATAGTTTTATTTGTATTTATCGATCTACCTTGTTTTTCGATCTTAACCAAAAAAGATATTAAATAATGATCTGACCATGGTACTTTTTCAATCTTTAGTTTATCTGAGGGAATAGAGACATATGATGGGTTAAAAAATACCAGATTTAAGGTATTACCTTTATTATGAGTAGGTTCTGAGATTAGTTGCAACCACCCCATACCCTTCATAGCATCTAGAAAGGAGATAGTGTTTGTGGATTTATGAAAAGCATTTATATGTATATTAAAATCACCCAGTATTATAGTATGCTCTAAGTTCAATTTTAAAGAGGTGATAAATTCTAAAAGTTTTGATAGATAAGATTCTAATATTGTCGGGGGACTATAAACAATGATTAAATTTAATGAATGAGTGGTAAGTATAATCATTTCAAATGGTTCTATGTCCGCTACAAATCTCCTGATTGGATTAAGAGTTGCTTTTATAAACGCCACGATTCCTCCACCTTTACGATTCACTCTAGATAGAGAGAATACCGTATAATCATGTGGGCATAGGCTATTTAAAATAACTGTATCTGATTCAGCTATCCATGATTCAGTTATTAACAAAAAATCAGGTATTTTTCTTTTAAGATGTCAGCAAAAATAGGAGTTTTTTGTCTGATCGATTGAGCATTGCAGTAAACAAAGGTTAGAGCTGTAAACAATACAGAATATGCTGCAAATAAAGGTGTAATGGTACGTAAACAATGTCTATTAACAACTTTAGAGCTATGAGATGGATTATGATAATTAAGTAACAGATTATACCAACCCTGTCCAATCACCGTATGGATCTTCATATTGATTCGAGGTTTAAGATAAAACAACTTCGCTCAAGTTTTGCGAAGGGGCTCGCAAAGGGGCATGCCCCTTTGTCTCGCTCCTTCGTCGCACGACACCGCAGCGTGCAACGCCTCCGGCGCCCCTGCGATTTAAAACAGCGTCTCCCCTTGATGACATAGCAGATGGGGCGTGTCCAACCGGAATCAGAGCGCTGTAACGCAGGCAAATTCCTTAGATGACCAGTGAATTAGCAGGTAAATAAAAGTCAAAATGAAGCTTCTGGATAGCTAAAGCTGCTTCGGAGGTCACAGGCAAGGTTTGCCCCTCCGGTGCCTCTGCGATTTAACACAGTGTCTCCCCTTGATGATGTAGCAGATGGGGCGTGTCCATTTAAATTTCATTTAGCTTGTAATTTGTGTATGAATGAATATCATGCTGAGACTTATCATGGTGTCCATGGGCCTTATTTTCTAAACGGATCACATGCGATACCAAAATGGGGGAGGAGTTGGCCCCAAAAGAGGAGGAGTCGGGGTGTCACGGGGGCCGACTCCGCGAAGATGCCGTGGACGACGAAAAGGTAAGGCCCTTTTCGCATCCAAGTTTGCGCCCAATAGCTACACCTTCTATGGTGGCACTATTGGGTGCGAAACCGGCAGCGATCGCACCGCGACGGTGCGATCGCTGCCGGCTAGCGCAGGCCCACCCCCCCACCCCTCATTCCCTAAAGTATCGCATACTGCGATACTTTAGAAAATGAGGCCCTATGTGTTTGTTTTAAGTACTATACGTTATTTTTTAAATCTGATATGCCCAAGCCTTTGCTCAAAGGTTTTGCAAGGGATTGTTTTTGTCAGGTGAGACTATGTAGTCTGTTATCAGAACCTGCTTGTGGTTCCACTGTTAATGTTCCTTCATTGATCTAGTTGAACACTTTAAAATTAATCAATTTTAAAACAATTTTATTTTAAGCAATTTTTGTACTATTTTTCATGCTCATTTCTTTTAGGATTTGTCTTTTGTTATTCTTTTCTGTCTTTTGTTTGGATTAGGGGTCTATGTTCCTTTTTCTCTCTGCTTTCTTTTCATTTTAATCAAATATTATTTCTAAACATAAGGGAAATGAGACATTTGTAATATAAAAAAAATGCAAGTATAGCCTAACATCTGGATCTTCTTTCCCCTGTTAGATATCTGTGGGTTGGGGATGTTGAATCACACAGGAAACTGTGAACTTGCTGCTGTAGATGAGTGATACTGCAGACAATGAGTCTCCCAGAGGATTCAGCAAGCCCTTGACCTGGGGGAGGATCAGCAATCAGAAAGCATCCAGATCAGGATTATGTGAACTGCAGTGTTATAACCAGAAGTGGCTTGGCATCTAGGGAGGTGTGAATGGATTGGATGGTTAGGAGAACCATAATAATTATCAAAATGAATGTTATCATTTAGTTGATTTTATCTATTATCAATAGCTATTATTATTGCTATTGATTTTTTTTTTAACTTTTTGCTGTGTGTTTATGTGAGACGTGTGTGATGAGTGCTAATATCAGCATGTCGTATTGGTTGACAGAGGGGGAAGACTGTACAAGAAGAGTGTCTAAGTTCTGTGAATATAAGGCAAGAGATGTATGCATGCTTACACATTAACGAGGTTTTAAGAAAAAACTGAAATGATGGCATTATAAAAGAGGTTTTGTACTTTATTTCTGTTTAGTTTGATTTGTGTGGCCATCTTTTCTGTATTTTTCTGTAAATTGTGGTTTATTGCTCTGAGTTTCCACAAAAAAATATCCTCTATAGGAGAGTAACTGAGCTCTGCCTCATCTGTTGCAAATTTTGGGCCTCATTTTCCATTATCGCAGTGGTAACGCATTGTTACCGCGTGCGATAAAAATCGGGGGCGTGGCCCATGCAAATAGGTGTTTTTTCGTGGTTCGCGAATGTTTCGCCGCACGCGCTACTATCGCGTGCGGCGAAACGGGTTCGCGTGCGGCAAAGCTGTTTCGCGTGCGGCGAAACAAATATCGCAGTACGCGATGAAACGTTCAAAATAATATCGCGTACCGCGCCGTTGCCGCGGTACGCGATACAAAATGAAACCAAATACCGCGTCACGCGATAATGTGTCTGGTATAAAACCTGACTTCCTGCCCCTGCTCCTTTGAGGGTTTGGAAGGAGTGTTGGATAGAGAAGGTAGGTGTTGGTGGTATAGAGAAGTGGTTTAGAGAATTGAATACTGAGTGCGCTGTCCTGTGTTTCTGTTATAATTTGTTTCCCTTTACCTTGTGTCTTTTGTAATCTGTGTTTGAGTGCAAGTTTGTTAGTCAACTGTTTGTCCATCTGTGTGGAGGAGGGGGAGGAGGAGGAGGAGGAGGAGGAGGAGGAGTGTGTTGGTGGTGGTGGTGAGGAGGAGGAGAGAGGAGTGTGTTGGTGGTGGTGGTGGTGAGGAGGAGGAGAGAGGAGTGTGTTGGTGGTGGTGGTGGTGGTGAGGAGGAGGAGAGAGGAGTGTGGTGGTGGTGGTGGTGTTGGTGGTGGTGGTGGTGAGGAGGAGGAGAGAGGAGGATGGAGCGTGAGAGGAGTGGCAGGAGAGGAGAGAAGAGGGGTGTTGAGAGTAGGGGGAGGGGGAGGGAGAGGGGGAGGGAGGAGGAGGAGGAGGAGGGACGTAGGGGACTGAGGAGTAGGAGCAGGGACAGGGACAGGGGTAGTGGGGGAGATAGGCAGGAGGGAAGAGATAGGAGGGAGGGGGAGGGGGATGGGGTGAGGCAGGATAGGATGGCGGGAAGAGGTAGGGCTAGACAGGCAGGGCAGAGGGGAAGGGAGTGGGAAGTGCAGGGTCAGGTGGGGGGGGAGGAAGGGAGTGGGGAACCTGGGGGGGTGGAGAGAGAGGACAGGGAGGAAAACCCTCCGGAAGTGGCACCCCAACCAGGCAGCCAGGCCAGGGTCAGGCAGCGTGCCGTCAGGTTCAGCCAGGAGGACAATGACCTGCTCATCCAGGGGGTCCTGCGCCACTATGCGCGGCTGTTTGGGAACCTGTCGGTGAGGACCAGCAAGGCAGCAAAGGCCGAGATCTGGTCCAGCATAGCTGGGCACATACAGCGGGAGAGCGGCATCCTTCGCACCGGGGAGCAGGTGGCCCACCGCTACCGCGACGTTAAGGCCCAGCTGAAGACCCGCATCGCTGACAGGAACCAGTACCTGAAGGCCACAGGCGGACGGTCCCCATGCCCCATCCGCTTCACACCCATGGAGCAGCAACTGATGGAGCGTCTGGGACCAGATGTCTTTGAGGGATTGCATCCCCACCTGGATACATCCCACCTCGAAGAGGGTAAGCTGCCCTCTGGGGCCCCTTCCCCCCCCCCCTGTGAACGGTCGTAACACAATGTTTAGGCCAGGTTTAAGTTTCTGTTACCCATGTGCTCTGCAGAACTGTAGTGGCCCCCCCTCCCCCAGTCAGCAAGGGGCAGGCAGCAGGGTGCAAGACATGCTGGCAACAGGTCACTGTCTCCATGAGGGCCAGGCCCTAACTGACACAGTGAGCTGGGCCCAGAAGCCTGGCCTGTGCACAGGCCAGGCTTCTGGGCCCAGCCCCCCTCCCCCAGTCAGCAAGGGGCAGGCAGCAGGGTGCAAGACATGCTGGCAACAGGTCACTGTCTCCATGAGGGCCGGGCCTCAGGCCTCAGCCCCACCACCCATGCCATGAGGAATGTCTCAAAGGACTCAACTCTACTGTATATGCAGAATGACATGTTGGTTGTACATTAGCTGCCCCTGTGTGACATCACAGTAATATAACAGAACAGCTGTGTTACTGATGCAGTACATCCTCTTTCTCCCCAATCTTCCTACAGAGCCATCTGGTCCCAGGCAGCAGCCCTCTGATGACAGCTGGGAGGGCCCAGGCACAAGCAGGGATCCACCAGGGCTCAGGCGGCCGCCCATGCTGACGAGGCCATTCCAAATTGACGCGGAGACACAGTGGTCAGAGGAGGAGGAGGAGGAGGAGGTGGTGCAGGCTGCAATGCCACCCCCAGGCAGCCCCTATACCCTGACCGAGGCCTTTGAGGAGTTTGAGTGGGGCCACCCCCACACTCCTCTGCGGGCAGCCATCCCGGGGACCTCACTGCCTACCCCGCCCATCCAACCCACACCGCTAATGTCCCCATGCAGCTCTGCAGCGGGAGCTGCGCCACCAATGGCCATGGGACATCCCCTCGGACCGGAGGAACCGCCAGCAGTGCCACCTGTCCAACTGGAACCAGTGGCTGATGGAGGCTTGGAACGCATAGTGCTGGAGATGCGTGCCCTGAGGCGAGCATGGCGGCAGCAGAGGCGGGACAACCAGGTATTGAGTGCAGCAGTCACGAGTGCAGCCAACAACATCGCGAGTGCAGGCAACAGCATCGCAGGAGTGATAGCCACACAGAACAACATCCTGATGCAGATTCTGCAGCGGCTGCCAGATGTGCAGGCCTCGTCCTCGGCAACCTCAACGCCCCAGCCAAGTCCCTCAGTGTCCCGAGGCCGCAGGGGCCGTCCACCGAAGAAAATGCCACCACCCAGCGGACCATCGGGACGTGGCAAGGGGCCCTGAGGGGACCAACATGGCCCATAAACGGGGTATGGGCAGGTACACCCAACCACCACTGTGATGCACACCCCACAGAGGGGCAGTGCCGTCGAGATGGAAGAGGATGTCCCGCTGGCTGCTCCCCACAGAGGGGCAGTGCCGTCGAGATGGAAGAGGATGTCCCGCTGGCTGCTCCCCACAGAGGGGCAGTGCCGTCGAGATGGAAGAGGATGTCCCGCTGGCTGCTCCCCACAGAGGGGCAGTGCCGTCGAGATGGAAGAGGATGTCCCGCTGGCTGCTCCCCACAGAGGGGCAGTGCCGTCGAGATGGAGGTGGAGGCACCATGCAATGCCCCCACCCACCTGCTCACCTGGCTCACCGCCATCCGCTGCGCCACTCTGCTGTCTGCCACCGCCATCCGCTGCGCCACTCTGCTGTCTGCCACCTTCTGTTTCAAGGGCTGCACATTCTGGCAGTGTGCTGTAGGATGACTGGTCTGCTGAAAGCCTGTTAATGCTGGTTGTGTGGTGCGATCTGTGCCTCATGTCACCAAAAGCCATGTGCTGCTGTGACCTCCTGGGCCTCCTGCTGCTGTGTCCTCCTGGGCCTCCTGCTGCTCCTGGGCCTCCTGCTGCTGTGTCCTCCTGGGCCTCCTGCTGCTGTGTCCTCCTGGGCCTCCTGCTGCTCCTGGGCCTCCTGCTGCTGTGTCCTCCTGGGCCTCCTGCTGCTGTGTCCTCCTGGGCCTCTGCTGCCTGTCCTCCTGGGCCTGCTGCTGCTCCTGGGCCTCCTGCTGCTCCTGGGCCTCCTGCTGCTGTGTCCTCCTCCTGGGCCTCCTGCTGCTGCTGTCCTCCTTGTCCTCTGCTGTACCTGCCTCCGTGGCTGCTGCCTCTCGCTGGAACCTGGTACTGTCCGCTGGCTGGCCTGTCAGGCTGCCTCTTTCAGTGCACTCTTTCACCTTGGACTGCCTGGGCCTGGACTTTCACTCTGCTGGATGGCCTGTCAGGCTGTCTCTTTCAGTGCACTCTTTCAACTGGACTGCCTGGGGCCTGGACTTTCACTCTGCTGGCTGGCCTGTCAGGCTGTCCTCTTTCAGTGCACTCTTTCAACTTGGACTGCCTGGGGCCTGGACTTTCACTCTGCTGGCTGGCCTGTCAGGCTGTCCTCTTTGAGTGAACTCTTTCAACTTGGACTGCCTGGGGCCTGGACTTTCACTCTGCTGGCTGGCCTGTCAGGCTGTCCTCTTTGAGTGCACTCTTTCAACTTGGACTGCCTGGGGCCTGGACTTTCACTCTGCTGGCTGGCCTGTCAGGCTGTCCTCTTTCAGTGCACTCTTTCAACTTGGACTGCCTGGGGCCTGGACTTTCACTCTGCTGGCTGGCCTGTCAGGCTGTCCTCTTTGAGTGCACTCTTTCAACTTGGACTGCCTGGGGCCTGGACTTTCACTCTGCTGGCTGGCCTGTCAGGCTGTCCTCTTTGAGTGCACTCTTTCAACTTGGACTGCCTGGGGCCTGGACTTTCACTCTGCTGGCTGGCCTGTCAGGCTGTCCTCTTTCAGTGCACTCTTTCAACTTGGACTGCCTGGGGCCTGGACTTTCACTCTGCTGGCTGGCCTGTCAGGCTGTCCTCTTTCAGTGCACTCTTTCAACTTGGACTGCCTGGGGCCTGGACTTTCACTCTGCTGGCTGGCCTGTCAGGCTGTCCTCTGTCAGTGCACTCTTTCAACTTGGACTGCCTGGGGCCTGGACTTTCACTCTGCTGGCTGGCCTGTCAGGCTGTCCTCTGTCAGTGCACTCTTTCAACTTGGACTGCCTGGGGCCTGGACTTTCACTCTGCTGGCTGGCCTGTCAGGCTGTCCTCTGTCAGTGCACTCTTTCAACTTGGACTGCCTGGGGCCTGGACTTTCACTCTGCTGGCTGGCCTGTCAGGCTGTCCTCTGTCAGTGCACTCTTTCAACTTGGACTGCCTGGGGCCTGGACTTTCACTCTGCTGGCTGGCCTGTCAGGCTGTCCTCTTTCAGTGCACTCTTTCAACTTGGACTGCCTGGGGCCTGGACTTTCACTCTGCTGGCTGGCCTGTCAGGCTGTCCTCTTTCAGTGGACTCTTTCAACTTGGACTGCCTGGGGCCTATGCCTGTCTACTCATTGTATACTGACCAGCGGTAATCAATGTATTACAGTATCCAAGCTATTGGGGTGCCACTTCCTGTTCCTAGGTAATCATGCTTTGCCTGTACTGATAACACCCACTGCCTGCATATGTGTAAATACTGCTGCTGGTGGAGTGATGTAGTCCGGAATTGGATCACTTTGGATCCATTAGCTATCTAGTACTTGCAGATCATGAATATCTAGGAACATAAATTGTATGCTGTTACTGCTGCCATAATACTTGTCTATACCCTGCTGAATGTTGTCACGAATAAATATCCTATTTAACCTGCCACCTATTGTGTCCGTGTCATGTTCCTAATGTGCTGTTGGTGTACCCCCGCCACACCTTGCATGTTGTATCCCACATTGCACCAATACTGAGTGTTCAAACTGGCCCCTGCCTGACGTTCAGTATTGCTACCTGTGCATCTCTCTGTCACATACCTTACAGAGTTAAACATAGGGCAGTACCAGACATGTCCCTAACAGTAGTAGACGTATTGTTCCTCAGTACAGGGAATGCACAGTAATGGAGTGTGCTGATGTATGGCAGCACTCCTGATCTGTGAGGAAAGGGGAAGGGGTGGCCAGCTGTGGATTGCAATAGGACTGCTCATGTCATGCACTGATGTCGGTGAAGAGTCCAGACATGGATATCTGACCAGGGTGCAGTATTGTACCTATCTCGGCATTACACACACCACGTAAGTAAGGTTAACTGATGATAAGGTACTAGCCGACGTTGGCTCCTAGGTAGTCTCTCACCTCTGCAGGTAACTGGACGATTGCCTTCACCACTGCTGGGTGACTGACTGGGAGGTTGGCATGCACGACATCCATGATAGTGGTAGCGCAGGCACACTTTCCATTTCCAGGCACCATTGGCATACAATACTGTGTAGGCCTTTCCAGCTGTACATGCTAAGCATGTACTCTGTGCAATCCCATACATCGTTGTACATCCCCACCATGGCAGCATGGTTGTGTTCCAGGAACACCATCGTCTAGGCACGCTTTTAGCATTAAGGTTGTGGGCCCCTGACAAGTGTGGCAGGGGAAGGGTAATGTTGCTATCTGCATGCTGTGTATGACAGCAGTTGCACAGACTGTCAGCAGCCAGCTAAGTGGGCTGTCAGTTGTACGGAGAGGGGAACAATATTAATGCACAATCGCCATAGCTGTGTACAGGGTGCAAGCGGTGTAAGGCATGGTTAACAGCCCTTAAGTGTGTTTAGCGGGTGTCCATGTGCACACTGATGTGGTGACTGCTGTTGTGCAGTCACTGTTACTCACCCATGTAGGATTTTGTGGGTCTGAAAGGTGCAGATATCGCAACAAGGGGTCCCCATCCATAGTGGCACACATCCCTCTGGTGCCATCTCCTAGCTGTGGGGTGTGCATGGCTCCTCCCTTACCTGTTCCAATGGTGGACATGGCCCACCATCTGATGGCCCACACTGTGTGGTCCAGAGTCCTACAGTGTCTTCACATATGTTAGGTCACCACACACACATATGCCAGCCACTCACCAAGGTGGACTGTCCTTGGTGATAGGGCATGTTGATTGGCTAACCAGTACAGGGCAGTCACAGGTATCGGTCAGTTGTGACAGATATTTGTTAGACATAACTGTCCCTCAACAGTACAACAATCATTCACATGCTGCAGAACCCCAGTGGACTTTCCTTCCTACAGGTGTGCAGTTGCGACAGTTACAGGTAAACAATGTTGCTCACACATCATTTTCAGCAGACATTTTACACAGACTGTGTGACCTGTGTCACCATCATGTTATGTAGGCACCTCACACCCATTGTGCCACAAACCCTGTCGTGAAGCTCCTGTACCTGCAAGCCTTTTTTGAGGGACATCATGTGGATGGGACGCCTACCCTCCCAACGTACCAATATGGGTGCATCTATGTCACGCGGAGGGACATGTAGGTCCATGTGTGGCCCTTATTCCCTATATGCCTGCACACAGCGCAGTTAGCACTACTGGTACCACCACTGTGCACCAGCTCCTGTGCACTACATACTTGGGAAGCAAGGTAAAGGGGGTCTCCTACACATATGGCCTGTCAGGCAGTGCCACAGGTCATTCAGCATGTGGAAACAGTAATGTTCTACTGATGATGATGTGTGTGCCACATTGGTTAGCTGTCACCGTCTGACTGACCAGCACACCTGTAGGGAGGGAGGTACACCGGGGTTCTGCAGCATGTGAATGATTGTTGTCCTGTTCTAATTCAGTAGATTATAATGAAGATCTGTATCACTGGGTCTCACACACTTCTGTATTCATGGCATTACTAAGGACCCTGTTGGTGCACCCATGGAGGACACAATCCATGAATGATGGTTTTCCACTGTACGTGGACATCAGGAAGCTGTCACCTGTCGAACGCTTGCCATACATGGTGTACGGTGTTGCCTCCATGTCCATGGCACTGTGTGGCCTGTGTATGCACTGAGGCAGAGGCCAAGTGCAACACTGAACACTGTGATGGTATTTTTCAACACCCTTAGGCACATCTTGCTTCACTGACACATTCCACCTCATTAACAACAGGTAGCCATGTCAGAACATACAGCATGTACCGTGCAGCCTGTTTAACGTCTGCATACCCAGCTAGTGGAAACCAGGACCATACAACTGTGGTGCAGCAGGTAGCACAATTGTTAAGGATGCACATTTGCTTGGCCAAGTGTGCGGTATATGAACACTGTGACCAGCCATGGCAGGGGCTGATGGCACCGTTGGCCCTCCTTATATCCCCTTGTGGAAGACATCGCTGGGTGCAGCCAGCTCACGTGCTGCCAGACGGGTGCACCCTCATAAGGTACAGTACCTGTAGGCTCCAGGTGTACATCTGCATGGGCTCATGCTTGAGGGCCAAAGCAAGAGTGGATGGTGGTGAGGGGGGTGTGTGTGTGTAATGCAGAGCCTAGGTACCACCTGTACCCCGAGATGCCATCCTGGTATGGGGTGCTGCAGTGGGCAGCACCATCATTGTCAGATAGTGGCAACACAGCAACCTGTCCCAGTCACACAAGCTGGGGGGGATGGGTTGGCATATCTTATGGCCAGACTGGGGGGGGAGGCATGGTTATGGTCAGAGCGCAGACCAATCCTCAGCCCAATCGGTCACCTTCCTGCCCTGTGTACCATTATACCGTACAGTGTGAGGGCGACATGCCACTGTATCCTACATACTTTATGAGCCACACATGCTTCCAGTATGAGGAATCCTTTATTGATTGTAATTATTTATTTCAGTTTGTTAGATCCCAACATTCCTGACAATAGTCCCATCATGCTGGTTCACATGACACAGGAGTGCAAAATAAGCTTACACCTGAACAATAGTGCAGAAAAAGCTGTTACATGTAACAGCGGAATATGGAATTTGGAGTAAGAAGGCAACATATGAAAAGGAAAACACGATAAGTATATATAATCACATTGTAAGAGGTAGCTAATAGTCATATTTATGGTGAGGTGTGTTGACTGTTAGGAGTTAAATAATAGTGGAGTTATGGCCAAGCCTGCATGAACAGCCATGTCTGGAGTCTCCATAGATGATAGGGTCAGCCATTGGTTTCTCACCCTGCCTGACACGCTGTCCTCCCCATCACATGCCAACAGTCAGGCCATCACCTTTGTAGGCAAAAATGCGTAAGGTGGCTGGGTAGCCCCAGCCCACAGCTCCGTGCAGCCAGCACTGCTGACACTTTCTTCAGGTGAGATGTCATGACGGGAGTATGTCCGGCCTGCATTAAATGGTGGCTGTGTGTCCCAACAGGGGCCATCTATATCATGAGGGGTCTGACAGCATGTGTGTGTGCTGCTTCCAGGAGCATGCATGGCCAGGTAGCTCTTCCTTGCTGCTGAGGTGCACTGTGTTGCTGAGTAACCCCATCAGATAATGTGTGCCATATCTGGAATGACACAGGTGTGTGGTACACCTTGGATGGCAGAAGTGCACTGCACAGCAACCCAGAGTATGTAGCAAGTGCTTAGCCCAATGGCACAGAATAGGTATCACACATACAGCACCTCAGCAGAGGCTTGAGGCAGCGCTTCCCCACCCTATTATGGCCTACATCCTCTGTGGCAGCCCAGCACCCCACACAGTTGTTGGGTGGACACACATAGCAGGTGAAGCACGTAGCAGACTGAAGGGAGCTCTGCACACTAACCTATTTCCTAACCCATCGGTGGGCAAACAGGCCGTCTGGGGCAGGGGTCTGCCCCATGCCAACCTTAAAAGTGTGTCTGTATAAGGTGTTGCCGAACCTAGCTGCCCCTGAGTGTGTTGTCATGCCGTCGTGCACGCGCACATGGGGGATCAGGTCTGAGGTCTGGAGCTATAGCCACAGGTATTCCATGGCGAAGAGCCACATTATGGAACACACAGCAAAGCAGGATTATTTGAGCAACCTTGGGGGGGGCATACAGTAGCGCTCCACCACTCTTGTCCAAACATCGGAAGCGGCTCTTCAAAAGGCCGATGGTACGTTCGATGACCATGCGGGTAGCAGTTAAGGACCGATTATAGGCCAGCTGTTGTTCTGTGGCAGGCTGGGGGATCGGGGTCATCAGCCAGGGCCTGCATCCATAGGCTGCGTCTCCTGTAGCAATGACATAGGGAACAGATTACACATACTTATGTTTCTGTCCCATGGATGTATGTGCTCAGTACATGCAGTTGAACCGGATGGCACGAGGCAGCCCATTCCTGTTTCCCTACACCTTATGTGTGTGGTGTCAGGATTGCTTTGGCACACAGCTGGTGTGTGGCTATTAGGCGTTATAGCACGTGAAGGGCCCCTAAACAGTGAGATGTATGTCGGCTCTGTGTATGCGGTTGGTGCATTACACCACTGTCCTGACATCCCTGTGTTTAAATCATATGCAGTATGCACTCCAGTCATTGTGTACTGACATATGTGCTCAGGTACACCTTCTCTGTCGGTATGCCTACCCAACAACATACATGGTGTCAACTGGCTGCCCCTCAATGTGCACAACTGAGTAGAGATGTTCATGCACGGTCTCAGGAACGTCAGGGGCTCACTAACACCTGTGGATGTGAGCTGCTCTTACATGACAGGTCTCAATTCATCTTGCACACTGCCAGTAGCCATGGCTACACCCAATATGTGTAGGCTGTCCACCTGTGCGGTGAGGTGAGCAAGCCATGCCACATACAGGGCGTACTGCATAGTTTGTGCTTGGCAGCCAATGGTACATGGTTGGGTGCCTGAGCCATTACGCCACTTTCAGTAACACAATGTCCCACTCAGGTCTGTTGTGATGGGGACCTGTGACTCCATCACAACAGGCGTCTACATCACCTTTGTGTGCCATTACAGAGATGACCCTTGCAAAAATGTTATATGTATGTTAACGTGGATCTTACCTACAAGCCAACCATCGCCATACAGGCCATCTTCGAATTTGCGAAACAGAGCTGATTGCCTGAGTACGAAGGCATCGTGCACTGACCCCGGGAATCTGGACATCACCGAGAGGATCCGCATTCCAGCATCACACACCACTTGCACGTTGAGGGAGTGGAACTGCTTCCTGTTGCGGTAGGCTGCCTCCGTCTCACGGGGTGGAACGATGGCCACATGGGTGCAGTCAATAGCTCCAATGACATTCGGAAAGCGGGCAACGGCATAGAAACCACGCTTGAGGTCCATCAGGTCCTGTCTGTTGCGTGGGAATGCTATGTAGCGAGGCATGCAGTCCATAACAGCTGCAATGACCTGGTGCAGACACCGGGAAAAGGTGCTCTGTGACATGCCACCCACAACAGCTACCGTGGATTGGAAGGAGCCACTTGCTGTGAAATGCAGGGCGGCCAGGAGTTTGGTCAGGCCGGGGATGGCACGGCTCCTTCGGGTTCGGGCCTCAAGGGCACCTCGTATGTCTCCATATAGTTCCATGATGGCACGAGTGCTGAGGCGATATCTGCTGATGACTACATCCTCTGGCATTCCCAGCAATGAGGTTCGTGGCAGATGGATCCTATGCCTGTAACGATGGCGACGTCGACCAACATCCTGGCGTCTGCGTCTGCGTTGGGCCTGGTCAGCCATGGCGTGCACCTGCCCCATACACTGTGAATGTGTGGAGCAGATTCACCTACTAAGAACAGGCCTTTTTATTGGCCAGCTCTACATTTGTAGGTCTATGGGGATTGGTTTGGCAAATTTTCGTTCAACGCGCTAGTAGCGCGCTGCGCGTTGTGCGCCGCGATAGACTGTATCGCATTTGAAAGGGTTGTAGTTATTGGCCGCGTTAGGAGCCGCGCTAACACCGCCGCAGGGTTCGCGCCACGCGATACGTCCGCGCTAACACCGCCGCGGGTTTCGCGCCACGCGGTACCTCCTCCCTACTTTACATTTGCCCCGCCCCAACTCCGCCCCCTGAATACATTATTCCATATTTGCATTCGCGAACCGCGATATATGCTTGTTATCGTGGTTCGCGAATTTAGCGCAGGCGGTACAGCCGTATCGCGCGCGGTAACTCTTTGGAAAATGAGGCCCTTTGTCAGCAACTGATTTTTACCTTTAGAAAAGGTTTACAAAGCAATTTGACAGACCCATTGATTTAGTATGGGCTTGTAAAAGTGTTTAAAAAAGTTATATATATATATATATATATATATATATATATATATATATATATACACAACATTTGTATATGAGTATAAATCACCATAATCTTCTTTTCCCCCCAAAATTATTTTATTTATCAAATAAACTCCACATCCACATTACTAAAAACATAACATACTATGTCCCTAATACATAATATCCAGCTTTCAATTTTAATATTAATTCTATCACCAACTTCTACTAAAACCTTCCCAAAAAGATTTTTTTACCCCAATATTCAACAAAATTGTCCATGTTTTCCCATCCTGCTGTATCTTCCAAGATAGAACACCTTCCTCTTCTTACAAGAACCACACTTCCACAGCTGTGTCCTAGATTTTCATAGGTAAACTCCCCGCTCTATCCTAATCTTCAAAGGTTATCCAAAAAAATGACACACTCTTCTGCTTACAATATTTATGAAACATAATCTTACAAATGGATTTCTTCTCCAAATTTTGCATCCACTAGCTAATAGCTATTTAACTGGTGTATGAATTCTCCAGATAAATCCAGTCACAAAGTCTAATAATACCAGGACTTCTTCAGGTGTATAGAATCACAGAGTCTCATAACACCAACATCTTTCAAAATGTTCAAAGAACGAGATATTCTAAGACTGTCTTCTACCTCAGTCTAAATATTTATGACCTGGACTGGCCACTGTCAGAGACAGAATACTGGCCTTGATGGACCTTGGTCTGACCAAGCATGGTATTTCTTATGTTCTTTGGGGATGTGAATGCTACCTCTGCAGCATCCCCAGCCCTGATTGACTAGGGAATCAGAAATCACATAATGTTTTTTATGCCTTAGACATTGCTGCTATTACAGAGACATGACTCAGGGAGTCTCATGATCGGGATACGGCTATGCTGAGCTGTAACCTGTTAAGGAAAGACAGAGAGGAGAGACTCTTTATGTGAAAAAAACAATAGCCAAGCAACTGAAATTCAAGGGGCATGGGGTATGGAAGAAGACCTATGAGCTGTCCTAAAAAAAGAAGTTGTGCTAAACTGCTGGCTAAGTGGTGGGCAGGACAAGGGCGTTCCAGAGAGGAACTGACTTAGCAGGATAAGTTAACCTGAGGAGAAGTACTTGCAGCCTTAAGAAGCATGGTATCTATAACTAATGGCATTTTAGAAATGATAAATAGTAATAGTGGTAGTGGTAGTAGCAAAAGGTACCTGCTAGCTGTATCTGGCTGTTATCCAGGAAGCTGACCTGAGCAGCCCGCCCCTTGAAGTCATGCCAATGTGAGCTAAGCTGGGCAAAAGGAGCAAGTACTCCTCTAGTAGATTCCACTTCTGAAGCTGGTGGTAGCTATGCAGTATCGGACGCATTTTAAATCGGCTACGCACATAAAAGAATTGGGGGTTATGCGCATGGCTGAGCCTTGTGCGCGCTGCGTTCATTTTCAAAGGGGCCCGGCCATGCTCGTAACCCCTGATATGCGCAGAAGTGACAGGCCCAGAGAAAGGTGTGGCTGGGGCAGGGAGGGGCAGGGCTGGAGGCGGCTGCTACGGCGGCCATTGGTTGCTGTGCTGGGGGAGCATGTGCCGGCAGTTGGCTGGCGCATGCAAGTTGCTTCTGCTCCAATGGAGCAGTAAGCAACAAAACCAAAAAAAGGAAAGGTAGGAGAAGTGGTTTAGGGGGTGGGGAGGAGAGGGGAAGAGGGAGGGAGTATGGGTAAGGGGGCAGGGAACTCGGGGAGGCCCAATTACGTCACCCCGCATAATCTTATAAAATTGACCCCTCCTGCACGCGCCGCCCGCACATGCATGCGCGGATTGTAAAATCCTTCCCACATGTGCACACAGCCATGAGATTTTATAACATGTGCGCGCCGACATGCGCACATGTTATAAAACTGGCATCCATGTGTGCTAGGAAGTGCGCACACATGGACGTCAATGCACACCTTTTAAAATCTACCCCTGTGTGTTTCCTCATGTGGCACAGAATCTGGGCCTTCCTCCTTCTCCAACTGAAGGCCACTCACAAGAGCTTCAACCTCAGTTCCTGGGAGAAAAAGGAAGGGTGACCCTATAGAGGGGTTAACTAAGCAGGGAAGAAGAAGCACAGGACAGGCCGCTGGGTGGCCTCTGGGATGTTGTGACCCAGCAGACTTAGGAGACGATGGTGGCCTGGTATGCTCAGTGCCAGGTGGTGGTGGCAGTGGGGCAGTGGCCATCAGGCTGACTACTAAGGCTGGAGGTTGGCCTAGAGCAGCAGGTGGTAATGTCAGATTAATCATTTTTTTAAAATGTATATTCTGCTCCTTTCAAATCTTTGTTCAATTTGGATTACATATTAAACATACATATTTAAATGTTAACATAAAATGTACAAAGTCATAAAATGATTGAAATATAACATAAAATATAGCCACACAAACTGAAATTATACATTTCAAATAAATGTCTCAGTAAAAAACAGTACTTTCCTCAGCTTTGGGCAGGACAAGCCAACAAGTGGGTTATGCACCTCTGCCAGCAGATGGAGACTAAGCAAAAGCTGATGTCATGGCCTGCCCTGACATCACCCACCAGTATTCTCCATCTTCAGCAGATGCATTTCTCTTTGGAGGATTGCCTGTGAGTAAAAGAAAAGAAGAAGAAAAAAGAAAGATTTTGGGAAGGAGACATCAGAAAGACAAGACATCTAAATAGCATTGCTTGCTAGGGATGTGCAGACAAAAAGTTTATGTTCATAAGTCCATAAGTCGAAAAGGGGGGGGGGGGGGGTCAATTTCGGTCAATATGGACATATGGAGAATTCCATAAGTTGAGTCTATGTCCATACGTGCACCAGTTCCCTAAATAAAAATTTAAACCCCTCACCCTCCTTAATCCCCCCCCAAAACTTACCAAAATTCCCTGGTGGTCCAGCGGGGAGTCAGGAAGCCATTCCTCTATTCCTTTGCGAGGAGCACGTGACGTCCGCGTCACATCGGAGTGACGCGGCCGTCACGTGGTCCACCGCGGTTCCGCTCCCGGACCCCTCCTTGGACACAAACGGAACTTTTGGCCAGCTTGGGGGGGCCTCCTGACCTCCCCAAGCTGGCCAAAAGTTCCAGGGTGAGGGGTTTAAATTTTTATTTAGGATCAACGATCGCGATTTCCAACGTATTCAACATAGCTATGTTGAATAAGTTGGAAATCCGATCGTTTTCGCCTCATCACTTTTTTAAGTTAAAAAAAAAAAAAGTAGCGTTTTACATATAAGTTCAAAACGAATGCACACCCCTACTGCTTGCCTCCTGAAGTGATACTGTGTGGTCCCTCCTTCATTCCTGGTAGCCTTGAGTGGCATGGAAATAAATTCTAATTAGCAGTTGCAGGCTGAGTGGGGTTTGGCGGGGAAGGCTTTAGCCCTCTCCCACCATAGCCAGGACCAGTTCCTGCTTTCAGTCAGGGAGAGCTGAGCTAAGGTAAAAGTTTTTACTTTTAAAAACAAAATAATAATCAGCAAAAAGAAAAAAAGAACACAGGAGAAATGGTCTGTTTCCTCGGCATTCGTCTGTCCCGCTGGAGAGTTTGTGCCGCTGGAGAGTTCATCTGTCCCGCTGGAGAGTTTTGTGAGATCGGGAGGTAGTGCAAGCACAATGGGCTAAGCAGCCATTTGGCTAGGCCCTGCTCCCAGGTTTCTCTCTTTTTTGGCACGTGGTAGATTGTGAGGTAGCTTCACATGCTTTTTTCTGCAAGCGCGCCTGAACATTCATGTGTGCGTCTGTTCTTGCCTCTGCATCCTGTTTGGGTGTTCTTCCTTCTGGACACACATCTTGTGTGTCTAGCTTAGGCATTTTCCTTAGTTTCGGTACTGCGTACCCAGTTTGGGCATCTAGTTGGACAAGAGGTCTAGGTGTGTGTGCTTGGTCATACAGTTTTGTGCATCTGTTTTGAACATGGCTGATATGCTCGGGTACTCTAGGTGCGAGCTTTTTGACAGTCTGCATACTTACATCCATGATTCCCATGACAAAGAAATGTAAGCGTTTAGCTATTTGTGTTGCATATCACATCAGGGCCATTCAGCTGAAACTGTCTTTGAGCCTGTGTCAGCACTACCTGGGAAATTTATCTCCTTCTGATTTTGCTGGTGATGCTCCATCTCCTTGGTCTGAGGGGAGTGGGACCGAGGGTGACACGATGGTGGTGTTCCCTCCCTTGTTCGATCCACGGGCTGAGTCATTAGGGGACAGTGGCTCTAAGGACATCAGGTTCGGGTCTATGGGGCCTGGAATGTACCCATCCTCCTTTTCCTGGGTGGAATTCTTCCAGGGATTGCAGACATATCTCAGGGCCAGTCTTCTGAATCGGCAGTACCTACTAAGGTAGACTTGTTTACTCTGAGTGCTCCTCCACCTGTCTATACTATCAAGCACCATGGTGCAGTGCAGTCTGTCAAGGCTCAAATGCAAGTGGATCAAGATGATACCAAAGATGATGATGGTGGCTCTCCTGGTGAGGAAGGGGACATTCTCCTAGATTTGGAGCCATATAGAACTCTTCTCCATTTCTTTCATAGAGCTTGATCTCTCAGACCTTGAAGACACTTGGAGTGGCTGGGACTGACTCCTTGGAGATGCATAAGAAGGATCCCATTTTGGTCACTCTATGCAAGGATTCTTGTTTTTTTCCCCTCCTGGATGCAACACAGGAGTGAACTGATCTAGAATGGCATGCACCAGAGACATCCTTTAAAGGAAGATACACCTTGGAGAGTTTATAACTCTTGGATTCACAGGCCTGAGAGCATTTTAATTTCCCTAAGGTGGATGCCTTGGCGTGTTCTGTTAAAAAAACTTATCACCATCCCAGTAGAGGCAGGTGTGGCACTGAGATGATCAGGATAGAAGGACTGAAGCTATCCTAAAGCAAGCCTTTGAAGCAGTGCCAATGAACTTACAAATTGCTTCTTGTTGCGCCATGGTAGTTTGAGCTACCTTGTGTCTTTGTCAAGAATCTGATAGCGCCGTGTCCAATCTTGGACCTATGGTAGAACCTGGGGGCTGCCTTCTTAGCTGATGCAGTGACTTGGTTCGCACAGCCACCAGAGGTGCTGCTTTGGTTATTCCGTCCAGGAGGCAGCTGGGGCTGCACTACTAGTCTGTGGATACTATTTTGAAGTCCAGTCTTACTAAGCTGCCCTTCAAGGACTCACTTTTGTTTGGTAGTAAAATGGAAAAATGTCAAGTAAATGGGGAGAGACCCAGGTCCCTCAATTGCCAGAAGACAAGAAACACTTTTACCAGTCTTTTCAGGTGAGTGGCTGCTCTCAAGACTATTGGCATTTTTTGCCTTATAGGGGAGGTTCTTCCCATAGGTCCCGTCTCTTGCACCGGTCTCAATCCTTTTGCCCCTGAGGGCCTCAAAAGGATGCGGGCTCCAGAGGTGGAGCCCCTTGGTCTTCCCAATGAAGATATGTGGGCTCACCTGTTGGGGCAGAGGATAGGTGGAAGCCTATCCCATTTTTATCACAGATGGGTCCAGTTTACTTCAGATCATTGGATCCTTGAAATGATTCAGGACGGGTATGCTCTAGAACAGTGGTTCTCAACCCTGTCCTGGGGACCCCACCAGCCAGTCGGGTTTTCAGGATACCCACAATGAATATGCATGAGAGAAAATTTGCATGTTATGGAGGCAGTGCATGCAAATGTTCTCTCATGCATATTCATTGTGGATATCTTGAAAACCCGACTGGCTGGTGGGGTCCCCAGGACAGGGTTGAGAACCACTGCTCTAGAATATCATTGCAATCCTCCAGGTGCCTTTATGGTATCTCCATACAACTCTGCTCAGAAGAGGGTAGAAGTGGAAGAAACATTGCAAAGGCTGTTGTACCTGAATGCGGTGATTCCTGTTCCCAAATCACAGTGAAATACAGGTCGATATTCCATTAATTTTGTCATGCCCAAGAAGTAAGGGCTGTTTCAGCCCATACTGGATCTCAAGGGCATCTGCTGACATTTATGAGTCATGCATTTCAGGATGGAAATGTCGCACTCTATCATAATGGATCTGATGGGGACGTAAATGCATATTCCCATCCATTGGGAACATCAGCGGTTCCTATGGTTTGCTATTCTGGATCATCATTACCAGTTTCAGGCCTTTCCTTTCTGTCCAGCCATGGCACTCAGGATCTTTTCCAAAGATATGGTGGTGATAGAGGTGGCCCTCTGCAAGGAGGGCATTCTATTTCACCCCTATCTGGGTGACTGGTTGATTTAGGCCAAGAAAGTGGAAGACAGTTTTTGTGCTTCCCGCAGGGTGGATTCCTTGCTACAGGAACTAGGCTGGGTTGTGAATCTGGCCAAGAGCAATTTGCAGCCATCTCAGACCCTAGAATATATCAGGGTTCAATTCAATACAAGGCAGGGCAGAGTATTTCTAATGGAGACTTTGATCCGCACGTTGATGATCTGAATTTGATTCCTGCAGAACTTTGTTTGTCTGACCTTGTGGTTTTATCTGCAGGTCCTGGAGTTGATGGCTGCTGCAACATAAATTGTTCCCTGAGTGAGGACACATATGCACCCTCTTCAGTGCATGTTGTTTTCCCGATGGAGTCCGCAGTTACAGAACTATGCGGTGAGGCTGTTCCTCCCATTAGAGGTGAGGTCCCAGTTGGACTGGTGATTACAGGTGGACCATCTCAGGAAGGGGAGTTCCCTGAAGATGCTGGATTGGCTGGCACTCATGACAGATGTGAGATTCGGGGCTCACAGTCAGGAGTTGGTGGTACAAGGGTGCTGGAATGCAGTAAAGCAGCATTGGAACATCAACAGACTGGAGGCATGTGCGGTTTGGTTAACATATCCACGGTTCACTGAATGGCTAGAGACTCAGGCAGTCCGGATAATGTCTGACAATGCAATAATGGTGGCTTACATCAATCATCAGGGTGGAACCAAGAGTCAGGTGTCAAGAGAGATAGATGCACTCATGGTGTGGGCGGAACAGCATCTCCTAGGCATATCCATCTCTCACATTGCCAGAAAGGACAATATCATAGCTGACTTCCCCAGCAGGAGAAATTTGGATCCAGGAGAATGGGAGCTGGTGGGTGAGGCCTTTCAGCTCCTGGTGGACTACTGGGGCGTACCGGATCTAGACTTGTTGCTAACCTCCAACAATGCGAAAATTCCACACTTCTTCAGTTGTAGGTGGAACCCAAAAGCGATGGGCATAGATGATCTCATTCAGGAGTGGCCATTCAGCGCCTTGCTGTATGCATTTCCACCCTGGCATTTGATAGGCAGGCTGGCCCAGAAGATTGCGAGTCAAACAAAAACTGTCCTTTTGGTGGCTCCAGATTGGACTAGAAGGCTGTGTGTCATACAGTTTGGCTATTGAAAGGGCTTGGTTGTTGAAGCAGGGTTATTTGCATGCTGTAATTTCCACTCTACTTTGGCCCAGAAATTTTCTACTTCTCTAGTCTATGTTAGAGTTTCAAGGGTCTTTGAGGCTTGATGTACTGAACAAGGTACTCAACCGCTCCAGGTGTATATTCTTTTGATTTTGGAATTTTTACAGGATGGCTTGCTTACGGGTTTGATTCTTAACACCTTGAAGATTCAAGTTGCAGCACTGGCTTGTTATGAGGGAAAATCAATGGAGGTCCTTTGTCTTCCCATCCAGATGTGTCCCTTTTCTTGCAGGGAGTTGAACATTTGTGCCCCCCATTGCAGCTTCTGGTGCCTCTGTTTGTCCTCAAGTTCTTGGTGGGCCCAGCTTTTTGACTGCTGTGTACTTTTTCCTTGCAGTTGATTACCTTGAAGACAGTTTTTTCTGGTATCAATCTGTTCAGCACATTGGGTCTCTGAGCTGCAGGCTCTTTCCTGTTGTGAGCCTTTTCTGTATATGACTCCAGGTGCAGTTCAATTTTGGACTGTGCCCTCCTTTTTGCCAAAAGTGGTTTTGAAGTTTCATTTGAATCAGTCTATTTTCCTGCCTGCTTTGGACAGGGACAGAAATGAAGCTGAGTACCATTTTTTGCATTCCTTGGATGTCAGGCATCATTTACCATAGTACTTGGAGATGACTAAAGCAGTTCAGAAGTCTGATCACCTGTTTGTGCTCCATGGTAAACAGGGAGCTCCGGCAACATGGGCAACAATAGCCTGCTGAGTTAAGGATGTCATTACGGCAGCCTATGTGGCTGCTGAAGTTGTCTTGCCAAAACAGATTAAACCACACTCCACAAAGGCTCAAATAGTATTGTGGCTGAACTTTATTTGTTGTTGCCTGCTGAAATTTGCCAAGTGGTGATGTGGTCATCTTTGCACACTTTCTCCAAGCATCACCGCTTGGATGTTAGGGATAGGGAAGATGCCATGTTTGCGCAAGCGATATTGATTGGATCGCTGGCAGCCCCCGACCCTTGTCAAGATTTTCTTTTGGTACATCCCACTCATAGGCAGTGACCTGTCCGAATGCTGAGGAAGGAGAAATTATTACTTACCTGATAATTTCCTTTCCTCTAGTAAGGGCAGGTCAATCCTAGACCCACCCTCAGCTGCTGATTTTTTAATTTGTGGTTAGCCTTTTTTCAGATAAGCTATGCAGAGTATGATTCCTGTTCTTCATTGAAAACCGGTAAGTGGCTTCTCTAGCCTTTAGTTTACTAGATATGTTCCTTCTTTTGGTTGAGTTCAGTGTTCCTATTGGTTGGGAAGCCTGAATAGTTGGTTGTTATTAGTAACATTCAAATATAATCAGTTTTGTCCACAGTTTGGCTTTTCCAGAGAATACTGGCAGGCTGATGTCAGGGCAGGACTATATGGCCATGATATCAGCTTTTGCTCTGTTTCCATCTGATGGCAGAGGTGCATAACCCACTCATGGGAACTGACCTGCCCTTACTAGAGGAAAGGAAATATCAGGTAAGTAGTAATTTCCACTTAACCTTCTTTCTAAAAATGTTTTAATCAGTTTCCCCTCATAACTTTGCTGGAAGAGCATTCAACAAAGTGGGTCCTGCATATGATAATGCCTAAGCTTGTGTAGATTTGAGTTTATATTCATGTGTAGCTGGAATGGACAGCAGGTACTAGGGATGTGAATCGTTTTAGGACGATTAAAATTATCGTCCGATAATTTTAATATCGTCTTAAACCGTTATGGAACACAATACAATAGAGATTCTAACGATTTATCGTTATAAATCGTTAGAATCGTGAGCCGGCACACTAAAACCCCCTAAAACCCACCCCCGACCCTTTAAATTAAATCCCCCACCCTCCCGAACCCCACCCAAATGAGTTAAATAACCTGCGGGTCCAGCGGCGGTCCGGAACGGCAGCGGTCCGGAACGGGCTCCTGCTCCTGAATCTTGTTGTCTTCAGCCGGCGCCATTTTCCAAAATGGCGCCGAAAAATGGCGGCGGCCATAGACGAACACGATTGGACGGCAGGAGGTCCTTCCGGACCCCCGCTGGACTTTTGGCAAGTCTCGTGGGGGTCAGGAGGCCCCCCACAAGCTGGCCAAAAGTTCCTGGAGGTCCAGCGGGGGTCAGGGAGCGATTTCCCACCGCGAATCGTTTTCGTACGGAAAATGGCGCCGGCAGGAGATCGACTGCAGGAGGTTGTTCAGCGAGGCGCCGGAACCCTCGCTGAACGACCTCCTGCAGTCGATCTCCTGCCGGCGCCATTTTCCGTATGAAAACGATTCGCGGCGGGAAATCGCTCCCTGACCCCCGCTGGACCTCCAGGAACTTTTGGCCAGCTTGTGGGGGGTCTCCTGACCCCCACGAGACTTGCCAAAAGTCCAGCGGGGGTCCGGAAGGACCTCCTGCCATCCAATCGTGTTCGTCTATGGCCGCCGCCATTTTTCGGCGCCATTTTGGAAAATGGCGCCGGCTGAAGACAACAAGATTCAGGAGCAGGAGCCCGTTCCGGACCGCTGCCGTTCCGGACCGCCGCTGGACCCGCAGGTTATTTAACTCATTTGGGGGGGGGTTCGGGAGGGTGGGGGATTTAATTTAAAGGGTCGGGGGTGGGTTTTAGGGGGTTTTAATGTGCCGGGTTTGCGATTTTTAGATTTTTCACGATTTTTCACGATTTTTCACGATATTTTACCCCCCCAAACGGCAACAATACGATTCCCTCCCCCTCCCAGCCGAAATCGATCGTTAAGACGATCGAGGACACGATTCACATCCCTAGCAGGTACCTTCCAGTGGAGCATAGCGTTCGACTGGGCACATATCATTATAGCTTTTCTCTTAAAGAACCAAAGTTAACTGCATAGAGTAATTTATGAATTACAATTAAAATTTTAAATTTTGCCCACCACTTCTTAGGAAGCCAATGGAGGTCTCATCCTCTTAGGAGCCGGTGGATGGTAGTCTTTGAGAACAGAAAAAGATGTGATTGTTACGTGATCATGAAGTAAGGCGATGTGAGCAGCAGTTAGGTGAAAGAGGCCTTTCTTGGGCCAAAGTGTAGGGTGCCTCCAGACAAAATATAACACCCTCACCTCTAGACTGAAGCACCTCCAATGTAGCCTCCATCATTGTGCTACATCCCAGAAACATGGCTGAACTCCTTGCAGTTCCAGTGCCCCTTTCATTGGGCCTGCTTTCTGGACTTCCTGTGACATTCACGAGTAACATCACATCTGCCTACAATAATGGGAATCTCAGAGTCACCTTCCAGTGCCTTTGCAACAGTTCTTCTGCTTGCTCTGCAGTGCTAGTTGCTACAGAATGTTCCTGCCTTGTTGCTGGTTTTGTTCCAGTGTATTTCTGCCTTGTTCCTGTTTTGTTCCCATGTCCTCCTGCCTTGTTCCTGCTTTGTTTGTGTGTGTTCCTGCCCTTTCTTGTTCCAGGCTATCTGTTCTGTTGTGTTCTCCTACTGACCTAATTTCTCATTGACTTGACCTCAGCCTGGACCTCATAAGAACATAAGAACATAAGAAATTGCCATGCTGGGTCAGACCAAGGGTCCATCAAGCCCAGCATCCTGTTTCCAAAGAGGCCAAACCAGGCCACAGGTACCTGGCAAGTACCCAAACACCAAGAAGATCCCATGCTACTGATGCAATTAATAGCAGTGACTATTTCCTAAGTCATCTTGATTAATAGCAGTTAATGGACTTCTCCTCCAAGAACTTATCCAAAACGTTTTTTGAACCCAGCTGCACTAACTGCACTAACCACATTCTCTGTCAACAAATTCCAGAGCTTAATTGTGCATTGAGTGAAAAAGAATTTTCTCCGATTAGTCTTAAATGTGCTACTTGCTAACTTCATAGAATGCCCCCTAGTCCTTCTATTATCTGAAAGTGTAAATAACTAATTCACATTTACTCATTCAAGACCTCTTATTATCTTAAAGACCTTTATCATATCACCCCTCAGCCATCTCTTCTCCAAGCTGAACAGCCCTAACCTCTTCAGCCTTTCCTCATAGGGGAGCTGTTCCATCCCCTTTATCATTTTTGTTACCCTTCTCTGTATCTTCTCCATGACAACTATATCTTATTTGAGATGCAGTGACTAGAATTATACACAGTATTCAAGGTGTGATCTCACCATGGAGCGATACAGAGGCATTATGACATTTTCCATTTTATTAACCATTCCCTTCCTAATAATTTGACTCTGCTTTGCTCTCTGCCTGTGCCGACCTCAGCCCGATCACTGACTTTGTGTACTTTTATCTAATGCAAGAAGACCGGTATATAAAAAACCAAAATAAATACAAAATTAAAATAAAGTCTTTTAAAAAAAGCCCAAGGCACCAAAAGGGACAAAAAGATATCAGGAGTGGCATGAAGAGCCCAAGGGTCCATGAGAGGTTCAGCAAACGGGCAAAGCATCAGATTGCTAGGGAAAGATCAGGAGTCAATAATTGCCACAAGGAAGGGAATTAAAAAAAAAAAACCTGAAAGACAGCTGAGCACAGAGAAAACCACCCAAAGGTACCAAGAGTGGCTTAGAGCAGCAGAAGTAGCACCAGTGGCATGGGAGATTAAAATTACAAATGGTAGGTATAGAAAGAAAAGTGGCACTGCTTAGCAAGCAGTCTATTGGCTGACTGTGCCTATCTAGCATACAGTACAACAGTTGTACAGTATAATACTACACCCAGCAACTCTCACATCTTATGAAAAAAATGTCTCTCTCACACAATGTGTATGTGTGCTGACTTTTTTTTTTACATTTTATTTTGGGGACAAAACAGCCCAGTATAACAAAGAAAAGTAAGGTGGGAATGTTAGGCTGGGATCCAAGCAAAGAACATGAAGGCATCAAAACCCCCAAGCCAGGCACAGTGGCAGCAGGACGTCTACGGTGTAGTGTCAGAAGCAGGGCAGTAAGGTAATGCGGCAGCAAGACCCCTAAGATGTAGCATCAGGATCATGGCAGCTATGCAGAGTGGCAGCAAGCCCCTCAAGATGTTTTTTTTTTTGTTTTGTCATCCTGCCATGTATAGCACCTGCTACTTTTTTGCCCTGTTTTTCTAGCATTGCTAAGGTTTTGCATTTTGGGGGACTTCCCTCGCCTTTACCTTGCCTTGTTGTGGGATGTGTCTCAGGAGTATATATTATCCTTGGAGCATGTGTGCAAAATCTTTGTGCTCCCAAGGTGGACTGATTCAGAAGGGGGTTTGGTATGGTCTCTCTGCATCCCTGGCAGACTGATCGAGGAGGGGTCTTTGTTGCCACACAGTAGACTGATCTAGGAGTTGGTAGTTTTGAAAAAGCTTAGTTTTTTTAAAATTATTTTGGAGTACATGTTGGATTTTTGCTGTTGAGATCCTGAAGGACAGGCAAATCCCTGGTCTTGAAAGGGCTGGGTTTCTGATTTCACCTTTCCACCCAGCAAACACCAAAGGGTAAGGATTTTTGGGGATAAATTTAAAGAAGAAGTTGTAGGAGATTTTTGAGATCACTTTTTTTTCATTAAGGTCAGTTTTCCCTTGCTGTGGGCATTGGAGATTGGCTATTTTTATCCACGGTAAGTGAACAGAAGGTGATGCTGCTGATTTGTGGAAAGGATTGGAGAAATATTTTGAGCCATCTGTTTTTGGAGAAACTGGGGTTTTGTTTTCTTCTACTTTTATGATTGTTACTGAGGACAATCACACCACCCTCTATAGGGAAGAGATAGTAGAGAATGTGGAGAATGGGTCAGTTGGAGGAAGGAGAGTGGCTTATAAATGCATCACTACTTTCCTAGTTATGGGTTTTATTTTGCTATTTATGATTTTTGCCATACTTTCTTGGATCATCTTCTTTAAGTTGCAGTAAAGTCTTTTTCAGTTGAACATCACCATTTGACTCCATGCTACATTTAATGGTGCTTTTGACCTCTGCTGTTACCAGCCAGCATGAGTACTTGCTGATTAAAAGTATGTGTGAATTTTTGAATTAGTTTTATTACCCAACACTGCTGTTGGGTTTGTGGCAAATTGTGGACTCTTGGTCGAAGTGGCGATGACTCCTCCCACGGGGAGAGGCCCCATGGGGAACCACAACAATTGGCTAGACTCTAGTAAGCAGACACTGAGCAAAGAAAGCTTTATTATACTGCTGTTGATGAGTTGAATCTTGCCCAAGGAACAGACAGTGCTGTAGTCCAGCGATATCTCAGTAAGCTCTAACAGTCTCTGTAGTTGATAGTCTCAGCCAGATGTAGCAAAGGTCTGGTAGTGTTCCGCAGCGCGGGATAGGCCGTGAACCTGGAGGGTAGAATGAGAAGAGCTGGAGCACAGAGATGCTCACAGAGTTGCAGTGCTGATAGCATCCTTCGGTAGTTGAATGAAGCAAGGGACCCGAGGTCCAAGGTGCAGGATACCCTGAGCAGAATAGGCCCTCGAGGAGCGAGTACCTGGAGCTTCCTTAGGAGCGAGATACCCCGAAGGGTAATGAGGAATCCAAGCAAGCAGCTTAGAAGTGGTCAGAGTAGCAAAACCGTAGACCTTACTAACTCATTGAATTGGAGCGGATCGGAGGTTTAAATACCCGGAGGTACCAGCGTCATGCAGTGGGGCCGCTCCCGAGGTTCCTGCCATGACGTATTCAAATACGTAGGCAGCGTGCGCGCGCATGTCCTAGGAGGCCTCAGGAAGAAGCATGGTGGATGGGGACGCCCATGCTGGCTCGGAGACGCCGAGGGTTTCAGCAAACAGCAACGGAGGCAACCATCCTTCCAAGGGAGGAGGAAAAAGGTAAAAGAGAGGTGAGGTAGACGGCTGCAACCGTCAGTGACCGATGGACGCAACAGCTGCAAAAGGGACTCCGGAGATGTACATGTCCTCCCTGCCAGATGAACTTCACATCCCAGAGATTAAGAGGTAAGTCTGAGAGAGTGAATGATCCAGGAAGGAAGAGAAAGCCCTGGGAATTGTGTATCCATTTGCATTCATCAGACCATCAATCTGGGGGTCCCACTACAATTGCATGAAAAGTCTGGAAAATCTAAAGGCAGATTGATTTTCAAGATCAATTTTTCCACTAACTCTGGTGTCAGCTTGGAACAGTGAGGGCTCACAATGTGTCCTGCTATTGAGAAGTCTTGCTAGTTTGTTGGCTTGCTAGTTGATGGACAGGAAAGGTATTGCTAAACGGATTTGAATACCCAATATGCCAGTGGTTCTGTAGCCATGTCTTTGATGGACGCTGTAAGATAGTAGGGTCGGTATCCCATACATTTTTCGTGGCATTTTTGCTTTTGGATCAGGTCATTTCGGGACCACCCCTGGATCATTGAGGTTTTTTCATTTTAAATTTTGTATTTAAGAAAAAACAAAAAAACAAAAAACAAAACTCACCCCAACCCTTCCCATTTATTTAAATGTAAAGCCCCGCTACCAGCATAGCCCCCTGCTCATCCTCCCAACCCTCCCAATCCCCCCAAGATTCACCCAGAGTCCATGGTGGTCTAGTGGTGGGCCTGGGAGCAATCTCGCTCCTGGACTGGCAGCTGCCATTAGTCAAAATGGCACCATTAGCTCTTTGACCTTACAATGTGACATAGGCTAGACCACCATGTTTTCTGGGTGTGTATTGGGGGAGTCAGGAGGGTGGGCAAGGAGCTTTGCTGTGGGGAGGCGTTATATTTAAATAAATGGGAAGGCTTTTGTTTTGTTTGTTTTTTTTAAGTGCATTTTTTAACTACCTCCCCAAAAAATGATAGGAAAAACCACATGAAATTTCCTGGGTTTTCCTTTCATTTTTTTAATTCCTGAAATGCAATGAAATGGGAAACATCATCTTTATTTCTTATTTCATTGCAATCAAATTCCCATCCCTATAACATAGCACATCATACAAATATCTATTGGGTCTCCTTGCCTGGGGTGGGGGCAACAATCTCTGTTAGCTTCTTTAGTGATGACCTGTGTCAGGAGAGACAGTTTTGTGAACGCAATGTGGCTGTGGCCTATTGAGGTGAGGGATGAAGTGGCAGCTGGCAAGTCTTACACATGTTTTAGATTTGTTTGAAGGTTTAAGTAAGCTAGCTGATACAGTGCTTTTGGATTTTCAGAAAGCATTTGACAAAGTCACCCATGAAAGACTCCTCAGGAAATTATAAAGTCATGGGATAGGAGACAGTGTTATATTATAGATTGGTAATGGGTTAAGCTGGTTAAATTGGTAACTGGCAAAAAAGATAGGGAACAGAGGGTAGAACTAAATGCAGAAAGGTTTTCCAAAGGCAGAAAGGTCATTAGTGGGGAACCACAAAAATTTGTACTGAGACTTCTGCTGTTTAAGATATTCATAAATAACCTGGAAAAGGGAACGATGAGTGAGGTGATTAAATCTGCAGATGACACAAAATTATTTCAATTTTTAAACCAGAAGTGGATTGAAAGGAACTTCAGAAGGACTTTGTGAGACTAGAAGACTGGGCAACTGAATGCCAGATGAAATTTAATGAAGAACAGTGCAGCATGATGCACATAGGGAAAAATAATCCCAACTATAGGTACATGTTGCTGGGTTCTATATTTTGAGTCACTGCCTAGGAAAAGGGCCTTGGACTCCTTGTGAATAATTTGTTGAAATCCTTGGCTTAATGCATGGTGGTGGTCAAAAAAACAAATAGAAGGTTAGGAATGATTTATTTATTTATTGGCACTTGATATTCTGCTTTCTACCATGAAAGGCCTCAAAGCAAATTATAATAAATTTAAAGTAGGTTATAGTAGTTTTAATTAAATCAACAATATTAGTTGAGGATCTACATGTTTAAAGACAGATTAATAGATTTTGTTGTTGTTGCTATAGAAATAGGAATATTTCTGTGGTAACTAGGTTGGTAGACAGGAAGTCTGTATTGGAAAAACTTGGCTAAAAAGCCAAGCTTTAACCTTTTTCCTGAAGGCTAGGTAGCTGGGCTCCAAATTTAAGGATAATGGAAGCATCTCCCAGATCTTTGATGCATAATAGCTAAAGGCCCAAAGTCTGATGCAGGACCATCTAGCAGAAGCCAGGGATGAGGTGGAAAGCAAAGCCAGTTGGGAAGATCTGAGTTCTTTCTTGGGGGAAAAAGGGAGGAGGAGTTGTGAGAGGTTTTCTGGACTCTGTTTGTTTATGCACTTGACAAAGCAAAGTGTTCTGAATTTGATCGTGTTTTCTATTGATGTAGTTGAAATAGAATAGGCTTTATATGGTCAGATGCATTTGATCTTACTTGGATTCTTGCTGCTGTATTATGTAGGAGCTGGAAGCATTTTGAATTGTATAGATAGATGCCACTGAATACAAAATTTAAGTAATTGATTCTTCTGGTAATTAGTGCATGGATTACTGTAGCCAGATTTTGTTTACCTAGGTAGTTCCTCTGTTGGCGGATCTGACACAGATCCGAAAAGGAAACGAGTATAAAACAGAAATTATCATATTGCCTCCCTATCGAGCCATAGTGTTACTGCACCTAGAGTACTGTGTGCAATTCTGTTTGCCCCATCTCAAGAGTGAAACTTGAAAAGGTGCAGAGAAGGGAAACAAAAATGGTAAGGGGGATGGAACATGTCTTCTATGATGAGAGGCTACACAGGCTAGCGTTCCTCAGCTTGGTAAACTGATGGCTGAGAGGGGGATTGATAGAAGTTTATAAAATCATGAGTAGGGTGGAACACATAAATAAAAGTTATTTACCCTTTCAAATAATTCAAATACAAGGAGACACTCTATGAAACTAACAACCAGCAGATTCAAAACAAATCATAGGAAGTACTTTTCACACGGCACACTAACAAACTGTGCAATCTGTTGCTAGAGGACATGATCAAGGTGACTAGCACAGTAGAGTTTATAAATAGTTTGAACAAACTCCTGGAGGAAAACTCCTTAATACATTATAACACAGGAAGCAAGATAGCAGCTTGCTCGCTCCCATCCCCCATACAAACACACATAACCACCGTATGGATTTAAACATGGCCGCAGTTTATTATCAAATTAACCCGAGCCCCACAACCTGTTAACAATTACAACCAAATAATATGCCCCCCTCCCCCCTCCCCATTGTCTCCTTCTTCACCCCTCTTCACTTACCACCGCGTACCAATGGTAAGACTCCATCGACATACCCCCTCTCTTACCCCGCCGCAGCCCCAAGCAAGGGTAAGGATTGGCCTGAGCATCAGCCCCCTCCTTGCTCATAGGCCTTCCCATGTAGCAGCCCCAAGCCTCACGAGACTTTCCCCCTCCCCCTCCAATAACCTTTACAATGCAATACACAAATACCCCTTAGAGCTCGGGTTTCTGCTCCAATGCGACAAAACATTGCATGACAACAACACACCAATACAGTATTCTGGGAGGGAGGGAGGGAACGCAGTACAAAACCTGCTGCTTGGTTCGCTGCTAATCGCTGACTGAAGCCAGCTCTCCGCACCAAAACTCCTTGATACCTGAGCAGCCAATGAGGATACAGCAATTCAAATTGTTGCCATCCTCATCGGTTGCTATGTCCCCCTGCTACCCCCCCCACCCCTTTTCCCACGTGACTCACTCCTGCCCCTAGCCCCGCGTTATCTACGGCAACCTGAGACAAGCTTGGGCTGCCTTCATTTAACCAGGTAGATTAAAGATAACTATTGCTATCCCTGGGAGTGAGGAACAGGATTTAGATCTACTTTATGGAATCTTCCACGTACTTGCGACCTGGATTGGGCAGATAGGATGCTGGGTTCAATGGACTTTGGTCTGATCTAGCATGGCAATTCTTAAATTCTCATGTTCTTATGACTTATCAGTACACAACCATGATGTACCAAGGGGTGATCCACACCTATCTCTGTTTCCAAAGTCACCTCCATCGATGCTGTTGCTCCTGCTGCCTCTGCTATCATCAGAGGCTTCTCTGCTGCCTGCCTGCCTGCCTGTTTGCCTCCATTGCCATCTCTCCTCTCAGGCCCCAGATGAATTGCCACGCTGCTTCCCCCTCGGCTGCTGACTCTGCCCACTTGTTGATGTCATCAAGGGTGCCGAGGGGGGCCATAAGCGTGAGTTAAAGGCCGTAGGTGCTGCGTGTCGGCATCACATACCAAAGGAGCACAACAATTAACCATTTTATTAGTTAATGCTCAATCTATGTCTAAAATAAACCCTATAATTTCTGACATACTTGATGATCTTAAACCCAATTTTTTCACCATAACTGAAACCTGGTCAAAAAAAACTGACAATGTTTTAATTAATCAAATAAATAACTCAATTTGCTCACTTTTCTCAATCCCAAGACCACATCGTAAGGTAGATGGGTTAATGTTGATAGCAAAAAAAACCTTCAGTTAATGTTAATGTCTGCTATCATTGTGCAGCCTTATGAAATTGCCTTGTTCAAATCATGTAACCTACAGATATGAATACTTTACTGTCCCCCTGGACTTTTATACCATAATTGTTTCCCTATTATTGAATTCTTAGCCAGTAATTTGGATCCTGATAGGCCTTCAGCAATTCTCGGTGATTTCAACCTCCACATTGATAGCAATACACGTTTCCCTACTTGTGATATCCTCATTGACTCTCTCCTAGCTCTTGGCCTAGAACACATTATATTGGGACCTACTCATAAAGCAAGGCATTCACTTGACTTAATCTTTATTAATCACAAATTTGGTACTGTAAACTCTCAGATGATTACACCTGTCCCCTGGTCTGATCATTCCTTAATACACAGTTCCATTGCTTTTAAACTTGATACAGTTCCCAACAAATCTCAACCAGTTTCTTCCGCATATTGTCCACCATTCGATACAGAACAACTAATTAAGGAAATCGATAAACATATTGATAACTTTGAATTTAGTAATAGTGATCAAGCCACTAATTCTTGGATCAACATAACCAATGCAATTGCCAATGATTTAAACCCTATGGGGTAGATTTTCAAAGGGGTACGCGCGTACTCCCCAAAAACCTACCCCAAACCCCCCCCTGCGCGTGCAAGCCCCGAGACTCGCGTAAGTCCCGGGGCTTGCATGGAGGGGCGTGTCGGGGGCATGTCGGGGGTGTGTTGGGGTGTGCCGCGAGTGATGCGGCGTTTCGGGGGCGGGCCGCGAGTGATGTGGCATTTCGGGGGTGGGCTCGGGGGCGTGGCGCTGGCCCAGGGGCATGGTCAAGGCCTTCGGACCAGCCCCCGGGTTGGGTGATGGCGCGCCAGCAGCCTGCTGGCGCACGCAGATTTACACCTGCTGAAAGCAGGCGTAAATCTGACAACAAAGGTAGGGGGGGGTTTAGATAGGGCCGGGGGGGGGGGGGGGGGGTAGGGAGGGGAAGGGAGGGGAAGGTGCGGGGGAGGGGGGTGGAAAGAAAGTTCCCTCCGAGGCCGCTCTGATTTTGGAGCGGCCTCGGAGGGAACAGGCAGCGTGCGCCGGGCTCGGCATACGCAAGTTGCACAAATGTGCACCCACTTGTGCGCGCTGACCCTGGATTTTATAAGATACGCGCGGCTACGTGCGTATCTCATAAAATCCAGCGTACTTTTGTTCGCGCCTGGTGCGCGAACAAAAGTATGTGCTCGCGCTAATTTATAAAATCTACCCCATTACGTTCTAAAATCATAAAACACCCAAGAAGGTACAACCCTTGGTATAATGAAAAAATTTGAAATGCCAAACGAGAATTAAGAAATAAAGAGAAAAGCTGGAGAAGATTTAAATCAAAAAATACCCTCAGGTCTTACAGAGCTAACTTAACCTATTATAAAACATTAATCAATGACACAAAAAGGAATATTTCTCCAACAAGATAAATAAATTTAACCACAACCCTAGAGTCCTATTTTCCATAGTCCAAAGCCTCACAAAACTTCCAATGATGATAACACTACACTCCCTGATGAAAGATGCAACGAAATTGCACATTACTTAAGAGATAAAGTTCTTAAACTAACTTCAGGAATGAACATCATTGATAACCAGTCAATCTGTAGGAATCCTAGAGAAACAACCAAATGGATGGAATCTGAATTTACTTCCACAATTGAAATTGAAACTTTAATAAAACAATTAAACCCTGCAACCTATCCATTGAATAGTATTCCGACTGCTACACTGAAGACCATTGCCCATACAATCTCCAGGCCAATCACTCAGATAATTAATTCATCACTTATGGAAGGCCATTTCCCAGTCCAACTCAAAACTGCCATAATTAAACCTATCCTCAAGAAAAGCAATCTTGACAACTCTATACTGTACAATTATAGACCTATCTCTAACTTGCCTTTCTTAGCCAAACTACTAGAAAAGATCTTTCAAAATCAATTAACTGAACATTTAGAAAGCAATAATATTCTCTACCCCTCTCAGTTTGGTTTCCACAAATACCTTAACACAGAAACGCTGTTACTCTCATTAACAGACACTGTCCTGAAAGGTTTTGACAATGGTCAAAACGGCATATTAATTTTTCTCGATCTATCTGCAGCATTCAATACTGTTAATTACAAGATTTTACTCAATAGATTGGCTGATTTTGGACTTTCAAATACCACTCTACATTAGGGATGTGAATCGTATTTCTGACGATTGAAAATATCGAACGATATTTTCAAAGTCGTCAGAAATCGGGAGCTCCCCAAAACCGATAGAAAAACCCCATGAAATTGTTCGTGGGGTTCCCTTATCGTTTTAGGGGAGGGCAGGAAAAACGGCACACATAAACAAGCCCTAAACCCACCCCGACCCTTTAAAACTGCTGCCTTAGGTTCCTCCACCCTCCCGACCCCCCCCTAAAACGTTTTAAAATTACCTGGTGGTCCAGTGGGGGTCCCGGGAGCGATCTCCCGCTCTCAGGCCACCGGCTGCCACTAATAAAAATGGCGCCAATGGCCCTTTGCCCTTACTATGTGACAGGGTATCCGTGCCATTGGCCGGCCCCTGTCACATTGTAGGAGTAATGGATAGCCGGCGCCATCTTTAAAAATGGCGTGGGCCATTCAGTGCTCCTACCATGTGACAGGGGCTGGCCAATGGCATGGATACCTGTCACATTGTAAGGGCAAAGGGCCATTGGCGCCATTTTTATTAGTGGCAGTCGTTTGTGCTGGTCCTGATGACACTGGAGCAGTGGCATCAGGACCAATGACATCAGTGACCAGAAAGGCAAACTACTTACCTTAGCCTTGGTCAGCTGTGCGACTAAGGGACTGATTGTATAGCATGGGGATAAACTGTTACTGGATGTGGTCCTATAGAACACTTTTTAATTGGGGGTTAAAAGCTGCAGCAAATGCTTAACACCCAGCTTCTCCACTATCTGATAAAGTTGGCAAGTATTTCCCTGATATACCTTGTCACTATTTTGGATACTATTTTCCTCTTGCCCCAGAACTGTGATATAGAACACCACTTCATTTCCTCTATGGAGGTTTGTCAGTGCAAATGCATGTCAGGGGATTGCTGGCCTGCAACCGGACTGGTTGAAGGAGTCATGGGGTCAACTTGGGGAAAAGTCTTTCCCTTTTCAACCCCTTTGTTACAGTTTCTCTTTTGATTGGCAGAGGGTGTTCCCAGACTACTATTGTCATCCTCCCCTCCTCCTACTGCCAGCAGGTGGTGTTTCTATAGGTGATGCTGCATACCAAAATTTGCCAGATGCTTCAATTCCTTCCCTCAACTGATGTCCTTACTGCAGTGAAGACTGAGTAAAATACAGGTCCTCTCACTTTAAAAGTGCCTCCAGACCAGGGATATCTTGTGCAATCTCCTCTTGCTGCTGCTGGCACTGGAGTTGGGTTTGAGAGTTTATTGTGAGGTAAAAGGCCAGGATCATCATTCACACTCTCTACCTGCACTGCCTGCTTTTCCTGGGTGTTGCTCTCAACATTGTAAGCATCATTTATCTCCCCCTCCTCCTCATTGGAGGCTGATGCTATTGACTAAAGTTCCCAAATTTTCTTTGACTACAACCTCTTTGATATCTTGTGCTTCAGAGAATCAGAGACATGATTCTTCCTCAGAATCAGGTTTTTCAAAATATTGCCTTAAATATCTCAGAAGCAATAATCATGGATGAGTACACTGCTGAGTTCGGATGTTTCATTTCTGCTGCCCATGTCCATGCCCCTCCCCTGTAACACTAGCCTAGGATTGCTGTCTTGCCTTTTACCCCTGCTTCAAAGAAAGGAGAAGAGGATCAGGCAGTGGTGGCACATGATCTCCTAATTTCAATTTCTTAAAGCTTAAACTGGCTTCCACTCTTGGCTTTCTGCAGTTAAAAAGACTCTTTTACATTTAGGAGCAAGACTCCCTTTTTTTCTCATTGCTTGCATTTCTGACAGCCTGGGCTGGCTCCGCAGCAGCATCCAATTATCTGTCCCTGCCATTTTTCTGCTCACTGCTACTCTGTCCTCTCCCTTTGCTTGCAGTAGCATGATGGAACTGAAAGTGGTTACTGAGGTGGTTTGATGTAACAATGTACTTTGATACTCTACCAGCACTCACCAGAACCACTATAAAACTGACCATCACACATAATTAAGTTGACATATTGAGTTCATGTCAGTGCTTAGTAAACACAAAGCCAACTTGCCAAGCCGGGGGGGGTGTTGTTGTAATAAAACCCATGCTAAAATCAGCATAGGTTTTATTTAACATGCGTATTGAAAAAGTGGTCCCTGTGGGATGCAAGTAGCTAATGACATGCAAATAAATCAGAAGTAAAAAAAGTGCACTTAACAGATTTTTTTTTTTTACTTGACAGCTATTTTGCATGTCATTACTTGAAAATACATGCTAAAAAATAAAAAGCAAAAGCAAAACAAAAACAAGTTCCTCCACCCAAGTGGCGCTTCCTCCCTCCTGCCTTGGCCTGATATGGTCGGGCTGAGTGGATCAGCCCAGCAAGTCCTCCTTTCTTCCCTTCTTCTCCCAAGGATACCAACCCCCCTCCCTCTTGCTTTCAAAAAAGGTTGTACTGGCAGGGTTGATCGTGTCTAGGTGAGGTCAGATATGGTGAGTTCCCCCTCCCCTCCCAGCCCCCTCCCTCTCACCTTAAAATAAATCAGGCCAAGCAGAATGCGCACCCTCTAGAACCCCCTTCCTACCCATCAAAACAGAAGAAGCCCTTGAAACCACCCCTCCCCACATCTGGGAACCCAAGCCAGAGAGGATCTTGCCTCCTCTGGCAGAGCTGTTCCCTCACTGGCAGCCAATTGTAAGCTGTTAGTGAATTCTGAAATGACATCCTTCTGAAAAGGGAATGGTCCTGTCACTGTCAGCTGACAATGGAGGATCAATTGGCAAATCGTGGAGTAAATAAATTAATATTGTCAAGCAATGCAGGCACTGGGGCAACTGACCCTTTTGCCCATCGGTAAAAACTGCCTTCCCAATGTAGCAGTGCATCAAAGACAAAATCACCTTTTCCCAAATTATAATTAACCACTAAAATCTCTTCCACTTACATCTCCTCTGACCCCCCCCCCCCCCCTCAAGTCTCTTAATGGAAACCTCAATAAATATCTGGTGCAATTTTTCTATTAAAAGTTGCTGGAAAGCTATTGTTTCTTCCTCTTTTTGTTCATTTGTTTCACTGAGAGTCCTTTTGCATTCCCTTTTTCTTCCATTTTCAATATGGGCAGTGAGGTTAATAACTCCACAGGCTTTTTAGCTACCCACCACTTATGTATACATTTCTGCACCATGCCTTTGAGCCATTAGTTTCTTGAGGGTTTTTAGTTTTCAGAGCCAGCACCCATCCATCATCGGGATATCTTCTAGGGGCCCTCTCCTGAGCTGCTATGAGTAGGTTCCTTACTCCATAATGGCTATCAGTCCCAACTATGGGGAACTCCCACTGGGGCTTGAAACATGGGCATTCACTGTCTCTGGGACAGACCTTGTGGCACAGATGCTATACCTTCATGACAGTTCATGAATTTCAAGCAGGGAAAATTCATATAACAGCCTGTTCTACCTATGACATTCTAGCAAAAAAATACTCAATTGTTTCATTATAAGCCCTGCATCCTTTCCTCTGGCTGTTATAGCATTCTACATTTCTGTATTTCAGACCACTTCTTATAAAAAGCCTATTGTAAAATGTAAGTCAAACTATGATTGTTTCTGCACTCTTCTATTTTAATATTCCTGAAACAGATTTATATAACTATCTGCACACTTTTTTCATTTATTTTTATCAGGTTCAACCTGTTGCCCCATAATAGCTGGAAAAGATACTGTGTAATTTTGGGTATAGTGTTTTTTCTTTCTGGTGATAGATAAACATAGTTTACATATGTAAAAATTGGCAGCAAAAATCTTAATAATTTTGTTCCTTTCCTCCAGAGTACACTTCCATCTCTTCCATCTGTTAACTATATTTTCAGCAGCTATTTTTCCTTCCAGTTCCTGAAGTCAAATCTTTCTTTATAAATCTTTATTGCCAAAATGTATATTCCTTTCCTTTCCTTTTCAGTTTTTATTTTCTTTACATCTTCACCACTGCCAAACTGGAGGGTTATACTCTGATCCAAGTTTATTATGGAAATTGAAGATTCTGAAAATTGCATTTAGATTTTAAGTCTCTGGATCATATTTCTCTAATGAGATTATGGTAATGAGATAATCTGCTTGTATTACAATCTGGCTTCACTGATTAATATTAAGAAGTCCTCAGTAGGGGGGCTAATATCAATTTTCCAATATACAGAGAGAAATTGGAGAGTACAATTGACAAAGACGTTTTGCTATTTAACCAAGTAAATAGCAATTTACATACCCATTTAACATGGCTTAGAATTTAAGAACATAAGAACATGCCATACTGGATCAGACTGAGAGTCCATCAAGCCCAGTGGCCAATCCAGGATAAAAGTACAGGCAGTACCCAAACATTAAATAGATCTCATACTACTAATGCCAATAAGAAGCAGCAGCTGTTCCCTAAGTCAACTTGACTAATAGCAATTTATGGACTTCTCCTCTAGGAACTTGTCCAAACCTTTTTTTAAACCCAGTTAAATTCTGACCACCACAGCATAGTGAGCCGATGATTTCAATGTATTGAAGATCTTTTTCCTGGGTGGTAACTCCTAACATGAAACCTAAAATCATATAACTACAGCATGGGTTATTTTTCCCTATCTTCATCACCTTTCATGACCTTGCAGTTGTGCACATTAAATTTTATCTGCTATTTGGATACCCAGCCTTGCAAAGCTCTCCTGCAATTTATCACAATTTGCTTGTGCTTTAACTACTCTGAATAATTGTATGTCATCTGCAAATTTGATCACCTCACTTGTCGTTACCCTTTCCGGATTATTTATAAATATATTAAAAAGCACTGGTCCAAGAACAGATCCCTGAGGCACTCCACTGTTTACCTTTTTCCACTCTGAAACATACCATTTAATCCTACTGTTTTGAGGGCAGCCTTCTGGAGCCAATGGCATGAGCATGTCGTGTGTCACTAGCTCATAGGAAAGCAGGAGCCCTTGGGCCATGGATCAGCTTGAGACAGGACATGAGCCACGCCCCATGGTGAGGTGTGTGCGCAGGATTGGGCGGAAGAGGAATAGAGCTGGATTGAGCGGGAACACTGGGTTATAACGTAAGCCTCGGGCGAGGACTAGGAGCTTGGAACATGGGAAAGTCCATAAGAAAATAAGAACATAAGAACATGCCATACTGGGTCAATCAAGCCCAAGGGCCCATCAGGTCCAGCATCCTGTTTCCAACAGTGGCTAATCCAGGCCATAAGAACCTGGCAAGTACCCAAAAACTAAGTCTATTCCATTACCATTGCTAGTAATAGCAGTGGCTATTTTCTAAGTTAACTTAATTAATAGCAGGTAATGGAACATCACAGAACTTGGAACATCACGGAACTTGGAACACCACGGACATCAGGACTTGGACTCTCGGACATCCGGCACAGACATCAGGACTTGGACTCACGGACTTCAGGACACGGACAAAAGGACGTGGAGTCACGGACATTAGGATGTGGATCAGACATCAGGACGTGGATCAGACATCAGGACTCGGATCAGACATCAGGACTGAAGAGAACTCTTCAGGGGCATCCAAAGAAAGCTTGGAGCACAAAGAGTCAAGAAAGAGCTTGGAGCATGAGACTCTGGAGACTCCGACATGGAGCTTCAGACTCTGGAGACTCCGGCGTGGAACTTGAGACTATTGAAGACTCCAGTGTAGAGTTGAGAAACTTGGAGACTGGAGACATGGAGACATGAAGGAGTTTGGAGACTTGGACATAGACATGGAGACTTGTTAACTTGAGATGGAGACATGGAGACTTGGAGACATGGAGACTGGACACAGAGGGGGGAGAGCAAGACCCTTAGGCGCCCTACTCAGCTCGAGGGGTTGGTCGTGGGCCACGCTGTCCCCTACGTGCCCTACACAGCCGGATGGCTTGTTGCAGACCATGAGGGGAGTGGGAAAGGCTTGGCAAGTCTCATAGGACAGGAGTGAAGTAACTTCTCAGATCCTCCGGAGTCGGGACTAGAGGCAGACGAAGATAAAACTTGGAACTTGGATTAAAAACAAGGAACCTGCAGAGGCATGGGTTATTCAGAACCTGGAGTATCAGGACTGGGAACATCACGGAACTTGGAACATCACAGAACTTGGAACACCAAGGACATCAGGACTTGGACTCTTGGACATCAGGACTTGGACTCTTGGACATCAGGACACAGACATCAGGACTTGGACTCGCGAACATCAGGACATGGACAACAGGACGTGGAGTCACGGACATCAGGTCGTGGATCAGACATCAGGACTCGGATCAGACATCAGGACTGAAGAAAACTCTTCAGAGGCATCCAGGTAGATGCGAAGATGCTGGAGGAATGGAGCGAGGCCCTTAAATAGGGCTGACCCAGGAAGTAGGTGGAGACTGAACATCGGTGGGGCTGCAGAAGCTTCCTGCCACTGGCCCTTTAAAAGGAGGAAGGAGGCACAGCCGTGTGCCTAAGAGAAGGCCAGAGATAGGCTACAGGACCATGGAGAGCAGCTTCCTGCCACACAGGGGAGAGCAGGCCCGACGTTGAAGCGGCTCCCGCCGCTGAAGGAGAGAGCTAATGGCGGCCTCCTGGTCGCAGAAGAGGAGTGGCTTCGGCTGAGATACCAGGCCCCATGGAGGGCCCAATCGGTGGCAGCAAGGCCTCGAAAAGAGGAGACCTTGGCCGCGCAGAGCCGCGTTAGCAGCGGCCTTGAGGTCCTGGTGGTGGCACAAGGCCGCGAAGAGGTAGCAGCAGCAGCCAACCCACCGCAGAGCATGGAGGTGGCATCGGGGGTAGGACAGGCCTGGCGGAGGTAAGGCCCTGTCCGTGGATCCACGGGCAGGGGCACAACAGGACCCCCCCGCCAAGCCTCCTCCTCAACCTCCTTTTAATAGCTGGGGAGCCTCCTTTTCCAGGCTGGGGAGCTGAAATGATAGAAAAAAATATAACTTGCTATTAACAACTGGTAGGTATAATTTGGGAAGAGATATAATCCAGATGGAATGGGAGGCACAGAAGTGTTAAGGAGTAATCTAGTCCAGTTCTAATTGACCCCAGGAGTAGATGGGCCAATTCACTGCATCTTCTTCTAGAGAATAGTGCTCAAATACTGGGTAAGGCATCATAAGGGATCTGGAAACAAGTGGTATATCAGAAACGGATGGAAGTGCTGGTAACTATCCAGGTTTGGGGGCATAATGGAATGTGGCACCAGCTGAAGTAAGATGGCACAACAGTAGCCCCAGGTGGGAGATCAACTGCAAGGCCCATCCCAAGACATTGATACAAAGATCTGCAAAGGAGTTTGGTGGACTGGAGATTCACATGCTCGTTGATACAGTCTTTGAGATGGGCTGGCTGAAAGGCTGGTCAGTCTCAGTTGTCCTTGCAGGGTAGTTCGTAAATGGAGTTCGTAAATGGAGCATGAATTCCTCAAGATGAAGACAAACTGGAGGCTGAGCCTAAGATTAGGCTTAACGAGGGCATTTTAGATATATATACTCCAGGTGAATGATGGACTTCACCCTAGGGATCCGGGACCCGCTGCCTGCAGGAATTAGGAGCAGTGATACAAGGTGACTCCTCAGAAGGTTGGAATGGATTCTACAGTTGGCTAAAGATGGTTCAGGACAAGTATCAAGCAAGAAACGTGTATGCTGGATTAAGCTGGCTGAACAGAGCCAGGTCTGGGTTGCAGGCGCCTCCTGCTGGTTGTTAGACCCAGGACCTGGAATACTGGAAGGAATTCAAATTTCAGTTCTTCAAGTTGACAGGCAATGGGTAAGAGCTGGGTCAGGTAGCGATAACATAGGATCCTGGGAACAGGTACCTGTGAAAGAATTGCTGTCTCCAGTGGTGACCCTCACGACCATTGTACCCTTATCCACTCCTACCCACTTTATGGGTGAAGCCAAGTTGTGTAGAGGGTTTGTTAATCAATGCAGCATGCATTTTCCATTACAGCCTACCCTCTTTCCCACAGTAGCTTCCAAGACCACCTACATCCTATCTTTTCTAGAGGGACGAGCCTTGGCTTGGGCTTCACCATTATGGGAACGTGAAGATCCTATCCTGAATGACCTACCAGGATTTCTAAAACTTTTCAAGTCTGTCTTTGATGACCCAGCTCACCAGACTGTCGCTGGATCTGCTTTGCTCAATCTCCAGCAAGGTAATAAGCCACTCACAGACTATGCGATCAAATTCAAGACTTTAGCATCCAAACTACATTGGGACACTGGATGTCTACGTGCCATATTTATGGTGGGCCTCAACTCTCGCTTAAAGGATGAATTAGTGGCTTGTGATTTGCCTGATACCCTTGAGTCCCTGATGGAACTGACTGGGAGAATTGACCGCCATATCCGAGACCGAACTCAGGAGGCTAAGAGTCCATGAAAGTCTACTGTGTGGGCTAACCGTCCTAAACCTGTGCCTATTGCCTCCAGCCTGCCATCTGCTCCCTTAGAAGAGGAAGAGCCTATGCAACTAGGCCAAAGCCATTTAACTTCCAAGGAGAGGCGCTTTCGCAAATGCATGGGGTTATGCATGTAATGTGGCCAATTGGGCCACGCCGTCCAAATCTGTTCCATCTGTCCGGGAAACTGATGGACCTAGGATCTGCTGGAGGACTTTTCCTGGGCCTCACCTTTCCTACTCCTCCATTATCCTTACCAGTATCTCTGCTTTGCGGAGGTCTTGAATTTCAGACTCTCGCTCTCATTGACTCCGGAGCCAGAGGCAATTTTATCTTGAAGCGCTTAGTTGAACCTCTATGGATTCCTACCACACCAATAGCTAAGCCATTGCTATTGTCCTCTATCCATGGAAAACCACTTCCTGGAGAAGTTTCATTGACTACCCAGGCCATTGGCCTGCGCACCGGAGCTTTACACTCTGAATCCATCTCATTTCTCGTATTGGAAAAGGCCATGCATCCAGTGGTACTTGGACTGCCTTGGCTTCAAGATCATATGCCACAATTTAATTGGGCCACATTGGAACTGTCCTGGTGGGTACCTGTCATGGCCAGTGCCTCGTGGAAGTTTCACCACTCATTTGCATGACCACCTCTTTCTAGGATGTTTTCTCAAAACAAGCAGCAGATGTACTTCCACTGCACAGAGTATTTTACTGCGCCATAAATCTGAAGCCTAATTCAGAAGCTCCCAGAGGAAGAGTTTACCCTCTTTCAGTAGCTGAGACTCAAGCCATGTCCACCTACATACAAGAGAACCTGCAGAAGGGATTCATTAGACCCTCCAAATCTTCTGCTGGTGCAGGCTTCTTTTTCGTAGGGAAGAAAGATGGCACCTTATGCCCCTGCATCGATTACAGGGGTCTGAATGAGATTACCATCAAGGACAGGTACCCCCTGCCCTTAATTTCTGAACTGTTCAACAGACTCCAAGGAGCCAAGATATTCTCCAAATTAGACCTTAAAGGAGCTTACTCGTGAAGGAGATGAATGGAAGACTGCTTTTAACACCCACGATGGACACTTCGAATATCTCATCATGCCTTTCAGTTTGAGTAACGCACTTGCAGTCTTTCAAAATATGATGAACCACATCTTACGGGACTTACGTTATCAATGCCTAGTAGTATATCTCGATGATATATTGATCTTCTCCCAAGATCTGCAAACTCATCAGGAGGATGTCAAGAAAGTTTTAAGACTCCTGCGTGAGTACCACCTGTACGCAAAGCTTGAAAAGTGCGAATTCCACAAGGAGTCTGTACCCTTCCTGGGATACATTGTTTCTAAGAACGGGTTTCAGATGAACCCCAAGAAATTAGAAAGTATCTGGGATTGGACCCAAACTACAGTCCTGAAAGCATTGCACCGCTTCTTGATCTTCACCAATTACTATCTTTCCTTTATTAAAAACTACTCATCATTGACAGTCCCTCTAACTGCTATGAGCAAGAAGGGAGCCAATCCTGCCAATTGGTCTCCTGAAGCCATATCAGCCTTTCTGTCACTCAAAGAGGCTTTTCAAAAGAAGCTGTGCCTCCGCCATCCTGACCCACATTGTCCATTCATCATCGAGGTCGACACATCAGACGTTGGTGTGGGAGCGGTTTTAAGCCAGTATAGCAAATCTAATGTGCTCCATCCTTGCTCCTTCTTCTCAAGGCGGTTCTCGTCTGCTGAAAGAAATTATGGAATCGGAGACAAAGAGTTACTCGCAATCAAGCTGGCCTTTGAAGAGTGGTGTCCTTGGCTGGAAGGCGCACAATACCAAATAGTAGTGTATACCGATCACAAAAACCTGGAGTATCTCAGACATGCTCAACGACTCAATCACCGTCAAGCAAGATGGTCCCTGTTCTTTAACAGATTTCACTTCCTTCTGAAGTATCGTCCTGGAGAGAAGAACACTCAGGCAGATGCCTTGTCACGATCTTTCTCCCCGCAGGATGTGCCAGATGAACTCAGTCACATCATTGACCCTGGAAGAGTGGTTCTTGCAGCCACTCATGCGGTACCCGTCGGGACGATGCTGGTGGCCAGAAATCTAAGGAAGAAGCTGTTGAAGTGGGCTCACAATTCCAGTCTGTCCGGCCAACCGGGACAGAGTTGCACTATAGCTATGTTACAGCAGTACTATTGGTGGCCATCCATGAAAAAGGACGTACATGCTTATGTGGGTTCCTGCGCTGTCTATGCCAAGCAAAAACCACCACCTGGACATCCTTGGGGTTTGTTACAGATGGAAGAGATGGAAGTGTACTCTGGAGGAAAGGAACAAAATTATTAAGATTTTTGCTGCCAATTTTTACATATGTAAACTATGTTTATCTATCACCAGAAAGAAAAAACACTATACCCAACCTCTACCATCGCCGGATGAACCCTGGACACATATAGCAACCAATTTTATGGTAGACCTGCCATCATCCAATGGAAACAACACCATTTGGGTCACAGTTGACCGCTTCTCCAAAATGGCACATTTTGTAGTGTTACCAGGATTACCCTCTGCTACGGAGTTAGCAAAACTCTTTATTAAACACATCTTCCGTCTTCATGGGGTGTCTAAGCATATCCTATCTGACAGAGGGGTACAATTTACTGCAAAGTTTTGGAGAGTTTTATGTCAAAAATCTGACATCGGCTTGGACTTATCCTCTGCCTACCATCCTCAGTCTGTTAGACTGAGAAGATGAATAGAACGCTGAAACAATTTCTGCGATCCTATGTCAATGCAAGTCAGAATGATTGGGCTGAATTATTGCCTTGGGCAGAATTTGCTATCAACTCGCATCCTGCTACTTTTACGGGGTCTTCTCCCTTCCAGCTCGTCTAGGGATGACAACCGCTGCCTCCTCTGCCTATTCCATTATCAGTGACCTCTCCTGCTGCACAGACTACTGCAGCAGAGCTATCTCAACTTTGGAAGGAAATGAAGGAGCTACTCCTCAAAGCAGGACAGAAAGCAAAAAGCATGGCAATTTCTTATGTTCTTATGTTCTTATGACAGTATGAAAGTCATTGCAAGGGTTTTAGCTTTTTTAAAATTTGTAATTTATAAAAACCGTCTTTAGTAATGGCTTTTAATGTGACTTTCATATTAACTCACTGTCCAGGATACAGCCAAGGTCCCTAACTTCCTGCCTAATATTATAAGAGGGAGGGCTCAAACTAATGCTTATGAAGGTCACAGCACTGTTTTCTTCATGGTAACATAGATGTCCATATTCAAAAGATCAAGATGTTTAACTGAAAAAATTAGGCACCTAGATCTACATCAATAAGAAGTGCCCATTGCTCAGCATCTAAATGCTGGTAACTATTTTTACTAGCTGCTAGGGATATGCAGGGAAAAAGAATTTGTTTTGTTTTTTGTTTCATTTTCAGGAGGGTTTTTTCCCCACGAAGTTCGGTTCATGGAATGTTTGATTTATTTCATTTGTGGGAAAAAAGAAATCAAACATACCCCCTCCCCCAAAACAGCAAAGAAAACCCAAAAATGGGGCCTCCAACCCACCCCTCCCACCAACCCGGAAAAATGCCAAGGTCAGGATCCCCCCTGGCCCCCACTTTCTGGTTCGAAGGGGATCTGGCAGCAAGGCCTAGGCCCAGGCCGAAGCCTCGGCCTTGCGTAGACCAAGAGAACGGTACTCAAGGTCAATGCCTGGGCCTTGGCATGGGCTAGACCTCAGACCCAGGCTCAATTCCACGACCCGGCCTAGAGGATGGATCCCTAGACCTGGGCCTCAGGCTAGACTGGAGCCAGAACCCAGACCCGACACTGTGGTCCAGCCCAGAGACTGGGTCCTAATGCCAAGGCCTCAACCTGGACCCAGGCCTGACACTAGCAGATGGTGTCAGTTGAAGAAGAAAGAAGAGGATAATAGAAATGCTTTGAGGCCTGAGCCTCAGCCTAGGCTTGGCCCAGACCAAAGACTGACACCGGGGCTTGTTCTGGAGGCCAGGATCCAATGCCTAGGCCTTTGCCTAGGGTCATGCCCAGGCCAGGGGCCCAGGCCTCAAAGCACATCTGTCATCATCTTCTTTCTCCTTCAACTGACATCATCTGCTGGGGTCGTGCCGGACCTAATTAACTCTGGCGCATTTATCCCAGAAGATGGAACAAATTTTAGGTAAGGCAGTGTACAGCAATACCGTTCATCAAAATGGTGCCATCCACTGGGGTGAATGCACTGGCATTAATTAACTTCAGTGTGACCCCAGTGAAGAAGAAAGAAGACGACAACAGACATGCTTTGAGGCCTGTGCTTTGGGCCTGTACCTAACCCTATGCAAAGGCCCAGGTGTCAGGACCCAGCCTCCAAGTTTCCTTTTTAAATCTGAGCCTTTGAATAATTTGCTCCTCAGACAAGTCCCAAAATTGAGTCCTGGGTCTGTATATCCTTTCCATAGGGTACCTCCCCTTTCTTTGTTGTTTCTCCCTTCACTGATGCAGATTTCAAAAAATCCACATATTTACAGCACTATTTTCAGCCCTTAAACCACCACAGCACACCCTAACCCATCACCAGTACCCACTCACCAATCAGCAGCATATTACCCTTATCCACCACCCCTACAGTAGCCACTCATCCTCAAAAACAGCAGTCACACATGCTCTACAAATACAGGTACACACACCTTGATGCACACAGATACCCAAATAATAGACACATTGTCAGGCACACTGAGTGACCAACTGACAAACACTTAAGAAATTACAGAGAGAGCATAAAAAATGCACTCAAACTGATAATTACTAACAGGCATATTTATTTATTTGTTTATTTATTTATTTATTTATTTATTTAGATATTTATATTTCATGTATTTCAAAAAATGTCCAAGACAGATTACAATATTTATTAAACATAAACATCAAAGTACATATTACATACAAGAAATATATGACATAAACATAAACTATAAATGAAAAATCTGGCAAAAGTATATATTAGCACCATAACAGATTAAATCCAAAATATTCTTCTACTTTCATAGCAGGGTCTGATGTAAAGGTTGTTCCATATTCTTTTTAAATATCAGCACCAGAAGCTGGGTTCCAGCCTGGTTAAATCAGAGCCCATACCTTCAGCACATCGTCCCTCTGCCCCAGTTCCTAAGAAATCTAAAGCCCTCTTTCCTGCACCATCTCCTTATCTATGCAATGAGATTCTGGAGCTCAGCCTGATTCTGGGTCCTGTGCATTGAAAGGGGAGCAATTCTGAGAATGCAACCTTGGAGGTTCTGGATTTCAGTTTCCTACCTAAAATCCTAAATTTAGCTTCCAGAATCTCCCTCCTGCACCTTCCTATGTCACATGTTGCAATGAACCAAACCAAAAACTGATTACTCAACATGATTTTTCCTTTTGGAAAACATGAATGCACATCCCTAATCACATAATTTATTAGACATTCACAGTAAATAATGTATCATATGACATTTTTATGACAAAAACATTTACATGTTATGAATGAGAGATCTAATTTTGATAATTTCTTCAGCATTTTATAAACTACATGCATTTATATGATAATGAAAGAATATAACACCATACATATTTCATCACAGACAAGCAAAGGAAGCTGAGCTTGAGATGACTCAAGCATAATCATGAAATGTGCAACATTATACTGTAGGGGAATATCCATTTGTTTAATTTATGCAAAACCTCAAGGGAGCATGGCAATAGGTAAGTTAACAGTTTGTACTCTGATATGAATTCAGTATAATAATATGGTGCAAGCTTGTTCTAAATGATTGTATACCATTATGCCCATAATGGTATACAAACATTGTAATATCAATTAAAAAAAAAATTCATTTGCAGAATCTCAAGAAAAGAGATAAGAAACTTATCTGATTGCAAGGTGAATATTGTATTGCTGCCTTGGATTAGCAAAGTGCTATAAGATGTCATGCTGGTTATTGCCTAGAATTTGTATATCATTTATAGTAAAAGATAGGTTTATGCTTTTAATAATTTGTTTTCATTGAAAGTCAATTTTTAATATTTCAAAAAAGTGACTGTTGAATAACACATTTCTCAAAATTGTATAAATGAAAGCGCATACATTGTAAGATGGCCGCTGCCATCTTTAAAGATGGCGCCGGCCATCCAGTGTTCCTACCATGTGACAGGGGCCGGCCAATGGCACGGATTCCCTGTCACATGGTAAGGGCAAAGGGCCATCGGCGCCATCTTTATGAGTGGCAGCCGACACCCCGAGAACGAGAGATCGCTCCCGGGACCACCACTAGAGCACCAGGTAATTTAAAAATGTTTTGGGCGGATCGGGAGGGTGGGAGAAGTTAAGGGGTCATCTTTAAAGGGTCGGGTGGGTTTTTTTTTTTTAATCGGGCCATCGGCACCATTTTTGAGTGGCAGTGAAAATGGCGCCGATGGCCCGAGATCGGTCTCCGCGCCCCCACTGGACCACTAGGTACTTGTAAAAAGTTTTGGGGGGGTTCAGGGGGGTGGGGGAAGGTAAGGGGTCAATTTTAAAGGGTCGGGCCTCACTAAAAAAAAATTAACGATGTGAATCAGAACCGATTCCGATTCACATCTCCAGCGATCAGATTTTTTTCTCCCTCCAGCCGAACCCGATCGTTAAGACGATCGGGCACACGATTCACATCTCTAGTTTTCAGAATGATCTCCTCAGCTAACTAACAGGTCAATACTCTAAGGCCGCGGTAGAAAGAGTGCGGCAGTGCCGGGCGCACCCTCGTTCCCCGCTCGCACAGTTCTCTTCACATACCGCTCGATACTCTATGTACATTACTTGCAAATGCAAGCCGCGTCTGCGAAGCATTAGGCGAAGGTTAGGCCCGCACAACCCATTTTACTGTACAGGCGCTTAATACAGCGCCTATACAGTATTCTGGGTGCGCTAGTACCTGTCATTTCAAATGTCAAATGTCAAGCGTCCATTTGATCCAGGCGGCGGCGGGAGCCAGCGGGCGTGCATTCATCCAGGCGGAGGGAGCCAGCGGCGAAAGCGGCCTCCGGCAGCCCCCGCCGGCAGTGAATGAATGCACGCCTGTGTACGCCCGTGCGATTTCGGCGCTCAAGGCGTGACGTCACGACGCTTGACGTCACGGCATGTGACTGCCTTGAGCGCCGAAATCGCACGGGCTACACAGGCGTGCATTCATTCACTGCCGGTGGGGGCTGCCGGAGGCCGCTTTCGCCGCCGGCTCCCTCCGCCTGGATGAATGCACACCCACCGGCTCCCGCCGCCGCCTGGACCACCCGCCCGCCGGCCCCCGCCGCCGCCTGGATCAAACGCGCACCCACCCGCCCGCTCCCACCGCCGCCTGGATCAAACGCGTGCCCACCCTCCCGCCGGCTCCCGCCGCCACCTGGATCAAATGGACGCCCACCCGCCCGCTCCCGCCGCTGCCTGGATCAAACGCGCGCCCACCCGCCCGCTCCCGCCGCCGCCTGGATGAACGGGCGCCCACCCTCCCGCCGGCTCCCGCCGCCACCTGGATCAAATGGACACACACCCGCCCGCCGGCTTCTGCCGCCGCCTGGATCAAATGCGCGCCCACCCGTCCGCTCCCGCCGCCGCCTGGATCAAACGCGCGCCCGCCAGCTCCCGCCGCCGCCTGGATCAAACGCCTGGATGAACGGGCGCCCACCCGCCCGCCGGCTCCCGCCGCCGCCTCGATGACCGCACGCCCGCCCGCCCGCTCGTGTGGAGATGGGGGATTTGGAAAGTGACAAGGTATTTATATATATATATATATATATATATGTAACAACTTTACGCTGCAAATGTTAGTATATATGGAGGTCGTCCATGGTGCAGTCCGGTACGTAGCTGTTCGAACACCACACTAACACCAGGTAGAGGGTAAGTGGTAAACTAACAGGTTAAGGATGCGGCAAAATAGCGGGGTACAAAGGAGATAATCGGAGCGCGCGTCACAGTATCGGAGGGGTACAGCTAATTCGTTCATTAAATAGCTAATTTGTTCATTTACATATCATATACATGCTGCGTGCGGAAAAGGTTACGGGTCGGTTTCAAGAAGCGCTAAGGACGCGTGAAACTGGAGACTGTATCGCAGGATCGCCTTACGCGTCCCAATTGTGCGCCCACAGCGAGTTAATCTCCAACCGCACCTTACAGTATCGAGCTGTAAGCAGTTAGCTAGCTAGGTCAAAGAGTTTGAAATTGTCTTTCACAAAGTGGCTAAAGTCACCTAGTGAAATACAATCACTCAAAAAATGGATAATCTGGCAGGTAGCATTAGGTTATAGAGTGTCAACACTATAAGGACATGGGCAGATTTTAAAAGAAGCGCGCGCTGCCTACATGTGCACATGCTACTCGGCGCACATGTTATAAAATCAGGGGTCGGCACGCGCAAGGGGGTGCACAATTATGCACCTTGCATGCACTGAGCCGTGCTGCCTTCCCCCGTTCCCTTCTCCCTAACCTGACCTTCCCACCCATTCCCCTAACCTTTCCTCCCCCTGGCCCTTCTCTAACCTTCCCAAAATTTTCAATTTGCCTTTTGCACCTGCCTCTGGGCAGGCGCAAGTTGTATGCACCGACCGACTGCCGGCGCACGATCCCAGCACAGCGGCAAATGGCCACTGTGCTTGGAGCCTCTGACCCCACCCCCACCCCAGACCACCCCACTCCCTTCCCGCTCCCTTCCCGCCCCTTTAGTAAGCCCTGGGACTTACATGCGTCCTGGGGCTTTACACGCGTCGCCGGGCCTTTTGAAAATAGGCCAGGCACGCGTAACCTTTTTAAAATCCTGCCCATAACTTTCAAAGCTGTGCGCGCATGCCTATATATACGTGAATCAGGCCATGCAGTCACAGGAGGCAGCAATTGAAGAAACTAGGGAGTTCGTTCTGCGTTCCTTGCTCTTGTGCTGGCCGGCCCCTGGTACTCAATACTCATGGTGTTACTATTTCCTGTATCTTCATCTCACGTTGCATGAGATGAGCAAACAAGAAGTGCTAGTACTGCCAGTATTGAGTATCACAGGCTGTTCTGCATACAAGGGTGAGCAGCAGGAAAGATGCTTACAGTTCTGCTACGTGATGAATCCTCCTCTCTTCCAAGGAATGAGGCATCGGGCGGCAGAAGCGGCAAGAAAGACCCATGGAACCTGCCTACATAGACACTGTGAGTAAAATGAAGCCTGTCTGGTGGGGTGATGGGTGTGTGTATGTGTGAGTGAATAGGAACCTGCCTGAGGGGGATGGGGGGTTGTGTGTTTATGTGAATGAAAGCTGCCTGGAATGAATGCTTGTGGGTAGGTTAGTTGGTTGGTTGTGAATGGGAGCCTGCCTGAGGTGGGAGGGTGGGAGCTTGTCTGGGATGGGTGGATGTGAATGGGAGTCTGCCTGAGGGGAATGGGTGCATTTGTGTGTGAATGGGAGCCTGCTATTGAGGGGGGATTTAAAAAAATTTTGCTACCCCCACTAATCCACGACAAGCTCAAGGAGACTGAAAATCAAAAGTTTTCGGGTATGTGAAGTGAGGTATTTTCCCTTCTTGTTTTACTTATTAGGTGTTTGATTTGTCTGTTATTTTGAAACATTTTATTGCTGTTTGGAAATTTTTAAAACTTTTTATATTGGTTCTTAATTATTGGATGCTGTTCTATTTCTCATCTTTTTGGTAATATTTTTTTATTAGTATGGCGTATTATGATTGATTTATACTTCTTGATTTTATTGTTTGATTTATGAGGATTGGTGATGTTTCTGTTTTTCCATTGCTTCGTAACATACGAGGGTAGATTTTATAAATCTGCGCTCGTGCGTACTTTTGTTCACGCACCAAGTGCGAACAAGAGTACGCAGGATTTTAATAGATATACATGTAGCCACACGTATCCATTAAAATCCAGGATCGACGCGCACAAGGCTGCCCAAAATTGGCAGTCTGCACGCCCTGAGCCGCGCAGCCTGCCTCCGTTCCCACCGAGGCTGCTCCGAAATCGGAGCAGCCTTGGAGGGAACTTTCCTTCTACCCCCCCGCACCTTCCCCTCCCTTCCCCTACCTAACCCACCCCCCCGGCCCTATCTACCCCCCTACCTTTGTTGTACAAGTTACGCCTGCTTGAAGCAGGCGTAACTTGCGCGCGTTGAGCCGGCCGCCAGCGCGTCATGGTCCGGTCCGGGGGCTGGTCCGGAGGCCGTGGCCATGCCCCCGGAACGCCCCCAATGATGCGCCGGCCGCGACATGCCCCCAACACGCCCCCCGGAATGCCCCGACTATGCGCCGGCCGCGACACGCCCCCCCCCCCCCAGGAAAGCCCCGGGACGTACGCGCATCCCGGGGCTTGCGCACGCCGCCGAGCCTACTCAACATAGTCTCGGCACACGCAGGGGGTGTTTGGGCCAGGTTTTCGGGGGGTACGCGTGTATCTTACGCTCGTACCCTTTGAAAATCTGGCCCACAGAGTCTAGCTTGTTGGAGATTCCAGTTCAGTTTCTGTCTACACACTTCTATTTATATTTATGGTCTCTTTATTCTGTATTTGGTGGTCTGATGGGTTCTGCATGTGTAAGCGAGGTGAGGTATTCTACTAGCATGCATAGTTTCTATGTAGGAATTTAGAGCAGACTGGTTTGTTCTGCTTTCTTAATATGAGATGTTAGGACCTGATGTAAATTTTGCCTTTTCATAGATAGGGCTGTTCCTGTTTGAGTGCTTGCAGTTTACTGTTTTAGTATGGAATTGTTGGCTATCCAAGGGCCAACCCCACACCTATGATGCATTACAATAGGCTTAGTACTATAAAGGGTTCCAAGTGTCTTTTTTTGCAGGGTTTTCTGGTTGGCACCACAGCAGGGCATGTTTTTCTGTACAACAAACTGGTGTCAGCTACAGGTGAAGCCAGCATCAATTTTATGTACTGGTAGGAGGGGAAGGAGCACCTGGGGATCATTCCCTCACAATTTAGAAGTTTTGGACTTGTGGATGAGGTAAAATAGGTTCAGGGGAGTGTGTTAATTTTCATAGCTTTGATTACCAGAGGGAGCAGGGCTTTTTTTTGGCAGCGGAAGGGGTATGGGGAGAGAGCGGTTAGACTAACAGTTTCTATTGTGAGCTGAAATGACAAGAGGCATATGGTACCTTATAGACTAATCAATTTATTAAAGCATGAGCTTCCAAGGTTAGTTCACTTAGGCCTGGATTTTCTAAGGCCGCAGACCTTAAAGAATCCGGCGGTAATGGGGGGCGGGGGGGAGGGCCTGCGAAAGCCAGCAGCGATTGCACCTCCGTGATGCGATTGCTGCCGGCTTTTGCACCCAATAGCGCCACCATGAAAGGTGGCGCTATTGGGCATGCTACTGGCAGCGATAAGGTGTCCTACCTTTTTGCCATCAGTGAAGTCGTCATGGAGTCCGCCCCGACGCTGCCCCGACTCCTCCCCTTCCGGTGCGGACTCCGCCCTGATTTAGCTATCGCACGCGAAAAGTCCCTTTTCACGTGCGATCCCTTTAGAAAATGACCCCCTTAGTTAGATGCATTGTGTGTTGGTTATTGGGAAAAATAACAACAATTTTGTGTTAAAAAAAAAGAATGGGGGGGGGGGGGGGGGGGGGGGGGGGGGGGGGGGGGGGAAGGGCAGCGCAATTTTTCACACAGGGCAGCAAAAATGCTAGCACCGGCCCTGACGTCAATATGGGTGCATGCAAGTTGCTATAGTATTTTATAAACTGCAAACATATGATATGCACAGGTCATAAAATATGAGTACATATGAGTGTTAAGCATGATCAGATTTATTTGACTAAGCACCGGTACTTATCTGGATAAGTTCCAATTTATCCGGCTAAGTAGTGGCTAAGTAGTTTCTTAATGTTAATTTGTTAAAGTTTTATGGGTACAAAATTACTTGTGCATTTTGCTGCTAGATGGCTTAGAGAAATGTTCGCCTTTCAGGTCTTGGCATGCACACATGCACGGTGGTCTGAACCGATGATAAGGATCATTACAGCAGCAGCATCCTGTTTTAATTAGTTTCCTTCTGTTGCAATTAGCTAAGTTGAAGGAACGTTAAAAAATGTTAAATAAAACTCAGAATGTGAAAAGAGAAGCACAATGACTTTTTGTTTTGGTTTTTTTTTACTTCGAAGGGATCAATTCTGTATAGATCTATGGTGCAATGACACCTTGAAAATTGTGTGCAGTTCTGGTCACACCAGTTCAAAAAAAAAAAAAAAAGATTGAGCAGATCTGGAAAAGGTATAGAGAAGGATAACAAAAATGATAAAGGAGGCAAGTTTCAAATTGTGCATTTTGGGACAAAGTTTGCAGGAATTTTTCAGGCACAGACTTTGCCCCAGGTTTCAAAATGGAAATGTGCCTGGAATTTTGTTTTGAAACTTGGCAGGCATTTACATCCTACTTTTTTTTCTGGAAAAACTATGCCTTTATTGTTGCAAACACAATCCACATTCATTATTTTCCACCACTGAAGAAAACTAGCTCACAGGAATGCCTCTTCTTTTTTTAATTTTTTGAAAATTTATTTAGCTAACAGGTATTACAGAGAATATATGCACCAGGTAATAGTTAAATATATGCAAAGCTTTGCTTCTAGTGATACTCAAAATGCTGCCAGTTACATTTCGAACTATCATATCAAATTTCCAACAAACTGAAGCATCCTAATGTTTCATAGATTCTGCCATCCCTCTAGTTATTATTATCTAACATCCAACATAAGCACAATATCTTCCTCATATCTTATCATAGTTCATTGTATTATACTGTAGCATATACATTAGTTCTTCTTTCATGGCAAGTTTGTGTACCTATTTGCACCAATGTGCTACCAGCAGTAAGGATTTCCATAGGACGGCTGCTGTGAATTTTGCCACATACATCAGTTGGTCACATAACTGACACTGGGACATATTGAGATTCGAGTTTCCCCCAAATCCCTCAAGGCGTTGATGTGACATTAAGGCTTTTTTCTCAGGAAGTTTGTGCTGGTACTGAGTATGGCACCTTTCCCTCTGCCTTCTTGAATTGCCCTGTGGTCTCTCAAACAAAAAACAAATAATAATAATAATAAAAATAAACATCCATTCTGTTTTACCTCCTCTCCTCCGCTTCTACATGGAGAAAGGACTTGGGAAAGAGAGGCTACTGCCTGGGCAGGGAAGTGGGAGAGAGAAGACGGCCATTACTGGGCCCTTGGGAAAAGAAAGAGAAAAATCAACCTTCCTGCTGGGACGAGGGAGGTGAGAGACCTCAGGAAGGGAATGGGAGAGGGCAGCGTGTGAGGAGGGTGGGAAATATTAGGTTAGGGCCCTCAAGCCCAGTCATGGTTCATGTGTATGTGAGTGTCTGTTTATGTGTGTACGGGTGTTTCACGTGTGTGTGTGTGTGTGGGGGGGGGGGGGGGGGGGGGATGGAGTCTTATATTAGGGACCCTGGGCCTCCATTATCATCCATTTGTATGTGGGGGAGACCTTATGTTGAAGCTGATGAGCCCCAGCCATTGTGAGCGGATGTGTTAGGGTGAAAAATGTCCACGCAAAAAAGACAGAAAAAAAAAATCTTTTCTTTTTGGTTTAATGATTTAAATAAGTCAATTTGGGGAATGTGAATGTGCAGCATTTCTGATATTTATGTATTTTACTCAGATAAAAAAATACATTTTTGTTTTCATTTCTCCAGTGTTGCACTGTGTACAGAGTCTGACTTCTTGAGGTTTCCTATTCATTGTCTGAAATATTCCTTGTCTCATAACTGTCATCCACCAGTCACCCATCTCCATATTAAGTGGATGTACTAATATAGCCAGATTATTTCTGAATAGGGGAATTGGTGAGAGGGCTCCATCTGGAATCTCAGTGATCTTGCATAATGACTGCCATAACAGTTCGAGCTATTATGTGGAGTGACCCCATTTTCCCACTTGATGTATAAGCAGGACCAGGCTAGAGTCTGGTCCACCTTAAATGCCGCACAGGGAGAAAACTCTGTGGGCGAGACCCTGCTGACACAGGGAGAGGACTGAGGGTGGGACCAGCTAGGGAGCATAAGAGTGTAAGCCTAGCTGGGTTCAGGAGGCCCCTATATCTCCAGGAGAGGCAGTACCTGTTAAACTAACCTGTCTAAGCCAGAAGGGAGTGAAGGTACATTGTCCAAACGAAAGATAGTCTACAACCCTGTGTGAAAGTTGATTAATGTAAAGGTAGGTAGTGAATCTCAGCATTGTGTCTCTTTGAATGTGAATAAAGGGCCAAATTTTCAAAGGGGTACACACATAATATACGTGCCCGAAATTCCCCCTGCACGCGCTGAGCCTATGTTGAGTAGGCTCAGTGGCGCACGCAAGCCCCGGGACGCGCGTAAGTCCTAGGGTTTTCCTGGGGGGCGTGTCGGGGCGTGTCGCGGCGGCGCGTCATTTGGGGGAGGGGCCGTGGGCATGGTTCTGGCCCGGGGGCATTTCGGGGGCATGGCCGAGGCCTCTGAAACAGCTCCCGGGCCTGGGAATCACGCGCTAGCGGCCGGCCTGGCGTGCGCAAGTTACACCTGCCTGGGCAGGCGTAACTTGTGCAACAAAGTTAGGGGGGTTATGTAGGGCTGGGGGGGTGGGTTAGGTAGGGGAAGGGAGGAGAAGGTGCGGGGGTAGAAGGAAAGTTCCCTCCGAGGCCGCTCCGATTTCGTAGCGGCCTCGGAGGGAACGGAGGCAGGCTACGCGGCTCGGTGCGCACAGGCTGCCGATTTTGCACGCACCGATCCTGGATTTTAACAGATATGCGCGGCTACGCGTGTATCTATTAAAATCCCGCGTACACTTGTTTGCGCCTGATGCGCGAACAAAAGTACGCGTGTGCACAAATTTGTAAAATCTACCCCAAAGTGAATATTACTTCAGAAAGGCTGGAGCTGATCACATCTATTTTGTGGCTGACAAAATTAAAGCTAAAAGAACAGCATTCAAGAAATATAAAAGATCCCAAAGGGAGGAGCACAAAGAAGAATATTTGATTCAACTGAGGGAGACGAAGAAATTAATCAAGTTGGCAAAAAGTCAAGCGGAAGAGAGGATTGCCGAGGAGATAAAAAATGGTGACAAAACATTTTTCAGATACATCAGCGAAAAGAGAAAAGTCCAAAGTGGTATAGTGAAATTGAAAGATGGAAATGATCAATGTGTGGAGAGAGACGAAGAAATGGCAGAAATATTAAACGAATACTTCAGCTCTGTGTTCACTAAAGAAGACCCTGGAGAAGGACCATCTCTACACAACAAGAAACTAGAGGGATGTGGAATAGATGAAAATCCTTTTACAGTAGAAAATGTATGGGAAGAGCTAAAGAATCTGAAAGTGGACAAAGCCATGGGGCCTGATGGGATTCATCCAAGGATAATGAGGGAGCTCAGAGATGTGCTGGCGGGTCCGCTGTGTGACCTGTTCAATAGATCCCTAGAAACGGGAGTGGTGCCGAGTGATTGGAGAAGAGCGGTGGTGGTCCCGCTTCACAAGAGTGGGAACAGAGAGGAGGCTGGTAACTACAGACCGGTTAGCCTCACTTTGGTGGTGGGAAAAGTAATGGAGTCACTGTTGAAAGAGAGAATAGTGAACTATCTACAGTCCGGAGAATTGATGAACCAGAGGCAGCATGGATTCACCAGAGGAAGGTCCTATCAGACAAATCTGATTGACTTTTTTGACTGGGTAACCAAGGAATTGGATCGAGGAAGAGCGCTCAATGTCATCTACTTGGGATTTCAGCAAAGCTTTTGATACGGTTCCCGCACAGGAGACTGGTGAATAAAACGAGAAGCTTAGGAGTGAGTGCCGAGGTGGTGACCTGGATTGAAAACTGGTTGACGGACAGAAGACAATGTGTGATGGTAAATGGAACTTTCTCCGAAGAGAGAGCGGTTTTAAGTGGTGTACCGCAAGGATCGGTGTTGGGACCGGTCCTGTTCAATATCTTTGTGAGCGACATTGCGGACGGGATAGAAGGTAAGGTTTGTCTTTTTGCAGATGACACTAAGATCTGCAACAGAGTGGACACGCCGGAAGGAGTGGAGAGAATGAGACGGGATTTAAGGAAACTGGAAGAGTGGTCGAAGATATGGCAGCTGAGATTCAATGCCAAGAAGTGCAAAGTCATGCATATGGGGAGTGGAAATCCGAATGAATTGTATTTAATAAGGGGGGAAAGGCTGATGTGCACGGAGCAGGAGAGAGACCTTGGGGTGATAGTGTCTAATGATATGAAGTCTGCGAAACAATGCGACAAGGCGATAGCAAAAGCCAGAAGAATGCTGGGATGCATAGAGAGAGGAATATCGAGTAAGAAAAGGAAGTGATTATCCCCTTGTACAGGTCTTGGTGAGGCCTCACCTGGAGTACTGTGTTCAGTTCTGGAGACCGTATCTACAAAGAGACAAGGACAAGATGGAAGCGGTAAAGAGAAGGGCGACCAGGAAGGTGGAGGGTCTTCATCGGATGACATACGAGGAGAGATTGAAGAATCTAAATATGTACTCCCTGGAGGAAAGGAGGAGCAGGGGTGATATGATTCAGACTTTCAGGTACTTGAAAAACTTTAATGATCCAAAGACAACGACAAACCTTTTCATCAGAAAAAAATCAGCAGAACCAGAGGTCACGAGCTGAGGCTCCAGGGAGGAAGACTAAGAACCAATGTCAGGAAGTATTTCTTCACGGAAAGGGTGGTGGATGCTTGGAATGCCCTTCCGGAGGAAGTGGTGAAGTCTAAAACTGTGAACGACTTCAAAGGGGCGTGGGATAAACACTGTGGATCCATCAAGTCTAGAGGGCGTGAATAAAGTGGAGGCAGCAAAACACTGCATGGAGCGGCAGTAGCCACAGAGGCATTCACGGAGCGGAATGCCAGTGGCCAGTAGTTAGTGTTCCACCTTCACGGAGCGGAAGGATGGAGGGCTGCTATTCCAAAAAAATAAATAAAAAAACAAACAAAAAAATAAAAACAGGGGTGGGTAAGAGTATGGGGCAAGGGTGTGGCCTGCTTGTTACAGCGGTTGCTACCCCTAATTGAGCTGGATGTCACTTGGATGCAGATACGGCGCTGCTCTCTAAATTGGTGGTGGGGTGGAGGGGAATTAGGGCTGGAGGGTACTGTAAGCCAATAGTAACAGGTGGGAGAGAGAAAAAGGGAAAAAAATGGATAAAGTGCGTAGCTTGCTGGGCAGACTAGATGGGCCGTTTGGTCTTCTTCTGCCGTCATTTCTATGTTTCTATGTTTTTGTAAAACACCGCTAAATCCTGACTGAGATTTTGGTTGGTGTTTGTCCCAGGTTGATTTGGATTGGCAATTGTCCCAGGTTGATTTGGATCGGCAATTAGTTTGTTCACTATTTCAAATAGTGCTTTTGGATTTACTGAGAATTTTTCTATTATTTTACTATAGGATTCTTTCTTGGTGTTATTTATTAAGTTCTTATATTGAGCTAATACAATCCGATAATTTGTGAGAGTTAAGGTACATTTTTTCTTTCTCCATACTTGTTCTTTGGCCCTAAGTTTTTGTTTCATTTCCTTAATGTTGTTATTATACCATGGATTTGAATTTTTTTTTCATTTTTATGTGTTTCGTTTTTACGGGATTATAGTCATTTGCTATTTGTTTTGTGGTTGAGAGCCATGATTGTGTTGCATTTGTTATATTTGAGATGTCTATGGTGGGCAGTTGTTGTTCTAAAAGTATTTGTGTTGTGTCGATGTTAAAGGGTATTCAGAAAACCAGAGTGGTAAGATGTGCCCTCAAGATGGTATTGGGAAACACAGGTTTAGATTCTTGCAACCTTCTCCTCATAGGTCTTTCACTGAGCCATATCTATCCATCACAATCTATTAAAAATTCATATGCTTGACTTCTTTTCTGCCAATGTCATTATGTCCATATTTCCCCTCTTCTGAAGTCACTACATTGGCTTCCTATCCTCTTCCACATAGTTAATTTTTCTCTTACTCATCTATAAATGCATTCATTCTGTAGCTCTTTATTACCTCTCCTCACTTATCTCTCCCTATATTTCACCTCATGAATTCCATTCATCAGGCAAGTTACTCTTATCAATGCTATTCTCCCCCATCACCAACTCCATTTTCTACCTTGCTGTGCTATATGCCTAGAATAGACTTCCTGAGTTGGTATATCATAGTTCATCCCTATCCTTAATCAAATCCAACCAAAAGCCCCACCTTTTTGAGATTTCTTTTAAATCCTAATCTTTGGTTGTCCTGGTATAGCTGTGTTGATTTTAACAATTTTTATAATAAATGAAAATCCCTAAGGATGAATATTCAAACATAGCTGATTAAGTGAGTTAGCCAGATACGACTTATTGGCCATACTGAATAAACTAAATAAATCACAAATTAGTTGGATAATTTTAGACCTGTTATTGAGCAGTTCTAACTTATCCAGTTAACTTAACCAGATACGTTTGAATATTGCTACTTATCTGGCTAAAGGCCAGATTCATTAAGGCTTTTCTCCCATTTTGTGTCTATGGAAAAAAACCCTTTGTGAATCAGGTACTAAGGTAGCTGGATAAGTAACTCATCCCCGTTACATCCACATCCCACTCACTACTTATCCAGCTAACTTCCTAGCCGATAGGTACTTATCGGGCTAAGTAGTGGCTGCTGAATGGGACCAGATATTCAGCTGCTGTCACTTAGCTGGAGAAATCTATACTTCTCCAGCTAAGTCATGCTGAATAGTGGCCTCCCAGTTTTTTATTTTTCTTGTATGATAGTCTTGGCTAGATTATAAGTTCTACAGAAAAGGGACTTTCTCTTATCTGTATTTGTACTTAGCTGTGTACATCTAGTAATGCTATAGAAATGATAACACATAGCAATAGTGGTAGTGGTAGCTAATCAACTGTTTTATCCAAGAGCCAGAATCTCCGCTCCCTTTCATCACGGTGACCCAATCAGTTGATTCCTAACCCTATGCCTCCTTTTCTTTCCTGCCATCACAGATGCCCATCTCTATTTAAAAAATATCCCCTAGCCTCTGATCTCCCTCTCAAAATTCCTACCGAAGCCTCTAATTACCCGTCAGCCTCTAATACCCCTCCTCACTTGCCACCAAGGAATCCAAGCCCTTCTTCCATCAGAGTCATCCAAACCAATGTCAAAAAAATAACTCTCCAGACTCTGATCCCTCATATTTCAAATCTCCCAACCAATCCAGGTTTAAAAATAACCCTCTGCCAGTATGTAGTCTTGTTTAGATTAACTAAGCCCAATTATTTTCTGGATGATACTCTACTATCCTGACCCTTATACTGCTGAACATCAAATTTCATAGTCCACTGAATGAATAAGCTGAAATTATAATTCTCGGACAACCCCAGCGCAATGATGTCACTTTACAAAAAAATAAAACGGAAGAGGATCGCTTCATTAGAGTTCCAAGGAATGGATCTGACCCTAGGCCAAGGCTTAGGCATCAGGACCTGGCCTCCAGGCCAGGCCTTTGCATTGGGCCTGGGTCTGGGCTGCAGCCCAGGTGGTGGGACCTGGCCTCTGAGCCGGGCGTAAGCATCAGGCCTGGGTGCAGGTTGAGCCCCAGGCATCAGGACCCATCCTCCAGGTCAAGGCCCTGGCATCAAGACCCGGCCTCTGGGCTGTGGCGTCAGGCCTAGGCTTGGGCTCTGGACAAGTCCAAAGACTAGGCCTTGAGTAGGCTGAGGTCAAAGGTCACATTCCACAAACCAAAATTCAGGGGGAAAAAAACCTCCCGAAAACAAATCGAAAAATGAAAACAAATTTTTTTCTCTGCCATCCCTACCCTGTATACACATGACAGTGGTAGAGATAGAGGAAATAAAGGACACGGATCCTGGTAGTAATTTAAAAAAAATTCCCCAGATAATATTCCTTTTCTTGAACTGAAACAGTGAAATTAGTTCAAAAAAGGATAATGAAATGGGAACCAGATAAACTCACATTAGAACTAGAGCGAGACAAATTAAAATCAGATTGAGACAAATTAAAATTTGATTTGCTAGCAGCCCAAGACAGATTTAAATGCAAAAGGGTGATAATTAGCAGTGCTGGAAACATGTCACCTAGTTGAAACCATATGTTTAATGTGTATTTATAGATTCTGATTTCAGGTATTACTGTCTGGGACCACTGCACTGATGACTGTGCTCTGTAAAAGCAATTCCTGTGGGATGGTAACTTCTATATTATATTTACGTCTGCTGTATAGTTGTATAGTTCTCTCTCTCTCTCTCTCTCTCTATATATATATATATATAGTAAATGATATATTGTTTCCCATTTTATATAAAAAGGAATATGATTCATTTATTTCACTTTTATCACTTAGTGTATCTCACATTTATTTGTTTGCTTTATCATGCTTCTATTTGTTTTGTTGCTGTTTGTGCTTTCTTTTATTGTCAGAATGTTGGGTTAATTCCACAAATGAAGTGTATCACTATCTGGAGGATACCCCCACTTTTCCCAGTGGGAAAAGACCTTGTCATCCTGAGTTTCTAGTCTGTACAGAAAGAGCTTGAAGTCTTCACTAAACATCACTCAAGCACAAAGGAAACACCTTTACATTGCTTTAGAAAGAACAATACAATTAAAGACTTCCCGTTCTCTGAGACTTACTTTCTTGGCCTTCCTGCCTTGATTCTCTGCAATATCGTCTGTCAATATAAAGATACCTGGACAGTTTTCTGCACATAGCTCTGTTCTTTTAATGTATTTTGATTACCTGCCACTCTTCCTATGACCTCTGCCCCTCCTCTACTCTACCTGTTTGTTTTTGAAAGGCTTGTGCACGCTAAAACTGGGAGATATGTGTGTGACTTGGACCCATGTGTGCCACATGGATTAACGGCCCGCAGCCATGCACGGATCTCTTGGTAAGCGCCTAAAAAAAGGTTTTCTGTAAAAGGGGCGGGGCATGTGCGGGACATGGGCAGGCTGGGACTACACCATGAAGCATGTACCTAGTTACGTTATGAGTGCGCACTGTGGTTCTCTACCAATTAACTTTACTTCTGCTATCGATGGCATGTAAGTCGTGTAACAAAAAAATGATGCTAGTCAGCAGGGTTTTAAGGGTTGGGACTAATAGGCTAAAAGGGAGCCAAAATTGGCACATCAATACCAGCAAATGTGCGCACATGTGCGAATGCATGCGGGACTTAAATTTTATCTAAGACAGGGGTGGCCAACTCTGGTCCTCAAGACCCACAAACAATACATATGAATGAGACAGATTTTCATGTACTGTCTCCATTGTATGCAAATCTTTCTCATGCAATTTCATTATGGAGATCCTGAAAAATCAGGTCAGTTTGTGGCTTTTGAGGACCATATTTTGCCACCTCTGTTCTAAGGACAACTCTTTCAGGTAAAATATGATACAACACATGATGCTTTATATGATGTAGAATACTATTTTCATACTTGGCATCTGTTTCCTAAATTGTTTTTGATTACTCAAAATATCCACATTTTTCTCATTTTCTCACTAACCATATACATTTGCTTAATGCTTGGTTTGATATGCAGTAAGTCACATCCCAAGCTAATCAATTTTGATGCAAGCATAAATTATACTTTTATGTAGTGCAGGAACTGCACAGTGCCCTTAATTCAACTGATTTAGAGGTGCTTCATAATAAGATGGGATTCACATTTGTGCTTCTGAAGGTTTTGCTTTACAATTAATGAGGCTTCTTTTAAATATTGCAATGCAATTGTTTATACTTTATATCTTTATTTCACCCACCTTAGCATATGAAGAATGCATATTAGGAATTAATATTTCTTGAGCTATTGCTTGTGATCATGTACAGCTTGAACTTATTACTATCCTTAAATAAATTCTTATTTCTGATAAATTAAGACACTGGCCACCTACTCTCAACTAGATTGCTACCACCAAATTTTATAAATTGCTATTGCTTATCATGGGGCCGATGTAATAAGGTGCGCTAAAGCTGCTACGGTTTTCATGTGGCTATACATGCGTTTGCATGCATGTTTTCCAGCGCAAAACCCTATATGGATATATAATAAGGGGTAGATTTTAAAAGAAGCGCGATCAGCCTACTTTGCTTGCGCATCAGACTCAAGCAAAAGTACGCTGGATTTTAGTAGATACGCGCGGAGCCGCGCGTATCCACTAAAATCCTGGATCGGCGCGCGCAAGGCTATCGATTTTGTATAGCCTGCGCGCGCCGAGCCGCGCTGCCTCCCCGTTCCCTCCAAGGCCGCTCCGAAATCGGAGCGGCCTCGGAGGGAACTTTCCTTTGCCCTCCCCTCACCTTACCCTCCCTTCCCCTACCTAACCCACCCACCCGGCCCTGTCTACACCCCCCCCTTACCTTTGTCGGGGATTTACGCCTCCCGGAGGGAGACGTAAATCCCCGCGCGCCAGCGGGCCTGCTGCGCGCCGGGCCGCGACCTGGGGGCAGGTACGGAGGGTGCGGCCACGCCCCGGGCCGTAGCCACGCCCCGTACCCGCCCCAAAACGCTGCCGACACGCCCCCGCAACGCCGCGCGCTCCGGCCCGCCCCCTGACACGCCCCCCCTCCGAGAACCCCGGGACGTACGCGAGTCCCGGGGCTCTGCGCGCCCGGGAGGCCTATGTAAAATAGGCTTCCCGGCGCGCAGGGCCCTGCTCGCGTAAATCCGCCCGGTTTTGGGCGGATTTACGCGAGCAGGGCTCTGAAAATCCGCCCCTAAGGGTTTTGTGCATGGAATAAAAGCGCTTAGAGACCCATGGTTTTTCCTGCATTAGTGTATGCTAATGGCATGCAAAGGAGATGATTATGTATTCATGGGCAATGAATGAAGCTGTGCTAGCAGGGAGATTGGGTTAGTGCAGGTTTTTTAATGCAGGTTATTAGCACCTGAGTCAGGGCGGGAGGTAATTGAAAGCACTGGAATGGAGACTTGTTATTTTGATGTCTTTGTGGGTCAAACAAGTGGTGGACAGAATGGGTAAAGAGAAGAAAGCTACTCAATGAGGCAGAATCTCCGATCTGCATTTCATGCTGTCAGCAGCGGTAGGAGTTCAATCGTGAAGGGGTTAGATATTGCTCTACCCACTTTCCCATCGATTTCTGGACCACTAATTTATTCATTTTTTGAAAAAGAAAGGCTTTTACCCAGAGAATCAATCACAAGTGTTCACACGACAATGGATGTCCACGTGGGTTTCTATGAAGATGTCTGCGCGTTTTATTACACAGGGCCTTTACCGTGCATTCCTATGCGCATTACGGTGCTTATGTTTGGTTTGCATGGATTTTATGCACGTATCTAATTAGCATACACAGCCGTTATTACATCCTGTGCTTCCGCTGGTTTTGCTGCGTGCACCATAAATATCTGAGCAGAGAAATCAGTGCAGATTTCTGCACGGATTTTATTACATCGGCCCCCTTGATTGGTGGATAGTTTAGTGTTCCAATCTGTTAATCACAAGGATGTTGTATTTATATTTGGATCCCATGATCAGGCCAACATATTGGTGTACAACTTGATAAAATGCTTATATAGCCTCTAGACCATCTCGCATAGGTACAATCACTAGATAATGGCTGCAAAACTCTTATACTTACCCACCACCTCACATAGAAACATAGAAATGATGGCAGAACAGGACCAATGAACCACCAAAGTCTGCCCAGCAAGTTTATGCTTATGTCAGTATCTGCTGCACTGTTCAGGTTGCTCTCATGCTTATCAGTTTCCCAGACCATAAAGATCAGGGCCCTCAAATGCTGTTTGAATCAAATTTGCCTTAACCCTTGCCATGGAAGCAAAGAGCAATGTTGGAGCTGCATCAAAAGTATCAGGCATAGTGATTAAGGGTAGTAAAAGCTGCATCAGCAAGTTACCCCCATGTTTATTTGTTCCCCAAATCATAAAAGTCGGGACTCTCATTGGTTGCTGTCTGAATCCAATTCCCCCTTTCCCACTGCTTTTGAAGCAGAGAGCAATGATGGAGTTGAATTAACAGTATCAAGGCTTATTTGTTAAAGGTAGCAACTGCCATACCAGAAGTTACTCCTAGTTACCCCATGCACTCTTTTCTTTCCATCCTCTAGCCTTTAGGGATCCACGGTGTTTATCCCATGCCCTTTTGAATTCCTTCACTGTTTTCATCTTCACCACCTCTTCTGGAAGGACATGCTAGGCATTCACCATCTTCTTCATGAAGAAATATTTCCTGACATTGTTTCTGAGTCATCCTCCCTAGAGTACGTTACGTGCGTAACCCTTTGAAAATCTACCCCATAGGGTTTTTATACTTACAATTTTTCTTTAAAAGACTTTTACGTGAGCGGTGCCTTCATGATGCAATCCGGTGTCTCTCTCTACCTGACTTACTTTTAAATGCCCTAGGGCCAATCACCACTACCCCATCCAGAATGAGGCTACAGGCACCCTTGGGTGCTGTTTTCATATAACTACTTCCAACCTTCCTATATCCCTGTATGTGTGTATCTATGTGTCTAGGAGCTGCAGTAAATCCTAAACCTTTTCTTATATGGAAAGATCTGTTTTTCTAATTTATAATTTCACTTCGATCTTCATAATTTCAATGTACTTCGGTAGATCGATGGATTGAACCTGATAGAGGACTGCGATTTATACCGTCCATTGATGAAACCTGTAAACCTGTACCCCTATTGCTATTTTTTAACCTATGTGTCCTTCATAGTGTGACTTCTTACTTGTTTCCTATGTATACAATAATCCTATTACTTGTGCTGACTCTTATTTTCATATGATGTATTTGTTCCGACCTAAACGATTTCCGTGTACATCAGTAATGTGGACTTGATGGAAGACTGAAATTTACGACATCCGATTAAGATGGTGGGACATTCAAAAAGGATTCTATCCGCTTGCAATTACCAATTATCCTCCACGGTCAGTGAAGCCTCATTTGCTTTATGTGAAACTTTTTTGTAGATGATCCTGATCTGTGTTTTGTAAACTGCTGTGTGTAAACGTTTTTGTGGATGATCCTAATCAGTGTTTTGTGAACTGTATTGTAGTCTAAAAAACTGTCCAATCAATTGCCCGATTTAGACCTCTAGGGGTGACTGCGTCCCATGAATATATGAACCTCTGCTCCAGCTGTATCAATTTGGAGTTGAGATCCCCTCCTCGTGGATGTTATTGTACTTGAAAGATGACTGCCACTTTGAATTCTTGAGCTTGATGTCCAGCATCTTGCCAGTGATCAACCAGTGGAGCCCCCGTCTGTGTGATGTTTCAGACGGCTCAAATGCTCATGTATCCTTGTCTTTATCGTTCGTGTGGTTTTCCCTATGTACACTTTATTACAGGGGCACCAGAGTGCATATATTATGTTCTTTGATTCACATGAGAACTGATGTTTAAAATAAAAACTTTTACGTCCTGGAATTTCCAAGTGTTGCCCCGTGTACATGTATGTACATGCACTACATTTTCCACATGTAATTTGTCCTGTGTTGGGAGGGCACTGTGATCTTTTATTTTTCCAAAAGATTCGAATGTACTATAAAATCTCTCTTGAAAAATTGGGTGTATTTGTAAAAGTGGCCAATATTTTAATATGCTCGCCTTGAGGCGGTGTGTGTGCGGGGTAAAAGGTAGCACACACACTATACGATGAACTGGTTGATCTGTTCTTTGTTGTAATAGTAAATTTCTGTTGGCCCATCTGGCTCTCTTGTATGCTTTTTTTATGATCGAGGTGGGGTATCCCCACTGCAGAAATCTGTTCTTCATCTCTTCTGCTTGAATTTGGAACTCATCTATTGCGGAGCACAGTCGTCTGAGACGAAGAAATTGTCCTACTGGCAAATTGTCTCTTAAATGAGTGGGATGAAATGACGAATAATGAAGAATCATATTCTGATCTGTTGGTTTATGAAAAATAGAAAAACTGAACGTCCCTTGGTCCAATGTAATTTTAATATCCAAAAATGAAACTTGTCTTTTGCTGTGTTGGCTGGTGAACTGTAAATTGGGGTTCCATGTATTCAACCAGTCAATGAAATGAATCAATGTTTCTTCTTCACCATTCCAAATCATGAAGATGTCGTCTATGAAGTGTTTCCATATATGGATGTTTTTCTTGAAGGGATTGTTGTCTATCCATCGTTTTTCAAATGCAGCCACATATAGATTAGCCAGATCGGGAGCCATTGTGGCTCCCATTGCTGTTCCTTTTATCTGCTTGTAAATTGACCTTGGAACATAAAATAATTTTGTTGTAGTGCTATGCTGGCTAGCTCTATAATAAATGCTTGTGGGATCTTAGAGTGTGATTGTGTAGATGACCACTTCTGTAATAACTGTTATTGCTTCATTCTGAGGAATGCTTGTGTACAAAGCTGTTATATCTATAGTGACTAAATATACTGAGGTCTCCACCTGTTGATATTCCTGCAGTAAAGTGATGAGATGTGCCGAATCACGTATGTATGATGGTATTTGCGGTATGAATTGACGTAAGGCTTTATCCACGAATCGGGACAGAGGTTCAAGTAACAAGCCTTTTGAGGACACAATGGGGCACCCTGGAGGTGCTTGTATAGATTTATGTATTTTAGGGACTAAGTAAAACACTGGACAAATCGGGTGGGCAACAGTCAAAAAATGGACTTCCTTTGCAGTGATTCACCCTGCTTGTGATGCCTGTTCCACTATGGGATCAATCAAATTTTTTATAATGCATGTTGGGTCCTCCGCGAGTTTCAAATAAAAGGAGTCATCATTTAGCTGTCTTTCTGCTTCCACAATGTATTGGGCTCTATCCTGGACAACTGTGGACCCTCCTTTATCAGCTGGTTTTATAACGATGGTGGGGTTTTGTTGCAATTCTCGCAAAGCCTGAGTCTCCTCTTGTGTGAGGTTTTTATTTTTGGTGTGCCCCTAAGTCTTCTTGTTGAAGCTTTCCTTACGGATCATTTCTGAAAACGTATGTATGATGGGGTCAATAGACCCTGGGGGAAACCAATTAGAGGGGGGTGACAGGTCATCTTTACTGGTTGTGCTGGTTGGTGTAGTGGAGAAATACAAATGCAATCTTAGTTGTCTGATGAATCTATATAAGAAGTTTTCCCCTTCAAACACTGAGTACTGGTTATTGGGTGTGAAGGATAGCCCTTTATTGAGGAGAGTAATCCGGGGGTCGTTCAATGTTGTGGAGGAAATGTTGATAACTCCCGAAAGGGGATCCACCCCTATCGGTTACTTGTTTGTCAGGTTTTCCCGTATGGCTGTTGTGTACCCCCTGTACCCTCTCTTAGGCGCTTGTCATCCTTGTGTTGAGTGTTTCGGTCTAAAAAATGAGGATCTTCTTCCATGACAGTTGCACCCTGTGCTCTATTACTTGTGCATTCCAATTTATTACTTTGCTTGATATCATCTCCTGAAGAATCATCTGATGATCCCGCAAAGGTGACGCGTGGTCTTCTTGTTTTCTGATTCTGTGTGGATGTCCATGTATATATATTGCCCGTTTATAATCAACCTCATCCCGAAGGAATTTGGTCAATTTGAATTGCTTAATTTCTTCCTTAAATTTGTCCATTTGTGTTTGTAAGTCTTTAATTGACTGCTGATATTGTTCCTCGGGCTCTTTGTAGATTTATTCTAGTGCTTGATCTATTTCCTCTTGTAAGTATAAAAACCATATAGATATAGTATAATAGAATAGATATATGTATAAAACTAAATGTCTGTTATACTTTTTATAAAAAGACGTGCTCTAGTCTAGAGGTTGGTAACGCCGAGCTGGATAGAACTTATTCCCCCCCGAGGCCCCTGAAGCAGGCAGATGACTGCCGAAACATGGCCGTTGTTGGGCGGGCAGGTTACCCTGACCTCACAGCAGTGGCAGGAACCGAGTTGGACCACCACAGAATTGATAAGTACCAAAATAAAAGGGGAATGTACAGGAAAGGTCGGGACACCGGCTAGGGAGCGGATACCAGACACCCAAGCACATGAAAAGAAAAAATAAAGAAAATAAATTGAAGAAAAATAATAAAGAGATTTGAAGAACAAACACGGGGGCTATTTAGGGAGACAACCACACAGTGGTTGCCTCACACATAGCAACCGCACATTGCTATATTGGGGAGTTCCCTTGATAATTGGTTGTTTATTTTCTCTTGACGACAAGGGAATGAGGTTTGGTTATTGTTAGTTGACTGATGCAATTAATAGCAGTGGCTATTTCCTAAGTAAACTTGATCAATAGCTGTTAATGGACTTCTCCTCCAAGAACTTATCCAAACCTTTTTTTAACCCAGCAACACTAACTGCACTAACCACATCCTCTGGCAACAAATTCCAGAGTTTAATTGTGCATTGAGTGAAAAAGAATTTTCTCCGATTAGTCTTAAATGTGCCACATGCTAACTTCATGGAGTGCCCCCTAGTCCTATTATTCGAAAGTGTAAATAACCAATTCACATCTACTCTTTCAAGACCTCTCATGATCTTAAAGACTTCTGTTCCATTCCCTTTATCATTTTGGTTGCCCTTCTCTGTACCTTCTCCATCGCAACTATATCTTTTTTGAGATGTGGCGACCAGAATTGTACACAGTATTCATGGTGCAGTCTCACCATGGAGCGTTATAGAGGCATTTTGACATTTTCTGTTTTATTAACCATTCCCTTCCTAATAATTCCTAACATTCTGTTTGCTTTCTTGACTGCTGCAGCACACTGAGCCGACGATTTTAAAGTATTATCCACTATGATGCCTAGATCTTTTTCCTGGGTGGTAGCTCCTAATATGGAGCCTAACATCGTGTAACTACAGCAAGGGTTATTTTTCCTTTTATGCAACAGCTTGCACTTGTCCAAATTAAATTTCATCTGCTATTTGGATGCCCAATCTTCCAGTCTTGCAAGGTCCTCCTGTAATTTATCACAATCCGCTTGATCACTCTTCTTTGGACCACCTTTATCCTGTCTTTATCCCTTTTGAGATACGGGTGCCAGTACTGAATGCAGTACTCCAGGTGAGGCCTCACCAAGCACCTCTACAAGAGCATTATCACCTCTTTTTTCTTATTTCTTATTCCTCTCTCGATGCAGCCCAGCATTCTTCTGGCTTTAGCTATCGTCTTGTCACATTGCTTTGCCACCTTCAGATCATCAGACGCTATCACATCAAGGTATCTCTCTCAGTCCATGTGCATTAGTCTTTCAATGCCCATCACATATGTTGCGGTCCCTACCGCTTCCCTCCGCTCAGGGCCCAAGCCCGCCTACCTCCGCTTCAGGGATCTCCGCTTTCCGCCCGCTCCGGACCCCGGGGGCTTCTCTCACTCCACGTGGCGGCCGCCATTATGTGCCTGCTTCCCTTCAGTCTCGCGCGCCTCTACAATGCATGTCCAACGTGGAGTGAAACTATTAGCTCTCATCACATGCAAATGCATGGAATGAGGCTATTAGCTATTCACTCCTTATGCAAAACAAATGTGCGTCTAGGGCGCACATTTTAGCGATCAGAAATTAACGCCTGCCTGGAGCATGGCGTTAATTGTTGAGTGCTACTAAAACTAGTACAGAAAAGAAGAAAAAAAAACTGCTTTTCTGTACGGCCTCCTACTTAATATCCTTGAGATATTAATCACCCCTAGAAGCCTCCTCAACTGCACGAACCCTAATTTAATATTGCATCACACCCCCAGGAGAGGTGCCTGGCGGTGCGTTATGAAAGCGGGTGCTGAATACACAGTGCCCGCTTTTCAGTGCAAGTTTTTTGCAAGGCCCCTTGTGTCTATATTCTGCTGTACCTACGGCTCTGGGAAGTGAGCTAGGGACCTTAACATTTATAATAACATTACTTCCTGCAGCATTCAGTCCCTCTCCTGACCACTACTCACTCAAATCCAATGTAACAAATAGTACCCACCAGCATCCAAAGTCTTTTTCCATCACAACCACCTAAAAGTGTCAAAATATCCCCAGCTTTATATCCCCAACCTAATCCCCACACCTTCACCCAATGTAAAAAATAATTCCTCTTCTTATGATCCCCCTTACAAATCTCCCACCTGAACCTCAGATTCAGGTCAGTAAGTCTCCTTGATACTTGACCTGAATCTCATTGAACCCTCTGAAGCACCTCCACACATGAACTTTCAAAACCAGCACTTACGAATCAAGAGGGTCTCTTCTTTACTGTCAAGAGGGATGTGAGTATCCTCCTGAAAGCACAACTGCTTACTAATTAATGGTGCTTTTATGTCAATAGTGATAAAGAGTATGGAACTGATCCCTTATTGATAAGGCTAAAACAGGTTAGGGCTCTTTAGCTTGGAGAAGAGATGACTTAGAAGGAATAAAGAAGTTTATAAAATCATTAGTATGGAATAAGTTAATAAGAAATAGTTGCTTTCCATTTCAGATAGTATCACTTCTTAAAACTAACCGGTATCAGGGCCAAACCAGTAGTTCAGTAGAAATGTTGTGTACTGTGATGCCAGAAATTTCTGATTGCCCTGAGTCAGTTTCTCTCTCTCATTGGGCTGACTGAGGATGCTGCTGAGACAACATTCACACCTTGAGTTGTGGTCATCACTCATTAATGATGTTTTGGTGGACAGGTTCAAGGATCATGATTGCAGAGTTCTGGTGCATAGTGTTGTGAGCGTGGAGGTGCAGTCACTTGCACAAGAGCCCTTGGGCTATGGCGCAGCTCAGGGAGGAACCCCAAGACACACCATGGGAGGTGAGAGTGTTCAGGCACAGACTGGTGCAGGAGGCAAGGCTGGACCAGGATCAAGACATGGAACATCAGGATTGAACAAGGCAGGCTCAGCCCTCCAATGGACCTGCACACACCAGTGAGACGCAGCAATGGAATGCTGGTCTCAAGAGTAGCCCTCTGGCCACTCGGTAGCCCTTCCGTACCCACTGCTTGAGAATGACGAGTGCGTGAGGCCAGACGGGAGACTGAGGACAGGAACAAGATGAGACATGAAACCCAGGAAACTTGGAAGACTCAGACGAGGATACATGGAACTTGGAAGACTCAGACAAGGCATGCAGGATACTTGGAAGACTCAGGTAAGAATTCAGGATTCAGGCACTAGTATAGGATGAGTACTGCACAGAGCGTTTCCTACACAGCCACCCATGGCTGGTCGTGGACCATGCTGGAAGCAAAGCAAACTCCAGTAGGGATGTGAATCATATTTCTGATGATTGAAAATATCGTATGATATTTTCAAAGTCGTCAGAAATCGGGGGCTCCCCCGAAACCGATAGGAAACCCCACGAAATTGTTCGTGGAGGTTCTCTTATTGTTTGGGGGATGGCATGAAAAAACGGCACACAAAATAACCCCTAAACCCACCCCGACCACCCCGTGCTATTGGCCGGCCCCTGTCACATGGAGGGAGCACTGGATGGCCGGCGCCATCTTTTAAAATTGGCGCGGGCCATCCAGTGCTCCTACAATGTGACAGGGGCCGGCCAATGGCACGGATACCCTGTCCATGGTAAGGGCAAAGGGCAACTGGCCCATTTTATTAGTGGCTGCCGACGGCCCGAGAGCGGGAGACCGCTTCCGGGACCCCCACTGGACCACCAGTACCTGCAAAAGGTTTTGGGGTGGTGGGGGAAGCTAAGGGATTAGTTTTAAAAAGGTCGGGTGGGTTTTTGTTTATCGGCTCGGGCGCAGCCGATAAAGAAAAAACCCGATTGCGCCGGCCGAAAAAAAATCACGATGTGAATCAGAACCGGAATCGGAACCGATTCCGGTTCCGATTCACATCTCTAAACTCCAGGCGAGAAAGTGCAGACTTGGAACTGGAATCATACTGAAGATTCAGGAGAGGCCTGCACCAAGGTGCGCCCTACTCAGCCGCCCGTGGCTGATCACAGACCACGCTGAAACGGAGCAGGTTCTGGCATGAGTCTAGGGCATGGACTGAAGCAGGAACAAGTTACTCCAAAGACCAGGAACAGGATTCAAGACTCAGAACCTGGATTCAGGAACAGGCATTAAAAACAAGGGCCTTCCAGAAACTTGCACTACAGACGTGAAGCAGGCCTTTTGCCACGAAGTGCCCTACACAGCCCCCCATGGGCTGATCACGGACCATGATGTGGCACTCCAGGAAGGGTGGACAAGCAGGAACCTGGAAGCAGGACAAAGAGCTGGCGATGAGGACATCAGGACCAAGACTGGAACACAGAAACATGGAACATTAGGAATTTCATGACATGGAACATCAGGACACTGAAGAGTTGACAAAGGAGCTGCAATGAAGAACAGGACCAGGAACATCAAACAAAGGAGACCAGGAACATCAGGAACATCTGGGACATCAAACAAGGAGCCATCTAGACATGAGGAGACCATGGAGGACCTTGACTGGAGAAGGGCCACAGGCAACTGCGAAAACTGGTTTGTAGGCCCCGAGGAGTGAAAACTGAGCCCTTTATAGGGCTGGATGAGGTGATGACTGACGAGGTCATCCAATGGGGCAGTGGGCGTTTCCCTCACTGGCCCTTTAAATGTTGAACTGAGACACACACACATGACTAGAGGCCTGGGGAAGCAGGATCAAAGCGTCGGGCGGCACCAACATGAGTAGGTGGAAAGATGGTGGTGGCACTTCTATCGCATGCAGAGGCATCCCTGCCGGTGGCTTCCATGCCGCAAAAATGCAGTTGGCAGTGGCTCCATGCCATGAAGAGGAGACCGCAGCGGGGCAGGCCCACTGGGAAATATGGCAGCGGTGGTTCAAGGCTGCCTAAGCCGCAAGAAGGCATCGGGTCAGCATGGTGCAGAGGTGAGGAGCTGCTCATGGGATGGGCTCCGCGATCAGCATTGTAACACCACCCCCTTCTCAAAGCCCCCACTTCAGTGTTATGTTTGTACTTGGTAGTGGGCCCTTGGGTCATGGTGAGAGCTGACTCCATCCACAGGGAGGAGCCCTGTGGGGACTCACCATGACAGGTGGGGTCTCAGCAGTGATAGACATGGGAGGCAAGAGGGTTTTTATTATACAGCAGAAGTAATCCGAGGAATGGGTTAGTAAACACAGTCCCAGAGAAGAAGGGTCTCAAGTTGGATTCTCCGGTAATGGCCTGCAGCACAGGGTAACCCGGGGAATACTTCCTCCTGATAGTTCTTGTGCAAGGTATCTCTGGTAGTAGTCTGTAGCGCGGGGTAGGCAGGAGGCTGGAGTTGGAAATAGGCACAAGGCAGCGTGGATCCGGTAGTGGTCCGCAGAGTGGGGTAACCCGAGAATCCACACAGCGTGAAGAGAGGAGGAGAGTAGAGCAAATCGTGTAATCACTCCGAAGTGTAGCGGATGAGCTACTGTCGTAGTACCAGTGAAGACCCAAGGTATGGGAACACTGGAGAGGTCATCCATAGTAGCAGCGAGAAGTACTCACTAGGCTGGAGAATGTGAGACTCACAGAGAAGGCTCTCCGAGGAGCGGATAGCCCTGAGTGCAGCAAGGCCCCTGAGGAGCGGGTACCAGTGTCACTAAGTCTGGAACACAGGAACAGAGAGGTAAGCGTGTCTGAGTAACGGAATTAAGCAAGACGGAAATCCTTGCTAACTCGTAGGTAGGAAGGTCCGGTAGGTTTAAATACATGTAGGCAGATGACGTCATGCGGAGGGGATGCCCCCGAGGTTCCCGCCATGACGTGGATAAGAAGGAGGCAAACGCATAGGGACGTGCCCCAAGGCACACTAGACTGAAGATGGCGACCGGGATCACCCACGCTGTCCCGAGAATGCCAGGGAGGTCAGTGTGCAGAGGCAGTGTTGGCCATCTTTGCCATAATCTGAGCTGCAGGGCAAAAAGAGGTAAGCAGCAAAGGTTGAAGCCACCTGCGACCAACGGGTGCCACAGTACCCCCTTCTTAGGGCCCCTCCCAGGGGGTTTCGGCCTCCTAGGGTGAGTTAGATGGAATTGGTGAATCATATCTTTGTCAAGGATGTTGACAGCAGGTTCCCAGCTGTTTTCTTCTGGTCCGTATCCTTCCCAGGAAATTAGATATTCCCAATGCTTTCCTTTTTTTCATACATCCAAGATTTTATCCACTTTGTATGTGATGTCCTCTTCAGCATCAAGAGGCTGTGGATCTGGAGTCTTGCGAGAGAACTCCGAGAGGATGAGAGGCTTCAAAAGTGAAATGTGGAAAGTGTTGTGTATTTTCATGGATGAAGGTAACTTTGGGCTGTAGGTCAAGGGTCCCAGGCGGCGAAGGACAGAGAAGGGTCCAATGTAGCATGGAGCGAATCTGACAGAAGATAGCTTGAGATGGAGGTACTTGGTACTGAGCCATACCTTGTCTCCTAGCTGAAACTGAGGAACTGCTCTGTAATGAGCATCGTAACACTTCTTGGCCCATTGTCCTGCTTTGTGCAAAAGGTCCTTGGTTTGAGTCCAGAGTTGGTGGATCTCTTCGGTTGTAGCCTGAGCTGCTGGTGATGTACCCGACAAAGGTATTGGAAGTGGTGGTAGTGACTGACGGCCATATATGATCTGGAATGGAGTAGATCCAGTGACAGAAGCAGGATGAGAGTTCAGGGTGAACTCAGCCCAGGGTAGCAATTCTGCCCAATCACTCTGCCTGGAGTTGACATAGGCACGAATAAACTGTTTGAGAGTCTGATTCATTCTCTCCATTTGCCCATTTGATTGGGGGTGATACGCTAAAGTCCGGTCTAATGAGATGTCGAATTTATGACACAGCACCCTCCAGAACTTGGCGATGAATTGTACACCTCTGTCTGAATGTGTTTAGGCATGCTGTGCAGGCATAATATATGCCATATAAACAGCTTGGCAAGTTCTGGGGCAGATGGTAGTCAGGGTAAAGCTACAAAGTGTGCCATTTTTTAGAAGCGGTCCACAGTGACCCATATAGTATTGTTCCCGCTTGATGGTGGTAAGTCAACGATGAAATCAGTTGCAATGTGCATCCATGGTTCGTCTGGAACAGGTAATGGCTGGAGAAGACCCCAAGGGTGACCGGCAGGAGGCTTTTGTCTGGCACAGGTAGTGCAGGATTCAACATATGCTTGAACGTCTTTTTTCATAGAAGGCCACCAGTAGAATCATTGTAGGGTGGCTAGAGTACGGGCCTGTCCAGGATGATCAGATAACCGGGAGTCATGAGCCCAGTTCAAAAGCTTGTTCCATAATGTCTGAGGGACCAGTTTTACCTGCTGGAACAGAATGGGTAGCAACCAGAACTATCTTCTCTGGGTTGATGTGACGGTGTGCGTCAGGAACATCTTCAGGTGTAAAAGAGCATGAAAGAGCATCTGTCCAGACATTTTTATCAGCAGGACAGTATTTGAGCAAGAAATCGAATCGGTTGAAGAATAGCGACCATCGAGCTTGGCGATGGTTAAGTCTCTCCGCATGACGTAGATATTCCAGGTTCTTGTGATCAGTGAACACTGTTATCTGGTGTTGTGCACCTTCTAGCCAGGGGCGCCATTCCTTGAATGCAAGCTTAATAGCGAGCAACTCTTTGTCACCGATGCCGTAATTTCTCTCGGCTGGAGAAAAACGTCTGGAGAAGAATGAGCAGAGGTGAAGAGTATGTGTATCACTATGCTGACTGAGCACGGCCCCTATGCCGACATCAGAGGCATCGACCTCTATGATGAATGGTCGATGAGGGTCAGGATGGCATAAACAAGGTTTCTTGAGGAAGGCTTCCTTAAGGGCTTTAAAAGCAGCGATGGCTTCTGGAGACCACTGTGAAGGGTTGGCTCCTTTCTCAGTCATGGCAGTAAGTGGTGCTATCAAGGTTGAGTAATTTTTGATGAATGTGCGATAATAATTAGTAAAGCTGAGGAAGTGGCAGAGGGCTTTAATACCAGTAGGCTGAAGCCAGTCTTGTATGCCTTTTGTCTTCTGTGTGTCCATTTGGAAACCTTTGCTGGACACAATGTATCCTAAGAAGGGAACAGACTCCTGGTGGAAAGCATACTTCTCAAGCTTGGTGTATAGATGATTATCCTGCAGCTTCTGCAAAACTTTGATGACATCTGCTTGGTGGGTTTGCACATCATTGGAAAAAATGAGGATATCGTCTAGGTATATGACCACACATTGGTATAACATATCTTGCAGGATGTCATTCATCATATTTTGAAATACGGCCTGGGCTTTGCACAGTCCAAATGGCATAACTAAATACTCGAAGTGGCCATCACGAGTATTAAAGGCCGTTTTCTACTTGTCCCCTTGACGAATGCGTACAAGATTGTAGGCACCCTTTAGATCCAGCTTCGTGAAGATCTTTGCACCTTGGAGCCGATCAAACAACTCTGAAATTAATGGTAAAGGATACCGATCCTTGATGGTAATTTTGTTCAGACCTCTGTAGTCAATGCAAGGGCGAAGGGATCCTTCCTTCTTGTCGACAAAAAAGAACCCGGCCCCCGCCGGTGACTTAGAGGGTCTAATGAATCCTTTCTGTAGATTTTCTTGAATATAGACCGTCATGGCCTCAGTCTCCGATAATGAGAGTGGATAATCTCTTCCTCTAGGTGGCTCTGTGTCAGGTTTTAGATTGATTGCACAGTCAAATGATATGTGTGGTGGAAGCACATCAGCTGCTTGTTTAGAAAATACATCTTGAAATGATGTGTACTGCGGCAGTAGACCAGGAGGGGCAGTAGGGATAACCATACATGGCAATGGGGTTATTTTTTTTAAGCATCTGTCATGGCAGCTCGGTCCCCATTGTGATAGCTCCATTGAAGACCGGTTGAACTGGGGAGAGTGGTCTTGTAACCATGGTATGCCAAGCACTATGGGATGAATAGCTTTCTTGAGGACCAGGAACGTGATGGTCTAGGTATGCAGGGATCCAGTGCGTGTGCAAATGGGTTGTGTGGTAAGCGAGACTTCTCCTTGCAGTGGCTCACCGTGAATGGAAGAGAGAAGCAGCGGTGTGGGTACTGGTTCAGTAGGAATTCATAGGTGCTCTACCAATCTTTTCAGAATAAAATTCCCACCTGCACCAGAGTCAACGAGTGCTTGTGTGGCAAATTCGAGAGGCCCAGAGAATGTGGAGACAGGGAGAGTCAGTAGAGGAGATGGGGCAGTCAGAACTAGGAAGTGTCATCCAGCAGATCTTAAGTCTGCATGTTTCCCAGATAGATAGGACAGGTTTGGGCTGCATGGCCGGTTTTCCCGCAGTATATGCAGAGGCCCATCTTTTTGTGATAGCTCCTCTCCTTGGCAGTTAATTGGCTATGGCCTAGTTGCATGGGTTTGTCTTCTTCTTCAGGATTGGTAAAGACTGGACCAGAGCTGAAGGCAAGGAACGAGAGCAGTTGCTCCGGAAGAGTGTTTCTTGAAAGGTTTTACCTCAACAGAGCGCTCTCGTATACGGCGATCAATCCGTCCAGCGAGGTCAATAAGAGAGCTTAAAGTGTCAGGCAACTCACGTGCAGCAAGTTCATCTTTTATACAGGAGTTGAGGCCTTCTATGAAGATAGCTCATAAGCAACCTGAATCGCATAGGACTTCAGAAGACAGGGCTTTAAATTCAATCATGTAGACCGGGAGTGGCTTGGTTCCTTGTTGAAGGTGTAGAAGTGCAGAACCAGCAATAGACTGGTGAGCGGGATCATCAAATACTGACTTGAAGAGAGCCAGAAACCCAGGCAAATCATTCAGGACTGGGTCATTGTGTTCCCAAAGAGGTGAAGCCCAGGCCAGGGCTCTGCTATCCATCAAGGACAGGATATACGTCGTCTTGGTAACAGCAGTAGGGAAGTACGACGGTTGTAAGGGGAAGTGCATACAGCACTGATTTAGAAAGCCCCTACACAACAGGGAGACTCCTGAGAAACAAGTAGGGGCTGGCAAAGGAACTGTAGGATGCCCGATAACCACCAGGAGTGATGCATTCTTGTCAGAAGTAGGAGAAGTACTCAGTCTGGATTTCAGCTGATTAAAGGTAGTAGTCAATGTCTCTAGAGTCCTTTGTTGCTCCGAAATCCATTGAGCCAGCTCAGGGATAGCCTGTAAGGCTGAAAGCTGAGCCAGGTCCATGGAGTTAGCAATTTGTTATGTTGGTACTTGGTAGTGGGCCCTTGGGTCATGGTGAGAGCTGACTCCACCCACAGGGAGGAGCCTTGTGGGGACTAACCACGACAGGTGGGGTCTCAGCAGTGATTTACACGGGAGGCAAGAGGTTTTTATTATACAGCAGAAGTAACCCGAGGAGTGGGTTAATAAACACAGTCCAGAGTAGAAGGGTCTCAAGCTGGATTCTCCGGTAGTGGCCCACAGCATGGGGTAACCCGGGGAATACTTCCTTCTGATAGTTCTTGAGCAAGGTATCTCCGGTAGTGGTCAGCAGCACGGAGTAGGCCGGAGGCTGGAGTTGGAAATAGACACAAGGCAGCATGGATCTGGTAGTGGTCCGCAGAGCAGCGTAACCCAAGAATCCACACAGTGTGAAGAGAGAAGGAGCATAGAGCAGATCTTGTACTCACTCTGAAGTGTAGTGGATGAGCTACTGTCGTAGTCAAAGTGAAGACCCGAGGTACGGGAACACTGGAGAGGTCGTCCGTAGTAGCAGCAAGAAGTACTCACTAGGCTGGAGAATATGAGACTTGCAGAGAAGGCTCTCCAAGGAGCAGATAGCCCTGAGTGCAGCAAGGCCCCTGAGGAGTGGGTACCAGAGTCACTCAGTCTGGAATGCAGGAACAGAGAGGTGAAGCATCTCTGAGTAGCGAAATTAAGCAAGACAGAAATCCTTGCTAACTCATAGGTAGGAAGGTCCAGTAGGTTTAAATACATGTAGGCAGGTGATGTCATACGGAGAGGATGCCCCCGATGTTCCTGCTATGACATGGATAAGAGGAAGGCAGGCACGCGCGCACGTGCGTGCCCTAAGTCACACTAGATTCAAGATGGTGACCGGGATCGCCCACCCTGTCCCAGGAATGCCAGGGAGGTCAACGTGCAGAGACAGTTTTGGCCATCTTTGCCAGAATCGGAGCTGCAAAGGAAAAGGAGGTGAGCAGCAAAGGTTGCAGCCGCCTGCGACTGATGGGCGCAACATTCAGCTTCTTCTCTATGGCTGAAGACAAGAAGGCATATCTTTTATACCAGCTGGGGAACTTGGGGGTCCAAACACAAGATCTCCAAATGCTTTTGAAGGAGCTGAAGCGATGAGGCGAAGAAAAATACTGAGGACTAGACAGACACAAAAAAAAACTCAGGAGAAGGCATGACCAATATTGAAATGAAGGCATAGATGTAGTAGTAGCATCTTGAAGTTTTAGTCCAGTTCTTCATTCTTGCTTAGTCAAGACGAAAGGGAATAACAGATAAGCATCATCTTCCTGCTGATATATTAATGGCGAAGGTAGTAGATTAGAGCATCATTGCTGGATTCTTAAATGTGAGGGTGGTATACCAGGAGAGTGCGTAGGCAAACTTGCAGATTACCACTTGTTCTTAGGTAGACATTAGTACGAGAAGCACCAGATGGAACTAGGAAGCCCAACAAACGTTACTCAAATGGTGGAAAGCTGATCTTGGAGACACATTTTAATACCTCTTGATGACAGATGGTATACGGACTTGAGGTTGACAGGTGGAATGAAACTCAGGGTTACCAACCCCCGACATTTGCAAAGCCAGTGGTAGACAAGAATACTCCTTGTAAGGTCATGGAGGGAATTGTACTTTAGATATAATCTGCAAGTTAACACAGGCTCCCATACGGCAGTGAATTTGTTCCTTGAAGGAGCTTGGTAGTCGATAGATGTATGTGCTCAACTTTACACAGAATACTGATTCCTTGTAAGGGATCTACCAGAATGGCTTGGTAGGTGTAAAATCCCTCAGGCTCAGATTAGACGAGCCATTTCAAGGTGGGTGGTAAGGCTCAAGGAGGCAAAGCTTGAAGACAACGGAGGATTCCAACAGATGTTTATTGAACACTCTTTCACAATCATAGATGGATTTTAAGTGCAGCTGGTGGCAAAGATCCTTACTGGAACAGCTTTCAATGGATCCATGGGTAGTGGTGTAGAATCCCAAGTATAGTTTCAAACGTTAGAGAGAGTCCTCAGATAGATAGTAATGGGTCCTTCTAGGGTTTACAGCAGAAGAGATATGCAGGCTTATCAGGCAAGACAGAAGGTGGCAATTACATTCCTTTGCCTAGCAGCAGAATCAGTGCTCGGGAACAGATGAACAAACAAATCAGGATCCCTTGATCCTGATTCTACCAGCTCAGAAAACTGCAAGAATGACACTGGAGGATGATGTCTGCGAGCTATGGATTCAGGGCAACTCACCACGTCCGTATATGGAGAAGAGAAACAAGATGACATCTCAGGAATCTGGAATGGAATCAGAGGCTGGAATCACCACTTGCGCAGAGCAGAATCAGGATCTTGGCTGTACATGGTCCCATGGCAAGAACCAGAGCTATGTAAGGCAGGATCTGGATTGAAACTAGAGAGACGGAGCCAGGCCCAGGGTGCAGACACCTCCTGCAGGTTGTTCATCCCCAAGGACCTGGAGTGCTGTAGAATCTGTAGCTTACGAGGGAATATACCCCCTGAATATTAAGGGTGTTCAACGGAGGAAAAAGGAGATTGAAATGATTGCAAGTGTTGAAACCTGGGTGCAATTACCTCCTGCAGGTCGTATGGAACCCAGGAAGAAGTGTAAGCATTTCTGTGGATTGAACAGAAATGGTCCCTGCAGGTCGAAAGGAGTTCCAGGATCGGACTTAACTTGAAGTGGATCTGGATGCAGGCACCTCCTGTGGGTCGTGGAAAAGTCCAGACACACCAACATGAAAAAGAAAAACAAAATTCTTAGCTAGGAACAGGAATCAAAAATCTAGGAAACTTGACCAAAAATTATTGGCAAGGAAAACAGTATCAAAGGAGTCCAGGAAAAAACTTGGACCTATCACAAGAACACACCAACTGAGCTCATGGCCTTCGAATTCTGTTGTGAGTTCGGAGGTGCAGTCGCTTGCTAAAGAGGGATTGTGAGCCCTTGGGCCACGGCATGGCTCAGGGAGGAGCCCCAAGCACACCGTGAGAGGTGAGAGTATTCAGGCATGGGCTGGAGCAGGAACAAGGCTGGACCAGGATCAAGACATGGAACATCAGGAACTGGAACAAGGCAGGCTCAACCCTCCAGTGAACCTGCACATACCAGTGAGACCCAGCAATGCAATGCTGGTCTCAAAAGTAGCCCTCTGGCCACTTAGTAGTCCTTCCAGACCCGCCACTTGGGAACAACAAGTGCATGAGGCCAGATGGAGGCTGAGGGCAGGAACAAGATGAGACACGGAATTCAGGAAACTTGGAAGACTCAGACGAGGATACATGGAACTTGAAAGCCTCAGACAAGGTTTCAGGATACTTGAAAGACTCAGACAAGGTTTCAGAATACTTGGAAGACTTGGACAAGGTTTTAAGGAACTTGGAAGACTCGGACAAGGATCCAGGATACTTGGAAGACTCAGGCGAGGATTCAAGATTCAGGCACTAATACAGGGTGAGTACTGCACCGTAGCACACCCTACACAGCCGCCCATGGCTGGTCGCAGACCACACCAGAAGCGAAGCAGACTCCAGATGAGAAAGTGGAGACTTGGAACTGGAAACATGTCAAAGATTCAGGAGAGGCCTGCACCAAGGCACGCCCTACACAGCCGCCCATGGCTCGTTGCGGACAATGCTGAAGCGAAGCGGGTTCTGGCTTGAGTCTAGGGCATGGACGGAAGCAGGAACATTGTACTCCAAAGACCAGTACAGGATTCAAGACTCAGAACTCGGATTCAGGAACAGACCTCGGCATTAAAAACAAGGGCCTTCTGGAGACTTGAGCTGCAGACATGAAGTTAGGCCTTGTGCCACGAAGCGCCCTACACAGACCCCATGGGCTGGTCATGGACCATGACAGTGGCATGCCATGAAGGGTGGACAAGCAGGAAACCTGGAAGCAGGACAAAATCTGGAGACAAGGACGTCAGGACCAGGACTGGAACATGGAACATCAGGAACATGGAACATCAGGAACTTCAGGACATGGAACATCAGGACACCAAAGAGATGATGAAGGAGCTACAATGAAGAACAGGACCAGGAACATAAATGAAGGAGACCAGTAACATCAGGGACATCTGGAACATCAAACAAGGAGCTATCTAAACATGAGGAGACCTCGGAGGACCTTGACCGGAGAAGAGCCACAGGCAACTGTGAAACCTGGTTCGAAGGCCCCGAGGAGTAAAAGCTGAGCCCTTTTATAGGGCTGGAAGAGGCGATGACTGATGAGGTCATCCAATGGGATCATGGGCTTCTCCCGCTGCTGGCCCTTTAAATGAACTGAGGTGCATGCGTGCGCCTAGAGGCCCGGGGAAGCAGGAGCAAGTGTTGGTGGAGTTCCTGCCACATTACAGAGGTGGAAAGGTAGCGGTGGCACTCCTGCCACATGCAGATGCATCCCGCCTGCGGCTTCTATGCTGCGAAGATGCAGTTGGAGGCGGCTCCATGCTGCAAAGATGCAGTTGGAGGCGGCTCCATGCTGCAAAGATAAGGAGACCCCAGTGGGGTGGGCCCACTGGGAAACATGGCAGTGGCAGTTCAAGTTGGTCTAGGCCGCAAGAAGGTGTCGGGCCGGCGTGGTGCAGAGGTGAGAAGCTGCTCGCGGGTTGGGCTCCGTGAGCAGCATCGTAACACATAGCCCTCAACTAGAGGACTGTTTCAGCAATGCCTGGATCTCTTACCCACCAACTGGGTTCTTTTTTGCCTCTAAACAAATACCCTAATAGCAAGCTATCCCTGGTGATTTCTAGAGACACTGACACTCCACAAAGCTTAGGGAAGTAGAAATGTACCTATAGATCAAATACAGTGAATATTAGGATCTTGAATCAGTCTCAGGACAGAGCTTACAAATTAAAGAGTTTATTAACATAAAGAAGGACAGTGAACAGACATAAGCATTTAACTTGTGAATAGTAACAGGTAAAATAACAAGGGTTTATACAGAAAATGCTAACTAGATACATTTCACTGCACATATCAGTGCCTGGGAAGGTCAGGAAATGATATGATATAGAACAGAGCTGTGGCACACATATCTAGCCTGGCCATACTCCCAGCCAAGGCTAGAGTATTCTACAACTTTAGGGATAGTTATATCTGTGAGCTGAGTCTGAAGTATGAATCAGGGCACAAAGTAGGGATGTGAATAATTTTTCTGATGATTGAAAATATGAGACAATATTTTCAATCTCGTCAGATATCGGGGGGTCGCCGATAGTGATAGGAAACCCCACGATTAATTTTGTGGGTTCTCTTATCGTTATGGGGGGGGGGGAGAAAGGGCACTTACAAAAGCACAGCCCGACCCTTTAAAATTAGTTCTTTAGTATCCCCCCACCCTCCGGACCCTTCCAACCCCCCCCCCCCAATTTTTAAGTACCTGGTGGTCCAGTGGGGGTCCTGGGAGCATTCTCCCGCTCTCGGGCCATCGGCTGCCAGTAAACAAAATGGTGCCGATGGCCCTTTGCCTTTAGCATGTGACAGGGTATCCATGCCATTGGCTGGTCCCTGTCACATGGTAGGAGCAATGGACGGCTGGCGCCATCTTTAAAAATGGCACGAGCCATCTATTGCTCCTACCATGTGACAGGGGCTGGCCAATGGCACGGCCCCTGTCACAAGATGGCGCCGGCCATCCATTGCTCCTACCATGGGACAGGGGCTGACCAATGGCACCGGTAGCCCCTGTGACATAGTAAGGGCAAAGGCTATCTGCGCCATTTTGAATACCGGCAGCCGACGGCGTGAGTGCAGTAGATGGCTCCCGGACCCCCGCTGGACCACCAGGGAGTTTTGGCAAGTCTTGGGCGGGTCAGGAGGGTGGGGGTTTTGTTTAAATTCGCTCCTTTAGACAGCCGAATAATTCGGTGAAGATGTGTTGTATTCGTGGGAATCGTGATACGTTTCATGACGCAACGAATACAACGAACATGGCCCTATACGTTGCAGATTGCCAATACATTGCAAACGAATGTACACCCCTACCTTTCTGACCAATGAGTTTCTAATTCTGACCAGTAAAAGCTTTCTGACTATAATGGCACTGCAGGATGTTACAGTCTTATAGCTTACTAAGGATAGTGAGATACAATTACATTCTGTCCAAGCTTTACTCTGAATCCAACCACCATCTCAAGCTTAGTTTGAACTATAGGGCCTCATTTTCTAAAGTATCGCAGGCCTTTGATACTTTAGGGAATGAGGGGAGGGGGGCCGAAATGGGGGGTGGGTCTGTGCTAGCCGGCAGTGATCACACCATCGCGGTGCAATCGCTGCCGGTTTTGCACCCAATAGCAACACCATAGAAGGTGTAATTATTTGGCGCGAACTCAGACGCGAAAAGGGCCTTACCTTTTCGTCGTGCGCAGCATCTTCGCGGAGTGGACCTCAGTGACGCTCCAACTCCTCCTCTTCCGGGACCGACTCCGCCCCCATTTTGGTATAACACGTGATAAGGGACGTTTCGCATGCGAAACGTCCCTTATCGCGTGTGATCCCTATGGAAAATGAGGCCCATAGTGTTGTAAAGATCAAATATCACCTATAGGCCAGCTCTAGAAAAATGAGCTCTCTCTAAGGAAAACACAACTCCTACGGCATAACAAGAATTCTCAGTGCACATAAAATCTTCATTTTGCCTTTGCAATGGCTGGACTAGACAGAGGGGGAGAAAGTAAAAAATTATGTTATATTATGTGAACTTTCAAGACCACATAAAGCTGAAGATGGAACTTATTTATTTTGAAAACTCATGCACTACAACTTCTGTTTTATTAGTCCAATAAAAGGTATTACAGCCTATATAGATTCATGGTAGAAAGTGTATATAAAAACACAAGATGAGCTGCAAGTGAATCTTTCGGACAGCCATGAACCTAGTGGTAGGAAATCATAATGCAGTATTTTGCAGAAAAACACTGAGGCATGAAAGAAAGAAGGGGTAACTATCTTTGATGAGTTCTAGAGCTTGACTTTGGGAAGTAAAGTTATACTGTGCTTGACTTTCTAGGGTCTGTTGTTTCACATTTTATTTTTTCTGCTCAAGACATTGACTTGCCTTCCTTATCTTTAATCTCTAATTAGCAGAGATTAAGAAAGGTGATTTAAACAACAATTAGGCCAAATAAATAAGCAAAACGATTAGGAAAGAATAGAAGGAAAAAAAAATCAAACAGTGCATATATGGAGAAGGTCATCATGATTAGGAGAAGCAAGAGCAATCAATGACTTCAGTGAATCAATCCATCAGGTAGATGGAAGGCAGTCAATCAGACTCACACAAGGCACCACCTCTTGAACCAGTAAATGTCACATCTGAATTAATCTGCATAACGAGACAGTCCTATGGGGGCCTGCATTTTACAGCTTTGCAGATTTTGCATTAATTGCCTAATGTGACAGATAAACTATATACATTCTCCTTCCTCTCTTTTCTGAAAAGATCTGGGCACGGATGATGTCATGTCTGTATAAGTTTGGTAAATTTCCTGTTCAAAGTTAAAAGGGAGCACCAACCATGCTGAGCAAAAAAAAAAATAATTAGTTCAATGAAAATGGCAGATAAGCTTAGAGCTAGAATAGCAAGTACTTAGGAGTATTCACATAATTTACATGATTGAAAGTCAGATGCAGGAGTGATACTAAAAGATGTATTGTATATGAACAGCAGTCTCTACATAATAACATGAAAATAAATTGAAAGAGAACCATCAAAGGAGTTGGATAAAGATTAACAATAAAATGTCTTCAACCTTTATCTTTCAATCATGTAAGGTATTCTCAGTACCAAGTTAACCCACCTAACGTCAAACACACTAGCCAGCCATCTAAATCCAATATCCTCCTGCTGTTACGGGAATGTCTGTTTAGTGGACCCTCGGATCGATCTGCTGGAGACTGGGAAAGGTGGTCACTGTCTCTAATGAATAGCAGGCTGGGAGGAAGATGTTCAGGCAGGACGTAGATGCTCTTCACCCTGGAAGCTGGTACTCCCCCGGGAGGAGCCCGTAGGAGCCCAACCGCTGGGACAGGTGGCTTCACCCTTGGAAGCCGAAGCCCCCCTGGGAAGAGCCCGTAGGGACCCGGCGGCTGGGACTTAGGCGGGTTGTGGATCAGGACAGGAAACTGGAACCAGACTAGTACAGTAGAGATACTGTAAGTGGGCTCGGGTTCTGGAACCAGGCAGGAACTGTAGCAAGACTCGGGTACTGGAACCAGGCAAGGACTGTAGCAGGATTCAGGTACTGGAACCAGGCAATAACTGTAGCAGCATTCGGGTACTAGAACCAGGCAAGAACTGTAGCAGGATCTGGGTACTGCAACTAGGCAGGAACTGTAGCAGGCAGGCTGGAACCAAGCAGGTACTGTAGCAGGCAGGAACCAAGCAGGTACTATAGCAAGCAGGCAGGAACCAGGCCATTTTTAAAGATGGCGCCAGCCATCCAGTGCTCCTTCCATGTGACAGGGGCCGGCCAATGGCACGGATACCCTGTCACATGGTAAGGGCAAAGGGCCATCGGCACCATTTTGATTAGTGGCAGCCGACGGCCCGAGAGCGGGAGATCACTCCCGGGACACCCACTGAACCACCAGGTACCTGTAAAAAGTATTTGGGGGGGTCGGAAGGGTGGGGAAAGCTAAGGGATTAGTTTTAAAGGGTCGGGGTGGGTTTAGGGGTTATTTTTGTGTGCCGTTTTTCCTGCCCTCCCCCAAAACGATAAGAGAACCCCACAAACAATTTCGTGGGGTTTTCCTATCATTTTGGGGGAGCCCCCGATTTCTGATGATTTTGAAATTATCGTATGATATTTTCAATTGTCCGAAGCCCGATTCACATCCCTAATAAAAATAGCATGCTGTGCATTAATGGGGAGATTTTAAATCTCCGGCATGAGGAAATCCTGGGAGATATGTGCGTGGCCGGGCTGTGCGCACTGAGTGCATTTTCAAAATGGCCCAGGCACGCACATTTCTCCCGATATGTGTGTGGAAGTGCCGGGCATTCAAAAAGGGGAGGGCCAAGAAGGACTGACAGTATCATTTTGCACGCCGGTAGCTGGCTGGCATGTGAAACTTACTCTCTTCAAATGAATAATTTCCAAAACAAACAAACAAACAAACAAAAAGGTTAGTTAGGACGGGTTTAGGGGTTGAGGTGGAGAGGAGAAAAGGGAGGAAGGTTAGATAGGGGGATAGGAAAGTTCCCTCCTAGTCCGCTCCTTTATTGGAGCAGACTGGGAAGGAACTGGGCAAAGGTCCAATCGCGTTGCTGCGTGTGTTTTAAAAAATCCCCCCCCCCTCGCACACATGAGTAGTAGGGATGTGAATCGTGTGCCCGATCATTTTAACGATTGGGTTCGGCTGGGAGGGCGGGGGGAAATCTGATCGTTACGAGATGTGAATTGGAATCATTCCGATTCCAATTCACATCACAAATTTTTTTTAGTGAGGCCCGCGCCGATAAAAAAACCCCACCCCGACCCTTTAAAATTACCCCTTAGCCTCCCCCACTCTCCCGACCCCCCCCCAAACTTTTTACACATACCTGGTGGTCCAGGGGGGCCGCGGGGAGCGATCTCCTGTTCCCACGCTATCAGCTGCGCTAAAAAAAAAAAATGGCGCCGATGGCCCTTTGCCCTTACCATGTGACAGGGCAAAGGTAGCGCCGGTGCCATTTTGAATATTGGCAATACGGCCCGCGTGCAGGAGATCGTTCCCGGGCCCCCGCTGGACCCCCAGGGACATTTGGCCAGCTTGGAACCGTCGGCCCCCATGACATAGTGAGGGCAAAGGTAGCGCCGGCGCCATTTTGAATACTGGCAATACGGCCGGAGTGCAGGAGGTCGCTCCCGGACCCCCGCTGGACTTTTGGCACCAGGTATGTGTAAAAAGTTTTTTTGGGGGGGGGGTCGGGAGAGTGGGGGAGGCTAAGGGTGTAATTTTAAAGGGTCGGGTGGGTTTTTTTTTTTATCGGGCCATCGGCGCCATTTATATTAGTGGCAGCCAAAATGGCGCCGATGGCCCGAGAGCGGGAGATCGCGTCGGGACCCCCCCACTGGACCACCAGGTAATTTAAAACATTTTCGGGGGGTTCGGGAGGGTGGGTTATTTGTTTTAAAGGGTCGGGGTGGGTTTAGGGGTTGTTTTGGTGTGCCGGTTTTCCCGCCCTCCCCCCTCCCCCGATTTACAATTTTTCACGATAAATCGGGGAATTTCTATTGTATCACGACTCTAACAATTTTTGACGATTTAAAAATTATCTGACAATTTTTTTTAATTGTCAAAAACGATTCACATCCCTAATGAGTAGGCACATGCGTATGCAGATGCAAAATCAGGTGAGCATGTGCATGCGGGCATCGGATTTTATAACTTGCATGCAGCAAAGTAGCACATGCACATGGATGCCCACGTGGGCCTTTAAAAATTTCCCTTAAAATTCTTATGTTACCAAGTATGTCTAAAATTTGCACATAACAAAATGTAAATGAGGAAGCATTATATATGTAAACAAGGCTTCCCTGGACTGAAGGACTGACATGCTATACTTGCCTTCATTTGCTATTTATCATTGGCCCAATAAAACCAAAATATGAATATCCATAAGAACATAAGAACATGCCATACTGGGTCAGACCAAGTCTTGTGAACCCTCTGCCCGCGGGCTTTCCCCGCGAGCAGGCTCACTCACCCACGCTGTTTTCCTACCCGATGCGGCAAGGACGCCGCTGTTGGGCCTGTCTACGTGGCCGGAGCCGCAGACTGTGATCGCCCACATGGCCCGGAAGCCGCCCCGGATGTCCTTCTTCACCACGGCAGGAGCCAAGGACTTCGCTTCACCATCTTCATGGCTGAGAGCCGCCGCTGACTTCCACCTTCCCCGCGGCATAGGCCACAAGCCCCGGGACTTTCCCGGCGGCTGGAGCCGCCCTCGGGGCTCCCTGCAGCAGCAGGAGCCGCTGCTGACGTCAGGGCCTGCGTCCAGGCTCAGCCCTGCGCTCCTGGCATCTGACATTGGTGCAGGCCACTGTCCGCGGTCCTGCACAGCTTCCTGCCTCTCCTTAGGCGCCGGCACGTGCCTCTCTTCAGGATTAAAGGGCCAGGCACAGGAATTGTGCTGGCCCAACCTAGGGAGTGGACTTCCTCTACCAGCCCTATAAAAGGGCTGCTCCATCAGTCTATCTTCGCCTTGCATCGGAGTGACATTTCTCTGGAGGCTCCTGCCTGCTAGAGCCTTGTAATGTCTCCTGTTCTTCGTGGAGCTCCTCGTCTTGTCTCGTTTGCCTTCGTACCATGTCTTCGTGTCTTGATATCTTGCCTAAGGTCCCTGTCCATGTCCTGATGTTTCATCATGATCTTCCATGTCCTGACGTCCTGTCATGATCTTCCACGTCCTGATGTGCCTGCCTGTCTGGATGTTCTTCCCTGCGTCTTCGTCTGATGCTCCTGAGCCTTCTGATCCTGTAGGGCTGTGGTTCTCGGATAGTGCCATACCCGAGAATGGAGTGGCCTGCAGGAGGGATTTGTCCCTGTGCTCCTGAGCTTCTGTTACCGCCAGCCATTGGTGGAGCTTCAGATGACATTGGCTCCGTCATCGGAGTTCCTCCTCACCTGGATTTTCCCTGAGCTTGTCCCGTTCTCCTCATGGTCCATGACCAGCCTCCTAGGGCTGTGTAGGGGGCGCACAGTGGGACAGGGTGGTCCGTGACTCAGTCCCTCGGGTGGGCTTAGTAGGGCACCCTGAGAGACAGTGCAAATGCCCTTCCTCCCAGCTGTTATCAACCTAAGTGTCGTCTGTGATGCCGTTGCATCAACCCAAGTGTATTAATCTGTGATCCCGTTGCATCAACCCAAGTCTCGTCTCTGATGCCATGCTTTAACCCAAGTGTCTTCATCTATGATGCCGTTGCATCTACCCAAGCCTCATCTGTGATGCCGTTGCATCAACCTAAGTGTCGTCTGGGATGCCGTTACATCAACCCAAGTGTCTTTATCAGTGATCCCGTTGCATCAACCCAAGTCTCGTCTCTGATCCCGCTGCATCAACCCAAGTCTCGTCTCTGATGCCGTTGCATCAATCCAAGTCTCGTCCGTGATGCCGTCGCATCAATCACAGTCCTGTCTACATGTCAAGGCCTCCATCTGCCCTCACCTCAGGCCAGGCCTGCTGCTCCATGCTGTTCCACGCAGCAGGTCCGAAAGGGCTCGGAATGGTCGGAGGACCATTCAACTTCCAACATCCTCTGTTGTTGGCCATGGGATCTTGCAGGCCTGGTGGAGGGTCAGACTGTCAGCCATGCTGGAACACGCCGTCAACCCTCGGGTCGGTCCTGGATGCCTGGGGTCGGGCTGAGGCCCAAGGGCACACTAAACACCCGAGCTTGCCGTAGCACCTTGCTCACAACAGAATGCAAGGCCATGTGCCCGACGGTGGTTTCAGCGATGGATCGCCTTGTTCAAGTCTTGTCTGTGTTCCTAGACTGGTTTTGGGACTGAACATTTTTTTTTCAGGATTGTTTATGTTACGACCTGCTGGAGGCGCCAGTTGTCTAGATATGCTTTTGGAAATGACCAGCAGGAGGTGCCTGAATCCAGACCATTTTGTCCTGTTTCCAGGTTTGGGTTTTTTATGACCTGCAGGAGGCACCTGCACCCCTACTGGTTTGCTGGTTTTTTGTTTACCCGCCCTGAGGCCCCCCCACCCCCAGGTCTTTTTTCTGTTTCGTGGTACTTCTTGTTGGTTCTCGCTTGTTGCTCGTTTGTCCTGTTCTTTGTTCGTTCTTTGTTAGTTTTTGGTTCCCGCTTGTTGCTTCCCGGTTGTGTGTTCCCTGTCCTCGTTCCCGCATTCCGTTCCCTCGTTTCCCTTCTCTCGCTCTTCGCTCTCTTGCTCTCTCGCTCGTCTCTCTCTCACCCTTCGCTCTTTCACTTTCCGCTCTCTCGCTCTTTGAGCTCCCTTGCTCTCTGCTCCCTTGCTCTCCGCTCCCTCGCTCTCCGTTCCCTTGCTCCCTCTTTTGTGTTTTTTGTATTGTCGGTTGCGCGGTCACCGTTCGCTCCGTCACTGCTCGTGTGGTCACCGTTCGCTCAGTCACTGCTCGCGTGGTCACTGTTCGCTCAGTCTCTGCTCGCGCGGTCACAGTTCACTCAGTCACCGATCCCTCAGTCTTGTGTTTGCTTGGTCTCATGTTCCCTCAGTCTCGTGTTCCCACGTCTCATCTGCTCTCGGTCTCGTCTTCTTGGTCTCTCATTGTGTCCTTCGTGTTTCTGTGGTTTCCTGCTGCTTTGCCTTGTTTCATGCTGTCCCCGGATATACCAGCTTCCATTTTTTGGACCCTCGAATACCTCCATTTGGTATGGACTGATATCCTTTTCCTCGGACTGTTGAGAGGAGGTTTGAGGAGGGGGTCTTTGAGGAGGGGGTACAGTTGTGAACCCTCTGCCTGCGGGCTTTCCCCGCGAGCAGGCTCACTCACCCATGCTTTTTCCTACCTGACGCAAGAAAAGACGCCGCTGTCGGGCCTGCCTACGTGGCCGGAGCCACGGACTGTGATCGCCCACGTGGCCCGGAAGCTGCCCCGGATGTCCTTCTTCACCACGGCAGGAGCCATGGATTTCGCTTCACCATCTTCACGGCTAAGAGCCGCCGCCGACTTCCACCTTCCCCGCGGCGTAGGCCGCAAGCCCTGGGACTCTCCTGGCAGCTGGAGCTGCCCTCGGGGCTCCCTGCAGCAGCAGGAGCCGCTGCCGATGTCAGGGCCTGCGTCCAGGCTCAGCCCTGCGCTCCTGGCATCTGACGTCGGTGCAGGCCGCTGTCTGCAGTCCTGCACAGCTTCCTGCCTCTCCTTAGGCGCTGGCACATGTCTCTATTCAGGATTTAAAGGGCCAGGCACAGGAAGTGTGCTGGCCCCACCTAGGGAGTGGACTTCCTCTACCAGCCCTATAAAAGGGCTGCTCCATCAGTCTATCTTCACCTTGCATCGGAGTGACATCTCTCTGGAGGCTCCTGCCTGCCAGAGCCTTGTAAGTTCTCCTGTTCTTCGTGGAGCTCCTCGTCTCGTCTCATTTGCCTTCGTACCACGTCTTCGTGTCTTGATATCTTGCCTAAGGTCCCTGTCCATGTCCTGATGTTCCATCATGATCTTCCATATCCTGATGTCCTGTCATAATCTTCTACATCCTGATGCGCCTGCCTGTCCGGATGTTCTTCCCTGCGTCTTCGTCTGGTGCTCCTGAGCCTTCTGATCCTGTAGGGCTGTGGTTCTCGGATGATGTCATGCCCGAGAATGGAGTGGCCTGCAGGAGGGATTTGTCCCTGTGCTCCTGAGTTTCTCTTCCCGCCAGCCATAGGTGGAGCTTCAGATGACATCGGCTCCGTCATCGGAGTTCCTCCTCACCTGGATCTTCCCTGAGCTTGTCCCGTTCTCCTCATGGTCCATGACCAGCCTCCTAGGGCTGTGTAGGGGGCGCGCAGTGGGACAGGGTGGTCCGCAACTCAGTCCCACGGGTGGGCTAAGTAGGGCGCCCTGAGAGACAGTGCAAATGCCCTTCCTCCCAGCTGTTATCAACCTAAGTGTCGTCTGTGATCCCGTTGCATCAACCCAAGTCTCGTCTCTGATGCCGTGCTTCAACCCAAGTGTCTTCGTCTATGATGCCGTTGCATCTACCCAAGCCTCATCTGTGATGCCGTTGCATCAACCTAAGTGTCGTCTGGGATGCTGGTACATCAACCCAAGTGTCTTCATCTGTGATCCCATTGCATCAACCCAAGTCTCGTCCGTGATGCCGTCGCATCAATCACCGTCCTGTCTACATGTCAAGGCCTCCGTCTGCCCTCACCTCAGGCCAGGCCTGCTGCTCCATGCTGTTCCACGCAGCAGATCCGAAAGGGCTCGGAGTGGTCAGAGGACCATTCAACTTCCAACATCCTCTGTTGTTGGCCATGGGAGCTTGCAGGCCTGGTGGAGGGTCAGACTGTCAGCTATGCTGGAACACGCCGTCAACCCTCGGGTTGGTCGTGGACGCGTCTGGGGTTGGGCTGAGGCCCAAGGGCACTTTAAACACCCCGAGTGGGGCTTGCCGTAGCACCCCGCTCACAACAGAATGCAAGTCCATGTGCCCAACGGTGGTTTCAGCGATGGATCGCCTTGTTCAAGTCTTGTCTCGTTTGCCTTTGTACCATGTCTTCGTGTCTTGATGTCTTGCCTGAGGTCCCTGTCCATGTCCTGATATTCCATCATGATATTCCATGTCCTGAAGTCCCGTCATGATCTTCCACATCCTGATGTGCCTGCCTGTCTGGATGTTCTTCCCTACATCTTTGTCTGGTGCTCCTGAGCCTTCTGATCCTATAGGGCTGTGGTTCTCAGATGATGTCGTGCCCAAGAATGGAGTTGCCTGCAGGAGGGATTTGTCCCTGTGCTCCCTGTGCTCCTGAGCTTCTGTTCTTGCCAGCCATAGGTGGAGCTTATGATGACATCGGCTCCATCATCATAGGGAGCATGAGAATTGATGTCCCACGGGTGCCTCAGCATCGTAGGCCACATTTTACACAAGATGCGGCGAAGTGGAAAGAGGGGAGGTAGGATGGGTCCCAGTGGGGTGGCATAAAGAAACGGGGACACAGGGGTGCAGTAGTGGTGAGATTCTCCAGCCCAGCGGTGGCGAGGGCGGCACCCCTCCTCCACTGTCCCCGTAGTTATGTTGGATTCAAGGCAGGCCACCAGATCGGGTGAAAGCGGCCCAGAAATGGAGACCAGGCATACCAGACAAGTAGGGTAGGGCAAGGCAAGCGATGAGTCGACCAACCCCTCCCACACTTCTCTCTCACCACTTCTCATCTCACGTATCTTCTCTCTCACCACTCCTCATCTCACATATCCCACTCAGATTACCCCTACCCCACAATGCCTCCCCACGCCTGCACTCCATCTAAACCCTACCCCATCCCCCGCTTACCCTACCCCTCACACAGACCACCATCCCTCAACTATGCAACACCCCAAGTACAGCGTAAATCCCTTCTCCCCATCCTCATCTCCCCCCTAACCTAGCTCCTTGGTCTCACCACCCTATCCATTATGCTATTCAATGCCCAGTCCCTCACCAAAAAATCTCACATCCTTGATGCCCTCCTTCACGACCACAATCCTGATATATGTGCAGTCACCGAAACCTGGCTCAAGGACACAGACTCAGTGATCCTAAACCAGCTCCCTACACAAACACACGACATTTTCTCGCTGCCCAGGCCAAAAGGAAAAGGAGGTGGCTTACTCCTAGTCGCCAAAAAAACCCTCAACCTCAGGCCACTGAAAGTCAGCCCTCCACCTAGGCTAGAAGTGGGCCTTTTCAAATCTGCTAAACTACAAATTTGCCTGGTCTATTCCCCACCAGGCCTACTGGAACTCAATCCCTCCGCAGTCATTGAACTGATAACCAACAACATCAACAACGAAAGACCAGCTATTCTTCTAGGAGATTTCAATCTCCATGTTGACTCTCGACCCCTATCACCCTCCTGTGAAACCCTCTTAACCACCCTGCAGGCACTTGGCTTTGCCCAAATTATCTCCACCCCCACTCACAAAGCAGGGCATACACTGGACCTCCTTTTCATCAACTCCTACATACAGACCCCCACTACAGCCTCATGCACGCCTGTACCCTGGTCCGACCACTCCCTCATTGAAATAAACCTCTCCCTTAGCGCCACCTCCACTAACATCCCCCCCTCAAAATAACTCCTTCTCCTTCCGCAAATCCTGTTCACCCGAGGAACTCTCAGCAGCACTCACAGAATCCCTTGACAAGCTTGACCACTCCACTCCCGAATCTGCTCTTAACTCCTGGGATAACCTCACCCAAGACATTGCCGACAACCTGTGCCCCCTCATCACTCACAGCCAACACCCCGCCCCCTCAAGTAAAAAACCCTGGTACAACCCTGAGCTACGCCGTATGAATCACGACTTCAGACTCAAAGAAAGAATATGGCGCAAAGACCCCACATCCCTGAATGCCTCCTCCTACAAATCCTACCTTCACACCTACCGCCTTGCTATCCAAAAAACCAAGCGGGGCTATTACACCGCCAAAATACACCAATACTCATTCAACCCAAAGACCCTCTTCACCTATGTTGCAGCTCTTACAAAACCTACCACCCCAGCCACTTCCGATGTGGACCCCGGCGCTAAATGTGAAGAGCTAGCTCACTTTTTCCAAAACAAAATTGCCAACCTACTCCGCAGGTTCCCTCCCGTGTCCATCCCTATGCCCATGACTCCCTCGCCCAGTAATTGCAAGCCCAATGAACACCCGCCCCCCTATAAGTACACGCTACACACCTTGGACCCTACTACCCCTAAGGAAATAGAGTCCATCCTCAAAAGAAGTAAGCCTGCTTCCCACCCCTCCGATACTATCCCCACCAAAGCGCTCCTCTCCATTCCCAACATCATTGCTCAACCCCTAGCAGACATCATAAACTGCTCCTTATCTGCTGGCACAGTTCCTGACACACTAAAACACGCAGTAGTCAAACCCCTCATCAAGAAACCATCATTAGACCCCAAAGACCCCTCCAACTACCGTCCCATTTCTAACCTTCCCTTCATCACTAAAATTATGGAGAAAGTAGTAAACGCCCAACTTATGGAATACCTAGAAGACAACTGCATCCTTCACGCATCCCAATTTGGCTTCCACAAGAACCTGAGCACTGAGGCTCTCCTACTCTCCCTTACAGACACCCTACTCATTGGCCTGGACCAGGGACACAATTTTCTCATTGCCTTCCTAGATATCTCAGCTGCCTTTGACACGATAAGCCACAAACTCCTCATCTCCAGCCTCGTAAACATTGGTATCTCCGACACCGGCCTCCTATGGTTCAAATCCTACCTGGCTAACAGATGCTTCTCCGTGAAACTAGGCAGCTCAGAGTCTTCTCAGCTCTCTCTCACTCAAGGAGTACCCCAAGGCTCCTCCCTTTCCTCCACCCTCTTTAACATTTATCTCCTACCTCTCTGTCATCTCCTTTTAGACCTTGGGCTTAAATTCTACATCTATGCTGATGATGTCCAGATTATCATTCCCCTCCATGAAACTATCTCCGCTACTCTTAGCTTTTGGGAGGAATGCCTATCTTCCATCAACTTTCTACTTACATCTCTTCAACTTGCACTCAATGCCTCAAAAACCGAGCTTCTTCTCATCCACAACCATCAAACCTTCAAGCTCCTCCCCCCTAACGACCCCAAGACCCTCTCCTTTACCTCACAGCCCGCCGTCCGTAACCTTGGTGTCCTCATCGACCCTCTTCTGAACCTAAAAAATCACATCAGCTCTATCCTTAAAGGCGGTTTCTACAAACTTAACATCATAAAAAAACTCAAGCCCCTACTTCACACACACGATCTCAAAACAGCCATCCAAGCCACCCTCTCATCCAAGCTGGATTACTGCAACTCCCTCTACCTTGGACTCCCCTACGCCACTATCAAACCCCTCCAGATTCTTCAAAACGCCATGGCAAGACTCCTTAGCAATACGTAAAACAGACCATATAACCCCAGTCCTGAAGGAACTGCATTGGCTACCCATCTCTTTCCGCATCCTCTTCAAAGCCCTCACCATTATACACAAATCAATTTACAAGAACAATCCCTCATGGCTTAGCGAACCCCTCCAACTCTCGCAATCTGCCCGCCCTACCAGAGCAAACCTCGCTTGCACCCTTCAAGTCCCACCCCTCAAGAAGGCCCGCCTCTTGGCAACCAGGGAACGTGCCCTATCTATTGCAGGTCCAACACAATGGAACGCCATGCCATCCCACCTCCGTCTGGAGCCCTGTCCCCTGAAATTCAGAAAGATGCTCAAAACATGGCTCTTCCACCAGGCCTTCCCAGACTAGCCGACCTCTCCACCCACCCCTCGCCCCCCCTGCTGTAATTATGTAATTATGTTCGCCACTCATGACCACGATCAATGTTTGTAAATATGTTTATTTCCCTTTCCCCCTTCCCATTGCTTGAATTTTCAGGCTCTCCCTAGAGTCCCTATTCTCTTACTCATATCTTCTCCCGGTTCTCCCCTCCCCTGTTCTATGTAATTTCAACCTTTTGTTACAAAATAAACCGATATGATGTGTATTTTAATGTCGATATAGAAAAGATGTTAAATAAATAAATAAAATAAGAGGCGACATATATTAACATTTCCAATTATTGGAGGGCAGGAGGAGAAGTAAGAGAAAGGCAACAAGAAGAAGAGTGAGAGAGAAGCAGGGTCCTAAGATCACCAAAAATACCCTAAACTGGATGCACGGTTTCTTACACCTAACCAGCATTGTGGGGCATTACCAGCCGGGACTACATGGAGTGCTCTTGGCATATTGTGACAGTATACTCGGCACTTTCAAAGATTATGAAGGTTGGGCTTGGCTCAACTATGACGAGAAGTTCAGGGAGAAGATGGCAGGCAATAGGTTCATGTCCTGGGGTACGCAAGACATTAATTTATGGTTGACGCAGATGACCAATAAGATTGCGAGGCAAGGAAAAGCAGGAGCGGGGGCAGCGGGGGCCAGTAGGAGGCTCAGGGAGTGTGGGCGGCAGCACATGGATTGACAAGGGGGCAGGGGCGGGCATTCAAGGAAATCTGGAACATAAAAGTCCGGGGGATAACCAATGATGTGTGCTGGAGATTCAATAGAGCCACATGCCTTTTCCCCGAGTGTAAGTTTAGACATGCCTGCTTGACAGGCAATGGTGTGCACCCCAGTTTCAAATGCATACAGGCTAATGCCAAGGTGCCAATAAAAGGAGCTAAAAACGCCGGATAGTAGTGGGGCATAAGCCGTAGCGAGTACAAAGTGATCAGGTAGTGTGGAGGATGGGGAGGTATGCCAGGACGGAGTAGGGATCCGGGTAGTTTAGGAAGGATATGTGGGGGAGGGACAGGGATATGTACACTTTGGGGTGCTGAAATGGCGTCTTTTAGATAAGTGGGTAAGTTAGGGTTTGGGCCAGGGAGGGGCCTAAGAAGGGGGGTGGAGTCTGTAGAGGGAAAATGTGAGGGAAGTACTCATGGGGAGGAGTTAAAAAAAAACAACTTTAAAGGGGGCAGACTAGGAGGGTGAATAATGTAGGGTTCTGGGCGAGGCAGCGAGGGTTAAGAGAGCAGCACAGTGTAGTTAGGAATAAAGAGGTTGATGATTTCCTTTTTATACAAGGTTAGAGGAGTACATGGCTCAGGAATGATGACGGACACTCGAGGAGGACAAACGACGAAGAGGAGTGGGCACTGATTCAGAGTTTGGTAGCCCCCAATACGTGGTCAGCCTATTTAAAAGGATGTGTGGCAGTGATAGATTATTTACAACAATGGGGGTGGAATTTTTGGTTTACTTTGTGGTGTGGCCAAAACATGCGGGATATTCGGTGGCAACTGTTAGAGCACAATTGGCCGGTTTTGCATTTTTCCGAAAGTTGAAAGGTCGGGGAAATCCTGCAAATAGTTTTCAGCTGAGACGGGTACTGGGTGGTTGGAAAAGGGATTTAGGGACACACAGGGATAAAAGGTTACCTATTCGATATGAAGACCTGATAAGGTTTTCTATGCAGTTGGTAAAAGTATGTTGGTCAGGGTTTGAAATGGCGTTATTCCAAGTGGCATTTTCATGTTCTTTCTTTGGGGCCATGCGAATTAGTGAGTTGGTCGCCAAATCCAGGAAAAGTACCAATGAACAGGGAATCGTGGTGCACGGTGTATGTGTGCCATGCGAGGAGGTGATGTTGTTTCTCCCCAAGTCCAAGACGGACCAAGAAGGGAAAGGCGCGTTTATCAAAATGGTACCGGCGGACTGTGCATTGGCTTGCCTCGTCAGAAATGCTTGGCACTACTTGCGGAATATGTCCTGAAGTAGCAGGGTCTTTTTTGGTACATGCAGACGGATGTGCGCTGACCATATACCAGTTTGCACAGGTGTTGTGACATGTAGTCATCGAGAACAGTAGGGATGCGCGCCAATATAGTTCGCATTCCTTTAGAATTGGCATGGCGACATCAGCAGCGAAGTTGGTTTACCAGCAATGGGAATTCAAAGTATAGCAAGGTGGAAATCTAAGGCTTTCAAGGAATACATTAGGGTGGATATCGGAGATTATTAGGGTGTCGAGGTCAAGGATGGTCAGGCGAATGGGGAGGGGGGGAATGCAATTGGGACGAACCGTACTAACTGGTGTGCTTTCTGTTTCAGAGCTTATGGGAAGGAAGCATGAGACCAGATGGGCCTGGATCGTGGGCCATTCGTTTATCCACAGAGCCCAAAAATGTGCTTTAAAACACCCATACGGGGAGAATTTGGAACTGGAATGGATGGGATGGCAGCTGGCCTTGTTCAGTCAAAGGGGAAGGCAGTGGGACGATCTGCTGTCATTCCTTCAGGAGAGAATCGACATATGGGGAACACCGAACATTTTGATTATTCACCTGGGGGTGCAATGACATTGGTTCAAAAACGTGTCAAGCTCTTCTCACAAGTATCAAAAAGGATTTGGCGCAGGTGATGATCAGGTGGCCTCGGGTGCAGGTTGGGTGGTTGGACATCATAGTTCAGTTAAGGAACAAGGATGAGGTTATTTGGAATGCGTGGGTCAAAATATTAAATAGACAAATTGGAAAGTGGATGGGATGGGAAGGGAGTTTCTGAATAAGACATTCATGGTCTTGGGAGGTTGAGGCTGGATTATTCTGCGGGGATGGGATCCATCTTTCAGAAGTAGGGATGGATTTGTTTAATAATGCGCTGCAAGAGGGATTGGAAAGGGAGATTAGGAAGTGGTAATAAGGCCGCAGTGGGGGAACAAACCGACAGCGTTGGTCTGTTAGTGCTGGAAATCCCGAGCCCATGTTATGTTGGAATGTTGGAAGGGGGGAGTTGGTGGAGGGGGTGTGTGCCCCATGTAGTTGGGGAGGGGAGGGCTGCTACACGGGAGGACCGTCAAACCCTGGGGCTAAGGTTCACGGTAGAGCTTGCTCTCGCTGGTTCGAGGCAGAGCAAGTGGGAAAGGGGGGAGGGGTAGCTCTACCATTGGGGTCAAGGTGGTGGAGAACCAAAGTAAAGGGTGGGGGAGGAGGGGACATTGGGGGAGGGGTTGTTGTATAGTTTATGTTATTGTAAGGGCTCGGGTTAGTTGGTTAATAAACTGTGGCCTATTTTAAAGCCAACAGGAGGTTGAGTGCTTTTTGGGTTGCACGGGGCGGCAAGCGCACGCACAGTGTTTCCCTCCCATGTTATGCTTTTTCGGGTGAAACAATAAAGGCCTTTGTCAGGGTTTTTGTTGAAAATTCGTTACTTTGAAGTTTCGCATCAGCAGTGCTTTTCAAACCGGACTGCCATTTTGTCCTAATTCATTATGGGGCGGATTTTAAATGCCCTGCGCGCGCTGGCGCACCTATTTTGCATAGGCTGCCGGCGCGCGCAGAGCCCCGGGACGCGCATAAGTCCCAGGGTTTTTTAAAAGGGGCGGGAGGGGGCGTGGCCGAATGACGCGGCGTTTCGGGGGCATGACGTGGCGTTTTGGGGGCGGTGACGCGGGCATGGTTTCGGCCCGAGGGCGTTCCGGGGGCGTGGCCGCGGCCTCCGGACCTGCCCCCGGGACCGGAACACGGAGCGGGGTAGCCGGCCGACGCGCGCAGATTTATGTCTGCTTTTCGCAGGCGTAAATCGTGGAATAAAGTTAAGGGGGGGGTTTAGATAGGGCCGGGGGGGTGGGTTAGGTAGGGGAAGGGAGGGGAAGGTGGGGGGAGGGCGAAGGAAAGTTCCCTCCGAGGCCGCTCCGAAATCGGAACGGCCTCAGAGGGAACAGGCAGTGCGCGCTGGGCTCGGCGTGCGCAGGTTGCACAAATGTGTACCCCCTTGCACGTGCCGACCCCGGATTTTATAAAATACGCGCGGCTATGCGCGTATCTTATAAAATCCAGCATACTTTTGTTTGCGCCTGGTGCACAAACAAAAGTACGCGATCGCGCAATTTTTAAAATCTACCCTTATGTATATGGGGTTCTTTTGAAGAATTGTTAATTTGAAGCTGTGTGTCAGCGCTGCTTTATAAACCAGACTGTCACTTTTTTTAGTGCATTGCTTATGTTTGTCAGACTTACACCATTGGATTTACTTTGTTTGATTTTCTGCTAAGCTTAGCCACTTAGTAGTTTGTGTTCTTGAATTAGAGGTTTTAAATCAGACCTCAAAATGAAAATGACCTATATGAAACTTTGAAACATTTTGTTGTAGAAATATTTTTTGTGATTACTTCTGTCTTTATTGTATTGGAACATTTTTTTCATGTATACTGGTGAGTAACCAGTTTTAAAAAAAAAAGAATAATTCTTTAGTATAATAAAAAAATTTTTTATTGGATGTTCTATAATATTGTTTCATTAGTGTTTGCTGGAATTTTATATTTGTTTGTTTATATATATATATATATACACACATCTCTGATGCATTATCAAGTTAATTATATGGCTGCAGCTGGACTTTTGGGGAGCCTGAGGTAAGCTAAGGTTTTCTGTCATGGGCATAATTTTATAGTTAGGAACCCTATTGAAGATGTATATGTGTAAAATGCTTTTCATGCATGTATATATATTTTGTGCGGCATAAATATGATTACCTGAAGTGTAACTGACTGAGTATGTGAGAGGCAGATGACATAAAGCCGAAACTGAAAACAAAAAGAGAAATGCTGTGAATATTGCCTAGGGCAGCGTTTCCCAACCAGTGTGCCATCAGGCCTGATCGGGTGTGCCATGGAAGACACCACTGCCTGATGTTCCTGTAACACCCCCCCCCCCCCCTCCTTTTCTTCAGGGTCACCTTCAGAGACTACAGAGGGAGGAGAGTGCCACTGGTGCAGCCCTGGGATCAGATAAAGTCCACCGAGGATCACCAACGGGGACCAGACCGACTCTGGGAGGCCCATGGGAAGACTTACCACCCGATTAACACAGTCCAATGTCCGCACAGGTGTAATTTTATTTGTAAATCCAAATGACAAACAGCGGGAAATAGTATAATCTTGAAGTGAACAGCTGGATCCAGTACCAAGGGAAATAAACAATCTCAGTAAATTCTCAGTCTTCTTTGAGCAGGAGGGATCTCACTCATCTACCTTCAGCCCTAAGGCCTTCGGGGCAACATCCTACATAAACAGTTCAACATACTGGAGTTTTCCCAGACAAGGATTGTACCTCTGTTCTTGGTAGGGTGTCCTCCCTCTGGTAGGTCACTAAACCATTTTTCTCAGCTTGGAACATTCCTTGTTCCTTATTGCAGAAATCCTTGGATGCCTCACAAGCCCTACCTCTTCCCGGGACTCTAAAGACAACAACAACCAGATGCCTGGGGGGGCATTTTATATAGACTCCAAACCCCAACCCATTCTCCATCGAGGGAAGGCACCTCCTGTCATCACTACCTTACCTCACATCATTACATTCTTCCACCTCTACTGATAGACTGCCTCATCCCCCTTTACACACCTCCTTAATAGAGAGGATGCTTACAGCTTGCAAAAGCTCTGCACTTACACATAACTCACTCAGCTCTCACTGAACTCTAAACCTGAAGAGCAGGAACCCTCCAGAAACCTTCTAGAAACATTTAGGGGCAGATTTTCAAAGGGATATGCACGTAACCCCCGAAAAGCTGCCCCTGCGTGCGCCGAGCCTATCTTGCAGAGGCTCGGCAGCGCTCGCAAGTATGTCCCGGGGCTTTCAAAGATGGGCGGTCCAGGGGCACAGCGGTGGTCCGGGGGCAGGTCCAGAGGCATGGCGGTGGTCCGGGGGTGGGTCTGGGGGTGTGGCGGCAGTCCAGGGGCGGGGCCGGGGGAATTCCTGAGTCCTCCGGCACAGTCGCCGTGCCGGAGGTTTGCATGCCGGCAGCTGGCCGACAGGCACAACTCGCCAAAATAAGGTGGGGGGGGGGGGGATTTAGGTAGGACTGAGGGCTGGGTTAGATAGGGGAAGGGAGTGAACGGTGGGGGGGAGGCGAAAAAAAATTCCCTCCAAGGCCGCTCCAATTTCAGAGCGGCCTTGGAGACTCCCCTAGGGCTCCCCTAGGGCTCTAGGGCTCCCCTAGGGCTCAGCGCGTCCAAGGTGCACAAGTGTGCACCCCCTTGTGCGCGCCAACCCTGGATTTTATAACATGCGCGCGCGCGTGGCTGCGCGCGCATGTTATAAAATCGGGCATAGATTTCTGCACGCCGGATTGCGAGCACAAATCTACACCCGCGCACAAGTTTTAAAATCTGGCCCTTAGTGATCTTAGGCAGGGTTACATTCAGATCCAGACCAGCACCCGGACTCTGTTTTTAGCATTTCATAGCAACCAGAGGCATCAACGTCTAGGAACATGTGTAATCATGCATGCCTCTTCTTCCTAGCACAGCATGAGCCGTGAAGTGTGGTAATTAATAGGCAGCATGCAAGCCTAGCATAGGTGGGACCCACTTTGCGTACGGTACCTCCTCAACTTCCATGTCTGAATCCTTCCAACCTGAGTGAGACAGGGAAAGCATCCAATGAACTCTGGATGTGACTCATTTTGAATGCTGGGGGAAGTATCAGTGATGGCAGCCATATGTGACAGCTAAGGTAACTAACCGATCTGGCTGCCCATGCTACACCGACATCTCCTTCCTCCTGAGCTCGTATATAAAGTAAGCTGGTCCATCATCACCTCCTCTCTCCCTTTGTTTTAAAATGGGGGTGACAGAGACTGGTGAGGCTTTCAGTGTTTCCCTAGCTCTTCTTTCAGCAATATGAGTCTTCTTGATGACCGCAGTGCCTGCTTCATGGAAACTGGTGTGCCACACAGCATTTTTGTTAATGTAGGTGTTCCTTAGTTGTGAAAAGGCTGGAAAACAATTGACCTAGACTAATTAATGCATTTGGGTATCCCGAAAAACATTTTATGAAAGGCTAAAACAATCCCTTGCAAGAAAATAAATGCATTGCCCTTTTAAATGCAACTTTGCATAGAAAATCTTAATTAATGCTTAACAATGTGGAGACAATCTTGAGGTCAATAGTCAAAAGCCAATTAGATGGACAACTGAAAAGTTATCCATCTAAATGGCTACCTGGCTATAAACAAAACCATATGTGGCTAAATTCTAGTGGAATAATGACTTATGCCTCTAGAATTTAGCCCCATAAGTTGGGGGCATTCCAGGGGGCAGGCGAGAGGCATTTCTGGGTGGAGCAGAGTTAGCCACACAAGATATTTGGAGTTAGCTGCTTAACTTATGTGGCTAACTCTGGTTGCACTGTAGGGCAGTCCTAAAGTTGGCTGGGTATACTTATCTGGCTAACTTTAAGATAGCTGGGGAAATTCAGTGGTGCAGCTGCACCACTGAATATCCCCATTAAGTTATTTGGATAGCTATATTTGGCTAACTTAGGCCTAGATTCATCATTCCTGCAGAATGATGACCTGTAGGGGGCAGGGGGCCAATAAAAGTGACGGGGGGGGGGGGGGATGAGCGCTAATGTGCAGCCAGCCGCATCATGGCGGTGCAGTTTCGCCTGCCATGGTGCAGCCATGCTGCACAGTATCGCCCCCCATAATGTCACGCTAAAAGGTGGTGCTATTTCCTGTGCTTCTGCCAGTGATAATGTCCAAAACATTATTGCCAGCAGCAGTGCTGCCATCCTATTTCCCTAAACCCCTCCAAAACTCCTCCCTAACTCCACCCCTTCCCCTAATTTTAATTTTACCGCCTCGATAAGCCTATTATCACGTGCATTAGGGTGTTATCACGTGCGATAATACCCTAACACACGCGATATCGCACCTTGGAAAATGTGCGATTATACCCTAACACACGCGATAATACCCTAACACACGCAATATCGCACCTTGGAAAATGACCCTATTAATTAACCACTTTGTGGCTGAATATCAGCCCCCTTAAATATTGCTTTGAGTTTTTGTGTGTTATGGCAAATAAAGAGGACTCTTTCTTGCATGTTTTCCTAATTATCTGTAATTAACTATATTGCTTCTATAGCAAGTAATAAAGACTGTATAGGAGAAACAATGCTCCAACCCAGATATAGGCCAGCTTTGAGCAGAAGTAAATATATTCAGGTCTCAAGAAGGGCATAGGTGAATGGAAGTCCCATATGTACTTGGGTGAATATATGCTTATGAAGATATCTGTGGATGGTTCAGAGATATAAACAAAGCTTCTGTGATGGATTCCGTTCTTTCACATATCAAATATGTTTTGTCAGGCTGTGATTAATTTTTTTTTTCCAAATAGCTCTCAGATATCTGTGTTTTCTCATATTTCTCTTCAAAGACCAATTTGGTTGAATAGAGCCATATCAGAACACTTTCAAAAGCCTGCTAAGCAGGTAAGATACCAGAGCTCCAATTCTGAAAATGTGCTAAACGTTACTAAGCCAGATAAGTAGGACTTATCCAGCTAAGTGGTGGCCACTGAATATCCGTCTATGTTCAGTGGTCACCACTCAGCCAAATAGTCAATTTTCTGGCTAAGAAGTGAAGGGATGGCAGTGGGCAGATTTGGGTATTGCTACTTATCTGGGTAACTTAGCTAAATAAATGCTGATATTCGTACTTATCCGGTTAAGTGGCGATTTATGCGTGGATATTCAGCTAACTTACATACACAGATATCTTTTGAATATTGAGCACCAGGTAATTTGGAGACAAATTTTCAAACAAACCTAAGGGCCGGATTTTCAAAGGTTACGTGCGTAAATCTAGAGGATTTACGCGTGTAACCGGGCTTACACATGCCGGGCCTATTTTCAAAAGGCCCAGTGACGCGCGTAAAGCCCCGGGACACGTGTAAGTCCCGGGGCTTTACACTACTCCTAACTGTTTAGGTTTTTAGTTAAATCCAGCCAGATCAAATTTAACCTGTTAGATTTAGGGTTTCTATTTTTGTGACTGGGGTTGTCCAAGTCAATTTTTCTGAATTGTGCTGAAAATCTGTGCTGGCCTGATAAATCAAAAATCCACCCCAGGAATGTCTCCAGTACTGACCCTTTATAAATGGCTAAATTTGTAGACTGTACAATTTTATACAGCCAAATTTTGCCAGTTGAAAGGTAGGGGAAAATGTTTAATGAGTTAGATTCATTCAGCTAATTTCTGAAGTTAACTGGATAAACCATTTGAAAATCTATCTCATAGCTTTTAAACACAATAAAGATATTTGTCCATTTTGCTCAGCCAAAAGACTTCCAAATGTTTTCAGCATATGTTGTTTACTTTGATCCTTGTACATCCATGTACCCATTGATATTGTTGTCAGTTAAGTATATATCCAATGAATTTTAAGTACCTCTATGAAAGATAACTTAATTGAATCTTATGATAGAATATTTCAATATTTTATCATGCAGACTGTAAAAAACTGTCAGAAAATCATGTACTGGTGAAATAAAACTGAATGCGCTCTTACTGCTCTAGATGAAAGTTGAGTGATTTGGGTTAAAAAAGGAATTAACAAGATTGCTCTGTAAAAATGAAGAAAATATGACTGCAAAGCCTATGTTGAGCAGCATGCAATGTGCATTATTTTCATCATCTTGGCATCTTTGATGATAATGCCTGGATGTTCTCTAGCATTGATTGTTACAGCATGGCAGCATCACATTTTGTTAACTCTTCTGTCATCTTCACTTATGCCTCTCCAGATCGAAAGGAAACTCCAAATATATGAAACAATTTGAATGGATACTGTCATATAATTTTGGATGTCTTATTTTGTAAAATCAACGTAAATGTAAAATAATTGGAACTGGTAAAATGTAAATTAACCATACATCTTTACTCTCTTTCTCCTTCCCATATCAATACCACATGCACACCATATTTTCCATTAAAGACAGTAGTTCATATCTACAAGGAAATATATCATGACACCCTTTATTGATCTCTGGAGATGTGGAGAACAGCATTTGAATAATCCATATCAGTCAACATGCCTTTTATTGACTTGATCTTTGCCTCCTGTGAAAATAAAATGTGAAGGTTTCTTATGATTTTGGGAATGCATAACAGTCTCTCTCAGATCTATCTTTCTTCTTTTTTTAAATTATTTCTATAGATTTTGTTATGTACAACTCAACAATATATCAAGTTTTTGATCTCACTAATCCACAGAGTAGAATGAAAGGCCACAGTGAAATGAAATACAGCAACACCTTGGCAAAAGTTATACTTTCAATTTGACACATATCTCCACTAAAATTTTTAATGTGCAGAATTTGAAGACATTTTCTTTATTGAATGTTATGATTTTAATAAATACATGAAACAATCACCAAAATAAGAAACAAGGAAGCAATAAAAGTCAAAGTAAAAGTATACAATCTTATTAAAAGTGTAGAAACAATAAACTATAAAAAAAAAAAAACACACACCAAAACCATAAATGGATGTGCAGTTGTTTAAAACAGCCTAAATAATCTTTTTTTTTTACATTGTATTATTTTCAAATGACTAAAAATAAAGCAAAATTGTTTGGTTTGGGTCATTTTAACATTTTCAATTTACAAATAGCGGGCATTTAAATGATGCATGCTATTTGTAAATAGCTCAATTAACACATTTTAGTTTGTAAATAGCACTCCTTAAAATGTTTTAGTGCATGATATTTGCTAATAGTGTGCAGCAAAAAACAATGAAAATAAGTGAATAAAAGCACATTTTTTTAAAAAGGCAAAAAAAGGAAAAGAAACCCCCCCCAAACATAGTGTAGCAAAATAGCAATTTTTAGCACACACACTCTAAAAAAAAACAAAACCCAACAACAATATAAGGTGGTCCACTGAGTTACCTCAGACAGACACAACCTGAAAGCACAAAGATCATAAAACTGATAGTTTTCCTGAATAAAAATGTGTAGGTATACAGGATGTCAAAATAAGAAAGCATTCCAGTTGAATATGATCTAATACCTACCTGGATACTTTAATTTGATCTCAGACCCCAGGCCTAATGGACAAAAAAATGTGCTCCTCACCTACAATATGTTGCTTGGGAGATCTAAGGATAAGATCTAAGACCTGAACCATAAAAGGACTCAATAGCATCTTCAAAACTCAGTCCTGGTTATTTTGAAGACAAATGTAATCATTAAGGTAGATATAGCATCAAAATAGTAGAGACCTTCAAATATTGCATTAAGTTCTCATTGGCTATCGCAGTAAAGATTGAGCCCATTTAAGCAGGAAGAAAATATTCTTTAATCAGGGACGGCAAACAGCTAATGGAAACTTAAACAATCCAACAAATATTTGCTAAAGATTTCCTCTTTCTAGAGGCAAGCTTGGATTTGTCAATAGGCGCGCTAGGGCAGCAAAAATCTGTGTGTGAGACAGAGGGGAACAAGGGAAGGAGGCATTGTTTGTATGTGTGTGAAAGAAGGGGTTGTTACCAAGTGTGTGCTCATGTGTGTCTGTGTTTGTGTATATGTGTGTGTGTGTGTGCGTCATATGGGATGGGATGTTAAAAGGGATGCAAGGAGGAGCAGGAAGTCTACTCCCTCTTTTCCTCTCCACCCACTGCCATTCAAATCCTCACCTCCCTTGATCTTGGATTCTATCCCTCAGATCCTGAAACCTCTCCTCTTTCTTTCCTATCTCTCCCTATTCCCCATATCCTGAAATCCATTCCCTCCTCCACTTTCTCAGTCCAAGATCCACCCTCTCTCTCCCTCCTTTTACCCATCCTAGATTTCTAATCTTCCTTATCTCCCATCCTCCTCATCCCTAGTCCTCTTTCCTTCTCCCCGTTCTCTCTCTATTCCTGATTTTTCTCCCTTCCTATCCCCCATCCCTGAGGTCTCTTCCCTGTACTGATACTAAGATCACTTTTCTTCATCAAATAAAAATAAATTGTACTATAAACTACTTTATTTGTATAATGTAATACAATATATAATATTTCCTAATTTGCTTCAGAAATTTTAATTTTTTACTACATAATCTACTTCTGGGTTGCAGAGGAAACTAGGGGGCCTGTGCATTAGACTTTCTGCTTCTTGATATCCAACCTCAGGTGGGAAGGGGATGACAGGGGACGACAGAACCAACAGTGCCGTGGGGTACAAAAGTCCTAAATCCATCATTAGAGGGAAAAAAAAACCAAGGGAAATTCACAACTCTTAAGTTTTTAATATAAAACACTTTTTCCAATGATTTGGATTCTAGTTTCCTTTAAGAGCTATTTTATCTTTAATCAAAGCTAATTTATAGTCTTGTGAAGAGGAAGATGAAATTCCACCTTTTCCTTCAAAACCTCAATCAAAAAAGCCACCAGTGAATATTTATTTTCCTTATTTTCAATGGATTTTATGATAGATATAAAACCTGAAACAGGCACTTGTTTCATTTTCATCATTGCTTTCCATAGCAAATTGAATTGTGAGTTCTTAAGGTTTAACAGGTAGTTGAAGAATGCAAGACTCATCTTTCTCTTCAAATGAAGACTCCACCAAACCAACCATAGACTGTAGACCAAAACCAAAAGCACCTAATAGTGCTTCAGGAGTCAAAGGAAAACCCTACATACTGGCTGAAGCTTCTGATGCAAACTGTAGCCAAGAGACTACATGACATCTACTGTTTTGCTTTTATGTTTTTTGTTTTTGTTTTTATTTATACTGCTCTATGAGTTTTGTTAGCTAATTTGTTTACATTACAATGTTTATTTTGATCTAGTTTACCCTTTTCCAAGTTCCACAACCTTGTTCTATGTAATGCCTATTGGCAAAAATGTATGTTCAGTTTCAATGTAAACCGATGTGATTTGTATTTCATACAGGAACACCGGTATATAAAAATCTAAAAATAAATACATAAATAAATAAATAAGAGGGAAGGAAAGAGGTCTCCAACCACAGCATGTTCAGCAATGGAGAGACCTATGACACAGGGAGGTCAATGGGGAAGACACAGCTTCTGTTCTCAAGAGGATGTAGGGGAGAGGGAGCTGCAGGTATAATCATTGGTTCAGAAAGGATGAACCTGGCACTACAAAACCATACAGTGGGACTTTTGAAGACAGAACCACAGCATAAACTACAGGAAACATCCACATCCAGCAACCACAATTCAGTATGTTGGGTCCCACCAGAGAGCTCTGGATAGGACAACTCAGTTGAAGAAAGTGAGATGTGGTAAGACAGCATTCAGCAAACCACATCTTCCTTCTCTGATTCCAAAATTGAATTTTTAACCATAAAATGTTCACTTTCAGTTTTATCTAGAACCTGTGAATTCATTTTTTGGGGGTAGAGTTCTGTCTTTATGGCATCCCTTGTATGTTTCTAATGCTCATCTCATAACAATCTCGATATTTCTGGTTGTTTTATTGCCTTTCCTATAATATGCTCTCAGCAGAAATCACAGAATCACTTTATCTTTGTTGACGTGCAGAGACTAGATCAGACATACATTTTTAGTACACAGTACACATATACTATATATTTATAGAAGAAAAGCAACATGCGTATATCTTAGTTGAACCCACTCTGCAATATTCACATTATTATCATCATCATTTATTTATAATCATGCTTGTCCACCATGAGAGTTCAAAGAGTGTGACAAGCACAGTTACAATATCCAACCTCTGTACCATACCAAGTAACATCAATATAGCATGCACCTGAAAAATTAACTTCCTATTTTATAGGGATGTGTAGCCTCCAAAAATATATATATATATATTTTTTTTTGGGGGGGAAGGGGTTTCCAGGTATTGTTTCATTTAATGTTCATATTCTTTTTGTAACTTTGTGAGAAGGCCCAAGCTGGCAGCGGTTGGTATTCTTTTTCCAAAATGAAATGGAAGTACAACCAATGAAATGTCATCAGTTCTTCTTTCATTTCATTTGAAAACACAATGAAACAAAAGAGGAAATGTTTTTGACATCTTATTTTTCATTTCAAACAAATGCATATCCCTCAAACTTTATACTTTAATAGGTGTTCAAACTAAAAGAAGGGAATAATGGATGAAAGTTGATTGATTTGGGCTGTCACCATTGAGGCGAAAGTAGTGGAGAATGACACAATAGCAAGATTCATACAAAACTACCCTTAACCAGCAGAGTAGATAAGGTGAGTATTAGACTTTACCATGTATAAACAAGGTCAGCAGAAATATCTGGAAAACTAGGGATGTGCATTAATTTTGAATGAATATGACCAAATTAGACCATTTTTGGTTTGCATGAATGATACAACACAAAAATATGCCTTGGAAGAAAATACACAAAAATGTTTATGTATATTAATTTTCATTTGCCAAAAATAAATGTCAATGGACCTCTGGCTGGACCAGAACCCAGTCTAGTCCTATTCCTGAGGCTTGACCCAAGGCTGGGCCCCAACAATAAGGCCTGGGCCTAGACCAGATGCCAGGGCCTGACCCAAGATTGAGTTCCTGTCTCCAGACCCATGCCTAGGTTTGAGGCCTAAGCTTAGGCCCAATGCCAGACCCAGGTCCAGGCCTCAGTGTTGGTACCCAGCCACAGGTGGGCCCTAGCATCAGACCTGAATTTGGGCCTCAAGCCTAGACATGGGCTTCAGTGCCTTGGATCTGGCCTAAAGCTGAGCCCTGGAATTGAGCCTATTTCCAGACCCAGGCCTGGGTCCCAGTGTCAGACTTGGGCTTAGGCCTCGGCAACTAGGACCCAGTCTTGGGATGGGTCTCGGGCTCATTTTTCTTTTACATTGGAACACATTGGAAGTCAATTAGGCCTTCCTCCACTGAATTAATTGTAAAATGAAAAACATATAAAATGAATTAACTTTTTTCCTTTTTGTTCTTAAACAGAACAAATTGAGGTGACCCTGAATTGAATTAATGACCTGAACCACATTTTTTCCCTCTGCACATCCCTATAGAAAACTATCAGCAGAAATACACATAGTCTTGGCCATGTGTCCCTAAACTCAATCACTGAGGGCCACAATATAGTCAAGTTTTCTGGATTTCCACAATAAATATCAATGAGATCTGTTTGCATACAATGGAACTGAATCAGTGCACTGCCACAGGTTCAGAAAATGGACGCTTACTAGCTGAATGTCCATTTCATGAACCTGACTGCTGGCACTTAAAAAAAACATTTTTTTTTTTTAAATCTTTCGTTCTTCCGACTTAATATCACCACGATATTAATTCAGAGGATGCACAGAAAAGCAGTATTTTCTGCTTTTCTGTCCAACTTTTTGGGGTGCTCAGAAATTAACGCTGGCTCCTGGCAGGCGTTAATTTATGAGCGCCAAAATGTGTGTATTGGACTCACTTTTTTTTTTTGCATTTGGAGTGAATAACAGCCTCATTCACATGCATTTGCATGTGATGAGAGCTATTAGTTTCCCAGTGCATTGGATGTGCAATGTAAAGGTGTTAATCCCCATATAGCATAAGGGGCTGTGGACGCCCCTACGCAACCTGCATCCAACTGTGAGTTAAACAGTATGCTCGGCTGAGTGCACTGTATTGCATCAGCCCCCTCTTGCACCTTGCTGCTACTTTGCCTTGCTTCCATGTAGCAGATGTTACATGTTGTGGGACTTCCTACTAGTCTGTCTTGCTGATTGCTCCACAGGCAATATTTTGGTAGTGATGCTGCCACTCTGCCTTATTGTTATACTTTTGATGCTACACCTTGGTGGAGGGGGTCTTACTGCCACTCTCTCTTGCTGTTTTTCTGCCACTCTGCCTTGCTTATTTCCCATCATAATATTATACCTTGGAGTCTTGCTGCCACTCTGCCTTGTTGCTATGCTCCAGATGTTACATCTTGGAGATTTTGATAATTCTTTGCTCTTGGATCCCAGCCTAGTTTTCACACTCTGCTTCTCTCCTGGTTATACTGCAGTGTTTTGTCTGCAAAAGAAACATTTTTAAAAAGTTTCCTCTCTTATCCCACTGCTTTTCTGGTAATCCACTTTTTTTGTCCCCCTCTGGGTCCCCAGCCTAGCTCTTTCTCCCTGCTTTTCTCTTGTTTATACTGGGGTGTTTGTACTTCTCCAATGCCATGACCTGACCCAGTGTTGGGACCTCAGCCCGGATCCAGGCCTGACTCCATGGCCAGACCCGGAGGCTGGGTCCTGACACCAGGGCCGAGGTCTAGGCTGAAGCCCAAGCCCAGGCATAATGCCTCGACCCAAACCAGAGGCCAGATCTTGATGCCAGGGCTTCAACCAAGACCCAGGCTTGATGCTGCAACCTGATCTGGAAGCTGGGTGCTGACACGTGGGCTTCAGCCTAGGCAAGAGCTGAACCCAGGCCCAATGCCATGACCCAACCCAGAGTACACAGAGTACAGGTTCCAGCTCCAAGGCCTTGGCCCAGACCCAGACCCAGGCCCAGTGCCCCAACCTGACCCAAAGGACAGGTCCCAATGCTGGGGCCTCAGCTCAGATCCAGGACCGACGCCACAACGAGACCCGGAGGCTGGGACCCGATGCTGGGGCCTTGGCCTGGATCCAGGCCTGACATGAAGACCAGACCTGGAGGACAGGTCCTGGTGCCAGGGCCAAGACCTAGGCTGATACCCTAGCCCAGGTTCAATGCCGCAACCCATCCGGGAGGTTGGGGCCCGAGACTAGTGCCTCAGCCCAGGCTCAGGCCCGACACCGTAAGCCAACCCAAAACCCGTGTCCTGATGCCTTGACCTAGGCCAGAACCCTTTCTCGGGTCCAATGCTGTGACCCGACCCACCACAACCCAACACAGAGGCCGGATCCTGTTGCTTGGGCCTCAGCCTAAGAAGGAACCTGAGCCCAGGCCAGTTACCATGACCCAACCCAGAGGCCAAGTATGAAACCAGGGTCCATGCCCAATGCCATGACCCGAACCAAAGGCTGGGTCCAGATGCTGGGGCTTAGGCCTGGACCTAGTCTCAATGCTAAGACCTCTGGCAAGAAGCTGGATCCCAATGCCTGGGCTTTACTCTATATCAAAATAGCACTGCCTTAATTAACACTGGTGTGACATAAGAACATGCCATACTGGGTCAGACCAAGGGTCCATCAAGCCCAGCATCCTGTTTCCAACAGTGGCCAATCCAGGCCATAAGAACCTGGCAAGTACCCAAAAACTAAGTCTATTCCATGTTACCGTTGCTAGTAATAGCGGTGGTTATTATCTAAGTCAACTTAATTAATAGCAGGTAATGGACTTCTCCTCCAAGAACTTATCCAATCCTTTTTTAAACACAGCTATACTAACTGCACTAATCACATCCTCTGGCAACAAATTCCAGAGCTTAATTGTGCGTTGAGTAAAAAAGAACTTTCTCCGATTAGTTTTAAATGTGCCCCATGCTAACTTCATGGAGTGCCCCCTAGTCTTTCTATTATCCGAAAGAGTGAAAAAACGATTCACATCTACCCGTTCTAGACCTCTCATGATTTTAAACACCTCTATCATATCCCCCCTCAGCCGTCTCTTCTCCAAGCTGAAAAGTCCTAACCTCTTTAGTCTTTCCTCATAGGGGAGCTGTTCCATTCCCTTTATCATTTTGGTAGCCCTTCTCTGTACCTTCTCAATCGCAATTATATCTTTTTTGAGATGCGGCGACCAGAATTGTACACAATATTCAAGGTGTGGTCTCACCATGGAGCGATACAGAGGCATTATGACATTTTCCGTTTTATTCACCATTCCCTTTCTAATAATTCCCAACATTCTGTTTGCTTTTTTGACTGCCGCAGCACACTAAACTGATGATTTCAATGTATTATCCACTATGACGCCTAGATCTCTTTCTTGGGTAGTAGCACCTAATATGGAACCTAACATTGTGTAACTATAGCATGGGTTATTTTTCTCTATATTCATCATCTTGCACTTGTCCACATTAAATTTCATCTGCCATTTAGATGCCCAATTTTCCAGCCTCACAAGGTCTTCCTGCAATTTATCACAATCTGCTTGTGATTTAACTACTCTGAACAATTTTGTATCGTCTGCAAATTTGATTACCTCACTCGTCGTATTTCTTTCCAGATCATTTATAAATATACTAGCCGTTAAGCCCATAACAATGGGCTACATTAACATTTTTTTTTCAGTCCATTTCCTTACCCCTCATTCTCCCCTCCCTCCCCTCATTCTCCTTCACCCTCTAATCTCCCTCCCCCCTCCCCTCACTCTCTCCTCCCACCCCCCACTCCTCCCCCTCTCCTCCCCCCTCACTCTCTCCTCCCTCCCCTCACTCTCTCCCCCTCCCCCTCCCCTCAGTCACACTCTCACCCCTCCCCTCAGTCACTCCCCCTCCGGATGGCGCAGACGGAAAATCTCCAGGGGAGGTCCCTCCCTCCCTCCCTCCCTTGCGCTTGCCGCCGCCGCTACTGCTCGTCGCTGCTACTGCTCGTCGCTGCCGCTGCTACTGCTCCTTGCCGCACCATTTTTGTTACTGGCAAGTTCTGACCGACGTGCTGCCCGCGCATGCGCGGTAGAGTTGCTCTCTACTGCGCATTTGCGGCACGTCGGTCAAACTTCATTTATCTAGTAGATTGAAAAGTTAGGGTCCCATTAAAGATCCCTGAGGTACTCCACTGCCCACTCCCTTCCACTGAGAAAATTGTCCATTTAATCTTCCTCTCTGTTTCCTGTCTTTTAGCCAGTTTGTAATCCACGAAAGGACATCTCCACTTATCCCATGACTTTTTACTTTTCCTAGAAGCCTCTCATGAGGAACTTTGTCAAATGCCTTCTGAAAATCCAAGTACACTACATCTACTGGTTCACCTTTATTCACATGTTTATTAACTCCTTCAAAAAAGTGAAGCAGCGGACACTGTCATTTGGCATAAAAGAGCTGAAGAAAGAAGAGGACCCAAAGAGGATCTCAGGCCTGGGCCTGAATCTGGGCTGAAGCCCAGGCATCAGGACCGGGCCTCCTGGCCAAAGCCCTAGCATCAGGCCTGGTTCTGGGTTTAGGCCTTGACATCATGGCCCAGCCTCCCAGTCGGATCACATCATCAGGTCTGTTTCCAGGTCCAGGCCGAGGCCCCAATGTAGGGACTTGGCCTCTGGGTTGGGTCACAATGGTGGGCCTGGGCTCGGGCTCCAGCCTAAGCCAAGGGCCAGGCACCAGGACCCAGCTTCCAGGTTGGGTTGAGGCTTCAGGGCTGGGTTGGGGCTGAGGCCCGGGCATCAGGACCTGGTTTCTTGGTCGGGTCATGGCATCAGGCCTGGGCTCTGGCTCCAGCCTTTACAGAGGCCCAGGAATCAGGACACAGTCTCCAGGTCGGGTTGCAGCATCGGGCCTGGACCCTAGGCCCTGGCATGGGGACTGGCTTCCAGATTGGTTCACAGTGTTGGGACTGGGCTTGGACTCCAGTCTAGGCTAAGACTCAGGCCTTGGAACCCAGCCTCTGAGTCGGGTCATGGCATCGGACCTGGGTCCAGGCCGAGGCCCCAGCATCAGGACCTGGCCTCCAGGTTGGGTGTCAACATCAGGTGGACTCAATCTCCGGCCTAGGCTAAGACCCAGGTGTCGGGACCTGGCTTCCGAGTTGAGTCATGCCGTCAGGCTTATATTCGGGTTGAGGCCCCAGCATCCAGACCCAGTCTCCGGGTCAAGCCACGGTGTTAGGCATGGACTTGGGCCTCTGGCTGTGTGTTTGGGCCTTGGTCCGGGCTACAGCCTAGACTGAGGCCGAGGCCTTAAGTAGGCTGAGGCCATGGCAACCTACCGCAGCCTTGTCTACACAGTTCTGAAACTTTGGCTTATCCCCATTGGACTGGGTAAGTGAGGGCCGGGGGGATTCTGGCCCCAGCATTTTCCGGGAGAGTGGGAGAGAGGCTTCGCTTTAGTTTTTTGGCCTTTTATTTTTTTTCTTGCTTGATTTATTTTTTTCACATGAATGAAATTAAGCAAGCAATCCATGAACTGAAATTTGTGGAAAAACAATCTCTCAAAATTGAACCAAATAATGAAAACAAATGTTTTACTCCTGTACATCTCTGTGCCACACTCAGTGCAGCTTTGCCCCTCTTATGCTGCCTTGGGGTGGGGGGTAGGGGTTGTTGGTGCTCTTTTCTCTTCTGTTGGAGTCTTGGGGAATTCTGGCTGCTCTTCCTGTTGCTTTGCTTCTCTCATGGTGCCATAGAGAACTCTTGCCACTGTGGTACCATATTGCCCCCTTTTCATCTTCTTAATTAATTTGACACTTTTGGTGTCATGTTGGCATAATCTTGGTGTGCTAAGTACACTTCACACTTCAGATGACGTCTATCCAGAAGTTTCATTAGACATTATTAGAAAACCCCAAATAGGCTCATTACTTCTACTTTCACTTTAATGGCAAACGAATGAACTATTAGAAGCAATGCATGAAAAATTATTTTCATCTGAAACAAACCAAACAAATGATTGTGACCTACAAAATGAATAAATGAAACAAAATGAATATTTTTGCCTGTGCATATCCCTAATGCATATATTCACCCAGATAAAGTCTAGGCAATTTTCAAACTGCAGGTTTACCCAAGTAAGTTGGTATTTACCCAGTTAGGTGGCTTTGAAAATTGTCCTCCCTATGACCTTAATGTGTCTGCTAAGCTTTAGTGCATACTTTTAAAATAATTTATAATATGGATTATATAAAATCAACTTACTGCTTAGTAAAAGATAGCTGAGGGGGGATATGATAGAGGTCCATAAAATCATGAGAGGACTTGAACGGGTAAATGTGAATTAGTTATTTACTCTTTCAGATAATACAAGGACTAGGGTTTACTCCATGAAGTTAGAAAGTAGTACATTTAAAACAAATCAGAGAAAATACTTTTTTCTTTCAATGTACCATTGAGCATTGAAATTCATTGCCAGAGGATGTTGCTAAGGCAGTTAGCATAGCTGGGTTTAAAAAAGGCTTGGACAAGTTCCTGGAGAAGTCCATAAATTACTATTAATTAAATTGTCTTAGGAAATAGCCAGTGCCACTGCTTATTACTAGCATTAGTAGAATGGGATCTATTTAATGTTTGGGTATTTGCCAGATATTTGCATCCTGGTTTGGCCACTGTTAGAACAAAATGCTGGGCTTGATGGACCCTTGGTCTGGCAACTTATGCTCTTATGTTGTTCACAGCATCAGAAATTCCATCTAGTTACCATAATTTATTGTATATTAATGCATAGATTTTGTAGCTGCTAATGCATTCTTTTACATTACACAAAATAAAAGAGAGTGGTTTAGGAAATTAAAAAAGAAACATAATGGACTAGAGTACAGCATTACAAAAAAAAAAAGGAATGAAAAATGTATCTGTTTTTTTCTTAATGTTAGCTGTTTCAGATGCAAATTAGCTGGCCAATGCCTGAGTGAAAATGACAGCCATAAATAAAATTTATGTATATGAAATGTTATTTTTAATAAAATGATAAAAAATACATAAATTGAGTACAGAACTAGCCTTAAAATAAAATAATTTTACTTCTTATCTGAAATGAAAAATAGCATTGAAAGCAATATGAGCTTTTCATTTGATATAGTAATTTACTTCTGGAATGTTAATTTAGTTGAAAATGTTCACAGTAATATATCTATGTCCTGCTTTTTATCAGCACTCCAGATTTTTCAAAACTGGAAAGAGAGAAACAAAAATCATAAGAGGCTGAAACTGATATTGAAAGAAGAATCACCAAAAAATATAGATTCCCTGCTTCTCCAGTTCTAGATTGCTGGCAGTCACCAGATCTAAAGCAAAAAGAGTAAGAAGCAGGCTTCAAACAAAAGTTCAAAAAGGAGATAAAGGCATACCCTGCAAACTATGGGCCTCATTTTCTAAAGCTATCTCAGGCTTGCGCTAACAGCGCAAGCCTGAGATAGCTTGTGAAGGTAGCGCACGCCTGCACTACCTAAATCGGGGCGGAGTTGGCCCCAGAAGGTGAGGAGTCGGGGCATCACTGGGGCCGACTCCGCGAAGACGCCGCGGACGGCAAAAAGGTAGGTGCCTTTTCGCATCCTATTTCGCGCCCAATAGCTACATCTTCTATGGTGGTGCTATTGGGTGCGAAACCAGCAGCGATCGCACCGCGGCGGTGCGATCGCTGCTGGCTAGCGCAGCACTGCCCCCCCTTGTTGACCCCCCTGCCCCCTATTAGCGTGATTTTCTAAAGTATCGTCAAAGTATGATCAAAAATCGTGCTGTAATTTTCAAAAGCCATTTACATGTATTAAACAGGGATTTATGAGCATAAAGGGTCTTTTATAAAATTTGCAGAGGCTGTGCACATAAAATATGCATGTAACCTGATTTTGCACTAGGCATGAGCAGAGTCAAAAAACTCATTTTGGTTTATTTATTCATTTCATAACTCACAGTCATTTATTTCGTTCATTTCAAACAAAAACAATCATTTATTTCTTTTATAGTTCATTTGTTTTCCACCATAAACAATGGGGGAAGCAATGCAAGTAAGGCTCTCAGGTTGGGCTTTTTTTTTTTTTAAGCAAAATGGCGCCGGCCATATTGCCATACAGCAAAATGGCGCCGGCCGTACGGCAACACGATTCAAGTGCAGGAGGTCGTTCCCGGACCCCCGCTGGACTTTTGGCAAGTCTTGTGGGGGTCAGGAGGCCCCCCCAAGCTGGCCAAAAGTCCCTGGGGGTCCAGCGGGGGTCCGGGAGCGATCTCCTATGCTCGTGACGTCGGGGAACAGGAAACAAAATGGCGCCGGCACTACCTTTGCCCCCAGGTAATTTAAGACATTTTGGGGGGGTTCAGGAGAGTGGGGGATTTATTTTAAAGGGTCGGGGTGGGTTTTAGGGATGTTTTAGTGTGCCGGTTTTCCCGCCCTCCCCCGATTTACGATTTACACGATATTTAAAAACACAAAACCGCAACAATCCGATTCCCTCCCCCCCCCAGCCGAAATCGATCATTAAGACGATTGATCACACGATACACATCTCTACTTAATAAGGAGGTTGAATGGGATGTTTTTTATTAAACATTGTAGATCCTTTTTCCATGTTAGCACGTTGACCATTTATGATCCGTATTCAGAGTTCTGATCATAGTTCCCCTTCATGTCCGCAGTTTCTAATGATTATAGACTTCTGAATAAGATACATCATATTAGTAGGCCTACTAATATAAGAGAGGTCAGAAAGCTTACCTGATGCAGGTATGAGTTTTGTGTTGAAATGCTGCAGCGATGGGAAACTTTGATGTACTAGGTGACGCTTCCATGCTCTCAACTTATGAACATAAGACATGTCTCTACAGGGGAAATATTTTGACACTGGGCGATACTTTAATTTGCCTTGGCTTGAAGTTTCTGAGATACTGTTTTCCAACATGGTTTTTGCAACCAGAAAGTGAACGTTGTGACTAGCAAGTCGATGACGTATATACAGCAGGACTATTGCTTTGGCTTCTAGACTTGGTCCTTTAAGAACATAAGAAATTGCCATGCTGGGTCAGACAAAGGGTGCATCAAGCCCAGCATCCTGTCTGCAACAGAGGCCAAACTAGGCCACAAGAACCTGGCAACTACCCAAACAGCAAGAAGATCCCATGCTACTGATGCTAGTAATAGCAGAGGTCATTCCCTAAGTCAACTTGATTAATAGCAGTAAATGGACTTCTCCTCCAAGAACTTATCCAAACCTTTTAAAACCCAGCTACACTAACTGCACTAACCACATCCTCTGGCATCAAATTCCAGAGCTTAATTGTGTGTTGAGTGAAAAAAAATTTTCTCCGATTGGTCTTAAATATGCTACTTGCTAACTTCATGGTCCTTCTAATGAAGGATTCACATCTAATCGTTCACATCTAATCGTTCAAGACCTCACATGATTTTAAAGACTTCTATCATATCCCCCCTCAGCCGTCTCTTCTCCGAGTTGAACAGCCCCAACCTCTTCAGCCTTTCTTCCTCATAGGGGACCTATTCCATCCCCTTTATCCTTTTGGTTGCCCTTTTCTGTACTTTCTCCATCGCAACTATAGCTTTTTTGAGCTGCAGAGACCAGAATTGTACACAGAATTGTGGTCTCACCATGGAGCTATACAGGGGCATTATGACAATTTCCGTTTTATTAACTATTTCCTTCCTAATAATTCCTAAAATTCAGTTTTCTTTTTTAATGGCTGCAGCACACTGAGCCAACGACTTCAAAGTATTATCCACTATGATGCCTAGATCTTTTTCCTGGGTTGTAGCTCCTAATATGGAACCTAACATCGTGTAACTACAGCAAGGGTTATTTTCCCTATATGCAACACCTTGCACTTGTCCACATTAAATTTCATCTGCCATTTGGATTCCAAATCTTCCAGTCTCACAAGGTCTTCCTGTAACATATCACAATCCACTTGTGATTTAACTATTCTGATTAATTTTGTATCATCTGTAAATTTGATAACCTCATTCGTTGTATTCCCTTCCATATCATTTATAAATATATTAAAAAAACACTGGTCCAAGTACAGATCCCTGAGGCATTGCACTGTTTATCCTTTTCCACTGAGAAAATTGATCATTTAATCCTACTCTCTGTTTTCTGTCTTTTAAACAGTTTGTAATCCACGAAAGGACATTGCCTTCTATCCCATGACTTTTTAGTTTTCTTAGAAGCCTCTCATGAGGGACTTTGTCAAATGCCTTCTGAAAATCCAAATACACTACATCTACTGGTTCACCTTTTTCCACATGTTTATTAACCCCTTCAAAAAATGAAGCAGATTTGTTACGCAAAACTTCCTTTAGGTAAATTCGTGCTGACTGAGTTTCATTAAACCATGTCTTTCTATACACTCTACGATTTTGATCTTTAGAATAGTTTCCACTATTTTTCTCAGCACTGAAGACAGGCTCACAGGGCTATAGTTTCTCGGATCTCCCCTGGAGCCCTTTTTAAATATTGGGGTTACATTGGCCACCCTCCAGTCTTCAGGTATAATGGATGATTTTAATGATAGTTTACACATTTTAACTAATAGATCAGAAATTTTATTTTTGAGTTCCTTCAGTACCCTAGGATGCATACCATCTGATCCATGTGATTTGCTACTCTTTAGTTTGTGAATCTGGCCTACTACATCTTCCAGGTTCACAGTGATTTGGTTCAGTTCATCTGACTCATCACCCTTGAAAACCATCTCTGGAACTGGTATCTCCCCAACATCCTCATTAGTAAACACAGAAGCAAATAATTAATTTAGTCTCTCTACATTGGCCGTATCTTCCCTAAGAGCCCCTTTAACCCCTCATTCAACTAACAGTCCAACCGAATCCCTCACAGTTTTCTTGCTTCAGATATATTTTTTAAAGTTTTTATTATGAGTTTTTGCCTCTATGGCCAAATTCATTTCAAATTCTTTCTTTACCTGTCTTATCAATGTTTTACACTTAACTTGATAATGCTTATGCTTTTTCTTATTTCTTCAGATGGATCCTTCTTCCAATTTTTGAAGGATATTTTTTTGGCTAAAATAGCCTCTTTCACCTCACCTTTTAACCATGCCAGTAATCATTTTGCCTTCCTTCCACCTTTCTTAGTGTGTGGAATACATCTGGGCTGGATGTCTAGGATTGTATTTTTAAACAATGTCCATGCCTGTTGAATACTTTTAACATTTGTAGCTGCACCTTTCAGTGTTTTTCTAACTATTTCACTCATTTATCAAAGTTTCCCTTTTCAAAATGTAGGTTTAGTTCTGTAGATTTACTTATTGGCCCCCTTCCAGTTATTATTTTCAATTTGATCATTTTATGATCACTATTGCCAAGTGGCCCCACCACCATTACCTCTCTCACCAAATCTTGCGTTCCACTAAGAATTAAATCTAAAATAGATCCCTCTCTTGTTGGTTCCTGAACCAATTGCTCCATCACACAGTCGTTTATTACATCCAGGAACTTTATGTCTCTAGCAAGTCCTGATGTTACATTTACCCAGTCAATATTGGAGTAATTGAAATCTCCCATCATTACCGCATTGCCACATTGGTTAGCTTCCCTGATTTCTCTTACCATTTCATCATGTGTCTGACCATTTTGTATATGTATAGGTATAGGTAGTATACTCCTATCACTATACTCTTACCCAACACACATGGGATTGCTACCCATATAGATTCTACTGAGCATTTAGTCTCTTGTATGATCTTTATCCTGTTGGATTCTATATCCTCCCAGACATAAAGTGCCACATCCCCACCAATTTGATCCTCCCTATCATCGTGATATAATTTGTACCCTGACATAGCAGTGTCCCATTGGTTATCCTCCTTTCACCAGGTCTCTGTGATGCCAGTTATGTCAATCTCATCATTTACTGCTATATACTCTAACTCTCCCATCTTACTTCTTAGACTTCTAGCATTGGCATACAGACATTCAAAGTGTGTTTTTTGTTTGTATTAACAACCTGCTTTTCAGTTGATAGGGATAATTTGGAAATCTTTAGATCAGGTGATTTCTTACATATAAGCACATGGACTACATTTGCTTTTATTGGAACCTCTCTGCTGGGATGCCCTAACTCTCCTTCTTCATTAGTATCCTTCAAGGATACATTCAAATGCAGAAGAGCCTTCTGGTCTTCTTCTACTGCAGATTCAAGCATATACAAGACAATGAGCAAGAAAGCCTTAATTCTTTTGTGGTTGGCAAGTAACCTTTGGAAATAACAGGCTTTATGCAGCAAATTTACAGTGTTTGAAAGAACACCATTTTTTAGAAGAAAAAGTGAACAATTTGACAGTCCTTGAAAGACTTGACATTTGGACGCTTGTCTCAGTATTTCTCTATTTTCCTTAATTACATCTTTGATTCCATTTAATTATGCTGATTCATCCCCTTTTTTCAGCCTGATACATGCTAAGTGTACATTCTCTTTTCTGGTTGCTTTATATGACATTGGTATAATAAGTTTGACTGTTGTTTATTGGTTGTTTTGGAGAGCAGTACCTTGGTCAATGTTCTTTATTATAAAGAGTTGTTATTCATTTTGGGGGCTTGGGAATGATATGTGTAGAGTACGATGAGTTAGTGGTTTAGTAAGTATGAATGATTTTCTATTATAGGGGATAGGTTTTGGATACTTTAAACTAAATGTAGATATTTGAATCCAACAATTTGAGCTGTAATAATATTAGTTGTGATATAATAATAAAATTTAAATGAGGTTTAATATTTCATGAGATTATATCATGAAAAAAAGACTAAAGACCTGGATATTCATACAAGCTTTCCCGGACGCCAACATGGTCAACTAATCTCCAACTACACCTTGTTTAACTATATCTTCTATCGTTTACCTGTGTGAATTAATAACCTGTCCTTTCTCTTCCTTCTCAGCCAAGTTCTTATCACCCTGTTATATGTAACTGCCTTTTCAGCACCATTGTTATAGTTATGTTTACTATGCACCCCTGTTCTATGTGAACCAGCATGATGTGACTGCTGTCTCGAATGCCGGTATATAAGAATCTGAAATAAATAAATAAATAAATAAATGATAGTTCTTAGACCATACTGTTCTGTATGTGTTGGTATAGTTTAGAATTAGTGACAGATTTTGCTGCAGAGTGAGAGAGAGGAAGTGCTACACCAGTGTTCTTCTCCATGTACATAAATAATGCTCGGATAATAGTAAAAATTGGCAGGAACAATAAGGGACGCACTAAAATAAGCATGGAGTGAATGTAGAATATTAGATGTCTGTTTAAATAAGGAAAAATTAAGGTAATGTTTAGGAAAATTTAACATAATTGTAAAACAAGTGACCCGGTTGATATTGTCAGCATTGATAAATAGAGAGGGTGAGTGTGCAGTATTGCTGGAAAGTGTGAATAGATCACCTAAATACAGTATTTGAGACTATGAGGGTTAATAACAGGGAAAAGCCTGAAGCTAGAGCTAACACCCCAAGTCTATTACATATCAATGCTGGAACTTCTTGGACATATATTAATGAGAGGTTTCCTTGAAAGGGCTCAGAGACAGAAAGAGAGAGGAAAGTTATTAGGTCGCTTCCTAAGGAGAGAAAATGTGTTTCCTATTGAGAAAATAATTCACTACAGTTGCAATAAAGCATTTTCTAGTAATAAGAAAGCATATAGATAAACAGAAGAGCATAAATGTATCCTATGCCCTATTGTTCCTGACCAATATAAGGGCTAATAGTACAATATGAAATAGCTAAATAAAATAAATATGCTACTTTTATACTCACAATTAGCTGAAAAGGACATTACAGGATAGGGAACAAGAGTAGTTAAGGAAGATAAAGTGGTGAAAGTGTTGTGACTGTCACTGCTCGATGTCTCCACTCCGCCCTCCTTACCTCCTTGGCGACTACCTCTTGCTCAAATGGAAAGTTGGCTGCCGTGGCATCTTTCTGCTGACTTCTCCCAGTGACCCTGGAGTGGCTCAACGATGCAATCCGCCATGATTCACAAGAGCCTAAGGGTGCGTGTGCAGCATGGCCCCAACTGTTGTACCAGCAGTGGCACGAACCTCAAGGGCGTCCCCCTGAGATGATGTCATCCGTTCCGGATATATAAGGTCCCAGAAATCGCTAACTATTGAGTTAGCAAGGAGTTGGATTTCAGGACCAGTTCCGTTCTCTCCTAGCTACTCTGCCTTCTCGGACTTACCAGGGGTACCCGCTCCTCGGGGGCCACGCTCTCTCTTTGTTTTTCAGGTCACAGTCAGGAACCGGTACTCGCTCCTCGAGGGCCCATGTTCCCAGACTGGTTGCTGAATACCTGGAAGTCATTGCTGCCTACACCAGTGAGTTACCATCTCTCTCTCAGAGCTTTCCCTGGAACCAGGTACTCACTCCTCGAGGGCCTAACTCATTCCAACACCTGGACTACTAGAGATTATTATGTGTGTTACCATCAAGGTTCTGTTCCTGAACTCTGCATAACCTGCCTACTCACTATATTCAGTTTCTCTACAGCTCAGTTATCCAGGATCACCTTTCCAGTGCCTGAGGGACTACAGCCCTGCCGGGCACTTTCAGCTCACTACTGCCACCTCTGGTGGTTCAATATACTGTTTAATAAAAGAACTAGTGTGTGTCTGTCTCCATACTCCAAGCTTAACCAGTGGTCCCTCTCGGGCTCGTCCCCCTGGGACGTGGTCATCTGCCACCGGCCCAAGGATCCACCCACAACTACCTCAAACACCAACAGAAAGGAAGTTATTCTTCTTTAATGATTTTGTAATGTAGTAGGCAGTGGGTGCCAAGGAACAAGGTACAGAATCGATAGAGAGAGAAGACAACCAATGCACCCCAGCAGAGAGTTCCAAAATCAGCAGACAAAAATAAATTCAGAACATGTAAAGTAAGTGTGTATACACCAGCACAACAAACATATCTATTAACAAAGACAGTAAGGAAAAGAGAACAATAGAAAATACAAAAAGAAATATAACAGATAAGAGGAATCAAAAAGTCACACAAAGAAAAAAACAGTACATTACAGAAAAAAAAAAGTATTGTAATTAACTCTATCCTTTGGAGACTATCACCAAGGAGAATTTCAGTAGTGTCCTGATAAAAGATCAATTCTTATAGTTATAAGAGAAAAATAGAAAAAATGTAAAGAAAAATAAAAGTTATGGTATTTAAGCTAATACTTATCTAATATTGGACTATAGAATGTGGAACATTGACATCCATGAAGAATCCCGATGTAATAGCCTTAGCCTAAGTGGAAAGAGAACATAGCAGCAGTATATCGTACATGGTATATGTTGTTTAATATATATATATTTTTATATATCTAAGACATTGTTAGAGAGTAGACATTGTTACTGTATATTTACCTGCCAGTGAGAGGTTGTATGTGAACACCCAGTTCAAAGAACTGTCTTTCTGAGAACAAATCCAATCTTTGGAGGCTAGAGAGGCAGACTTGGAGGAGATGAGGCATACAGACAAGTATATAGATGAGACATTATAGCCAAGTCTCAACTCCAGTCTGGCAGCCCTGGTACTGCCATGGAGGATGAAGGTCTCCTTATCAGAGAGCATCAACCTGGTGCAGAGCAAAATGAACCTGTAGCAAGGACCTGCTCTCCAGGTGTCCTCTCGCTCTGAAGATGTTTCTTCCAAGGCTACTGCCTAGGATGGAAGGTTTAGGGAGGAAGCTGAAATCCAGAACCTCCAGGGTGGCATTCTCTGAAATGCTTCCTGTTCCACGTGCAGGTCCCCAGAGGAAGGAAGAGCTCCAGAGTTTCAAAGCGTAGATGAGACAATGATGCAGGGAAGAGGGATTCAGTTTTGTAAGGAACTGGGGAAATGTTTGGGGAAGGGGGAGAATTTCCGAAAGGCTCCACCTTAACCAGAGTGGAACCAAGCTGCTGACACTAACTTTCAAAAAGGAGATAGAGCAGCTTTTAAACTAGAACAAGGGGCAAAACCGACAGTCATTCAGCAGTGCATGGTTCGGAGAAATGTATCCTTGAAGGATACTAATGAAACAGGAGAGTTAGGCATCCCAACAGAGAAGTTCCAATAAATGCAAACATAGTCCATGTGCCTATATGTAAAAAATCACCGAAGCTAATGATTTCCGAATTATCCCTAACAACTGAAAAGCAAGTTGCTAATACAAACAAAAAGCACACTTTGAAATGTCTGTATGCCAATGACAAAAGTCTAAGAAGTAAGATGGAAGAGTTAGAGTGTATAGCAGCAAATGATGAGATTGACATAATTGGCATCACAGAGACTTGGTGGAAGGAGGATAACCAATGGGACAGTGCTATATCAGGGTACAAATTATATCGCAATGATAGGGAGGATCAACTTGGTGGGGGTGTGGCACTTTATGTCCGGGAGGGTATAGAGTCCAACAGGATAAAGATCATACAAGAGACTAAATGCTCAGTAGAATCTATATAGGGAGAAATCCCATGTATGTTGGGTAAGAGTATAGTAATAGGAGTATACTACCGTCCACCTGGACAAAATGGTCAGACAGATGATGAAATGCTAAGACAAATCAGGGAAGCTAACCAATTTGGCAGTGCAATAATAATGGGAGATATCAATTACCCCAATATTGACTGGGTAAATGAAACATCAGGACTTGCTAGAGACATAAAGTTCCTGGATGTAATAAATGACTGCTTCATGGAGCAATTGGTTCAGGAACCAACAAGAGAGGGAGCTATTTTAGATTTAATTCTTAGTGGAATGCAGGATTTTGTGAGAGAGGTAATGGTGGTGGGACCACTTGGCAACACTAATCAAAACATGATCAAATGTAAACTAATAACTGGAAGGGGAACAATAAGTAAATCTGCAGCTTTACCATTAAACTTTCAAAAGGGAAACTTTGATAAAATTAGGAAAATAGAAAAAAACTGAAAGGTGCAGCTGCAAAGGTTAAAAGTGTTCAACAGGCATGGACATTATTTAAAAATACAATCCTAGAGGCACAATCCATATGTATTCCACACATTAAGAAAGGTGGAAAGAAGGCAAAATGATTACCAGCATGGTTAAAAGGTGAGATGAAAGAGATTATTTTAACCAAAAAAAACATCCTTCAAAAAGGATAGGATAAAACATAAGCATTGTCAAGTTAAGTGTAAAACATTGATAACACAGGAGAAGAGAGAATTTGAAATGAATTTGGACATAGAGGCAAAAACTCATAATAAAAACTTTTTAAAATATATCCTAAGCAAGAAACCTTTAGGGATGTGCAGAGCAAAAGTTTAAGTTCATATGTCCATATGTCCAAAGAGGGTCCCATTTGCGGTCAATATGGACATAAACAGAATTCAATGAGTTGAGTATATGTCCATATGTGCAAATAAAAATTTAAACCCCTCACCCTCCTTAATCCCCCCACCCCCAAAGACTTACCACAACTCCCTGGTGGTCCAGCGGGGTCAGGACGCCATTTCTGACCAACTTTGCAAGGAGCACGTGATGTCGGCGTCACGTCGGAGTGACGCGGCGTCCTGACCCCGCTGGACCACCAGGAAGTGACCCCGCGGGGAATCACGTGACATCGGCGTGACGCGGCGTCACGTGATTCCCCGCGAGTTCCCTCCGGCACCCTCGTTCGGCCCAAAAGGAACTTTTGGCCAGCTTGGGGAGGCCTCCTGACCCCCCCCAAGCTGGCCAAAAGTTCCTTTTGGGCCGAACGAGCATTCTGGCGCGAACCCGCGGGGAATCACGTGACGCCACATCACTCCGACGTGGCGCTGACGTCACGTGCTCCTCGGAAAGGCTTTCAGAAATGGCGTCCTCACTCCTCGCTGGATCACCAGGGAGTTGTGGTAAGTCTTTGGGGGGGGGGATTAAGGAAGGTGAGGGGTTTAAATTTTTATTTTGGATCAACAATCGCGATTTCCAACTTATTCAACATAGCTATGTTAAATAAGTTGGAAATCCGATCGTTTATGTCTTATCACTTTTTTAAGTTAAAAAAAAAAAAGTAGCGTTTTACATTTATGTTCAATACGAATGCACACCCCTAGAAACCTTTGAGGGAGTCAGTTGGACCATTAGATGACCGAGAGGTTATAGGGGCTCTTAGGGAAAATAAGGCCATTGCAGAAAGACTAAATTAATTCTTTGCTTCCATGTTTACTAATGAGGATGTTGGAGAGATACCAGTTCTGGAGATGGTTTTCAAGGGTGATGAGTCAGACGAACTGAACGAAATCACTATGAACCTGGAAGATGTAGTAGGCCAGATTGACAAACTAAAGAGTAGCAAATCACCTGGACTGGATGGTATGCATACTAGGGTACTGAAGGAACTCAAAACTGAGTCAGTCAGTCAGTTAGTATAGCTGTGTTTAAAAAAGGATTGGATAAGTTCTTGGAGGAGAAGTCCATTACCTGCTATTAAGTTCACTTAGAGAATAGCCACTGCCATTAGCAATGGTAACATGGAATAGACTTAGTTTTTGGGTACTTACCAGGTTCTTTTGGCCTGGATTGGCCACTGTTGGAAACAGGATGCTGGGCTTGAGGGACCCTTGGTCTGACCCAGTATGGCATTTTCTTATGTTCTCATGTTCTTATGAAATTTCTGATCTATTAGTTAAAATTTGTAACCTATCATTAAAATCATCCATTGTACCTGAAGACTGGAGGGTGGCCAATGTAACCCCAATATTTAAAAAAGGCTCCAGAGGCAATTCAGGTAACTATAGACCAGTGAGCCTGACTTCAGTGCCGGGAAAAATAGTAGAAACTATTCTCAAGATCAAAATCGTAGAGCGTATAGAAAGACATGGTTTAATGGAACACAGTCAACATAGATTTACCCAAGGGAAGTCTTGCTTAACAAATCTGCTTCATTGTTTTGAAGAGGTTAATAAACATGTGGATAAAGGTGAACCAGTTGATGTAGTGTATTTGAATTTTCAGAAGGCATTTGACAAAGTCCCTCATGAGAGACTTCTAAGAAAGCTAAAAAGTCATGGGATAGGAGGCAATGTCCTTTTGTGGATTATAAACTGGTTAAAAGACAGGAAACAGAGAGTAGAATTAAATGGTCAGTTTTCACATTGGGAAAAGGTAAATAGTAGACTGTCTCAGGGATCTATACTTGGACCAGTGCTTTTTAAAATATTTATAAATGATCTGGAAAGGGGTATGATGAGTGAGATGATCAAATATGCGGATGACACAAGATTTTGCAGTTGTTAAATTTCAAGCAGATTGTAATAAACTGCAGGAGGACCTTGTAAGGCTGGAAGATTGGGCGTCCAAATTGCAGATGAAATTTAATGTGGACAAGTGCAAGGTGATTTATATAGGGGAAAATAACCCTTGCTATAGTTACACGATTTTAGGCTCCATATTCAGAATTACCACCCAGGAATGACATCTAGGCATCATAGTGAATAATATATTGAAATCTTCCGCTCAGTATGCTGTGGTGATTAAAAAAGCAAACACAATGTTAGGAATTATTAGGAAAGGAACAGCAGTTAAAATGGTAGATGTCATAATGCCTCTGTATTGCTCCATGATGAGACCACACCTTGTATCGTGTGTGCAATTCTCGTTATCACATCTCAAAAAAGATATAGTTGCACTGGAGAAAATACAGACAAGGGTGATCAAAATGATAAAGGGGATGGAACAGCTCCCCTATGACGAAAGGCTAAGGAGGTTAGGGCTGTTCAGCTTAAAGAAGAGATGACTGAGGTGGGATATGTTAGAGGTCTACAAAATCATGAAAGGGCTTGAACAGGTAATTGTAAATTGGTTATTTACTCTCTTGGACAATAAAAGGACTAGGGGGCACTCCATAAAGTTAGCATAAAATTAGCAATATTTACATCCTCCCCGTCTGCACTCTCCTATCCGAACTAGGACTATCATATTACATATATGCAGATGATGTCCAAATCCTGCTCCCCTTGAAAGAATCCCTTGAAACCACCGTAAAAATCTGAACACACACTTGCAGAAGATAACCCAGCTACTCTCACAAATGTCGATCTCTCTCAATCGTAAAAAAACTGAGATCCTACATATTAAAAAAACAAATACACCACACTAAACACCCAAAACTGCACAGCACGGAAACAAAGAAGCAAATAGTCTCCACAGCTAGAGACCTGGGCTTCATCCTAGATGACGAACTAGACTACAAAAAGCATATTAACACAATACTACAAGACGGATTCTACAAACTACAAATCCTAAAGAGAATCAAACCACTACTATACACCCATGACTTCCGAATGGTCCTCCAAGTGCTTTTTTCTCCAAACTGGACTATTATAATGCCCTCCTGCTTGGCCTCCCAATATCCACTCTCAGACCACTGCAGCTACTCCAAAATGCAGAAGCAAGACTACTCACAAACAGTAAAAGATCAGACCACATCTCACCTATCCTTAAAAACCTACACTGGTTGTCCATTCAATCCAGAATCCAATACAAAGTCCTCACCTTCATCCACAAAGCTCATTACACTGACAACTTCAACTGGATGAGCACATCCCTCAACTTCCGCAACTCATAAAGGAACATCCACTCCAACAACACCGGACTCATCCCAATCCCCTCTCCAAAAGCAATTCACCTGACCACGATAAGAGAACACACTCTATCCGTAGCTGGACCTACCCTCTGGAATAACTTACCAACACAGTTAAGACTGGAGACAACAATGCAATCCTTCAAAACAAAACTAAAATGATGGCTTTTCCAAAAAGCCTTCACAACAAACGTTTAATACCCATTTCCGAGGACATCACACGATAGGATAACCCTTCGGATATACAGTTACAACTCAACATTCATGTTACCTTACAACAAGACACTAGGGATGTGAATCGTTTTAGGACGATTAAAATTATCGTCCGATAATTTTAATATCGTCTTAAACCGTTATGGAACACAATACAATACAGATTCTAACGATTTATCGTTATAAATCGTTAGAATCGTGAGCCGGCACATTAAAACCCCCTAAAACCCACCCCCGACCCTTTAAATTAAATCCCCCACCCTCCCGAACCCCCCCCCAAATAACTTAAATAACCTGCGGGTCCAGCGGCGGTCCGGAACGGCAGCGGTCCGGAACGGGCTCCTGCTCCTGCATCTTGTCGTCTTCAGCCGGCGCCATTTTCCAAAATGGCGCCGAAAAATGGCGGCGGCCATAGACGAAAAAGATTGGACGGCAGGAGGTCCTTCCGGACCCCCGCTGGACTTTTGGCAAGTCTCGTGGGGGTCAGGAGGCCCCCCACAAGCTGGCCAAAAGTTCCTGGAGGTCCAGCGGGGGTCAGGGAGCGATTTCCCGCCGCGAATCGTTTTTGTACGGAAAATGGCGCCGGCAGGAGATCGACTGCAGGAGGTCGTTCAGCGAGGCGCCGGAACCCTCGCTGAACGACCTCCTGCAGTCGATCTCCTGCCGGCGCCATTTTCCGTACGAAACGATTCGCAGCGGGAAATCGCTCCCTGACCCCCGCTGGACCTCCAGGAACTTTTGGCCAGCTTGTGGGGGGCCTCCTGACCCCCACGAGACTTGCCAAAAGTCCAGCGGGTGTCCGGAAGGACCTCCTGCCGTCCAATCTTTTTCGTCTATGGCCGCCGCCATTTTCGGCGCCATTTTGGAAAATGGCGCCGGCTGAAGACGACAAGATGCAGGAGCAGGAGCCCGTTCCGGACCGCTGCCGTTCCGGACCGCCGCTGGACCCGCAGGTTATTTAAGTTATTTGGGGGGGGGGGTTCGGGAGGGTGGGGGATTTAATTTAAAGGGTCGGGGGTGGGTTTTAGGGGGTTTTAGTGTGCCGGTTTTTCGATTTTTCGATTTTTAACGATTTTTTAACGATTTTTCACGATATTTTACCCCCCCAAACGGCAACAATACGATTCCCTCCCCCTCCCAGCCGAAATCGATCGTTAAGACGATCGAGGACACGATTCACATCCCTACAAGACACCCCACAAGATATAATGTCATGACTGATTTTCATTCAATCTCCTTTGTAAGAATTTGTCAGAGCCATAATAAGAAAACTCTATGTAGGCCATGCTCTCGTTACTGTTACAGTCTAATCTCCTTTGTAAGAAATAAGTAAGTTTAAAGTTACAATACTAAATAAGAATTGATAACAATGTTAAATAAGAACAAATACGATGTGAAATAAGAGTTAATTACAATGTTCAATACATTTTTACTGAAGTTATAATGCAGTTACAAACACAATGTTAAATAAGAACTAGATGATGTTATAATGTACAACAAGAAGACCTCAACACAGCTACAATGTAAACCGATGTGATATTCTATATAGAACACCGGTATATAATAACCAATAAATAAATAAATAAATAAAAATAAGTAGTTCATTTAAAACAAATCAGAGAAAATTTGTTTTCACTCAATAAATAATTAAGCTCTGGAATTCGTTGTGAGAGGATGTGGTTACTGCAGTTAGTATAACTGGGTTTAAAAAAGGTTTGGATAAGTTCCTAGAGAAGAAGTCCATAAACTGCTATTAATCAATAAGAAATAGAAGCTTGGGGTCTATTTCATGTTTGGGTACTTGCCAGATACTTGTGTCTTGGACTGGCCACTATTGGAAACAGGATGCTGTGCTTGATGTACCCTTGGTCTGACCCAGTATGGCATATTCTTATGTTCTAAATAAACATTGTTAGATTTTGAAACCTTTGAGGAGATTTATTCCTTCATTTTATCCTTACCTCTCCTTTTCACCTGTAGGAAACTGTTGGGTGGATTTTGGACCCCATCCACATTTCCTTTGGGAGACCTAACTGGGAGAAAGGTACTGTAACTGACACCCGTGTAACATCTTAAGATTCAAGCTAGTGGCTTAATGACTACTGATACACTAACAACTTTAACTGCGGGAAGGAATCTTTACCACAGGGTGGCAGTTTAAATTCCCCTCACCTGGCTGTGCAGCAGAGTCCACCTGTACCCTCATGCTTGGTTCCTGCTAGAGCTGCTGTTTGTCTCTGCCTCAACAAGTCCCATCAATGTGCCATGAAGGAGAGCTAAGCATGTGCAGCTTTTGCACTGGTCCAGATATCACTGCCTTAATCAGCTGCTCGGTGTGCGACTACAGTACTGGTTGTACAAAATGAATATATCCTGCCTACTATATGTAGCCCTGGAGGGGAATTTGCAATTGGGGGCTAACACATATCAGATGCTTAAAGCTCACTTTCTCTACTATCTGTCAGGGCTGGTCATTCATGGCAATCATTTCCTTGATGCTCATTACTACTTTCAATTTTGCCTGCTTCTTACCCCAGAACAGTGATATAGAATGGCACCCCCATTTTCTCTATGGTGGGTTGCCACTGCATACACATGGCAAGGAGCTGTGGCCTGCCACATGACGAGTAGAAGGGGGCCCCAGGATCAGCTTGGGGAAACGTTTTCCCATTTTCAATGCCTTTCCTCTGGCTTTTACTTTGAGTGGACTTACCGAGGTACAAATGTATTTCAGAGCATCATAGTTGCAGAGTAGAGGCCATGCTGTTGATGAAGCTAATCAAAGTGATAGAAGAAAATATTTTGTTGTGACATATTATAATTTCATGACTAATGTGAATAAAAATGCACTTTTTGCTCAGGTTTTTAATAAGTTTTTGTAAACTTCCACCCTGTGTTGAAGATTCCTTCCCGCTATTAAAGTTGTTGTTAAAATATTATAGTTGCTAAGCTGCTATACAACCTTATAATGTTACATAGGTGACAGTTACAATGCCTTCATCCCAGTTGGGTGTCCCAAGAAAAGGGAACATCCAATAACTTCTCCCAGGTCAAGGGAGAGGCAAGGATAATATTAAGGAATAAATCCCTAGAAAGGTTTTAAAAGATGTTGTTATGGTTTGAGGTGTTTGGTGGATTCTTAAGTGCGGCAGTGATGGTCCCTCCCACGGGGAGGAGCCCCGCGGGGAACTGCAGCACCAGGCTAGACTCAGATGCACAAACACAGAGAGATATGTTTTATTATACAGCTTGTAGAGTTCACCAGAGGTGGCAGTAGTGAGTAGATTCCTGCAGCAGCAGTCTGGGGTCCTATGCTGAGGAGGCCCTTCCCACAATAGTGGTATAGGGAGCTCCGATGCAGGTTGTCAATGAGGAGCTGTAGGTGAGACAGACTGGTAAATATTAGATTACTCACACTCTTGTAGCTGTAATGGTGGTGTTTCCAACAGGTAGAAGAAATGGTAGCAGGCACCAAGGTAGACAACTCAGGCCCTTGAGGAGCAAGTACCTGGATACTGGATAGGCACCTGGAAATAAGCATAGGGCCCCCGAGGAGTGGGTACCCAAGTTAGTAGAACCCTGGAGGGTGGAGAAAGCTTCCAGCAGCAGCAAGAAGCAGCAGAGCAGCTTAGACCGGACGAATCCAATCCTTGCTAACTCAAAGTCAATTAGCAAATGGGCAACCTAAATACCTGGATAGAGTGACGTCACTCGAAGGGATGCCCCGGAGATTCGCGCCAACATCGCAATAAAGATGTGGGTCACGTGCGCATGTGCCCTAGGAGGCCATCAAGTGAATCATGGTGGGACGCCTCACCATAGCCATTCCAGGGACGCCAGAGGGTGCGGCAAGAAGACGCTGCGGTCGCCATTCTCCCGAGGCTGGTGGAGAAAGCAAATATTGAAGTGAGGCATGTGGGATGAAGCCGTCTGAGTCCGACGGACGCAACAGATGTAACAATGTTTATTCTTAAGATACTATACAGTTTCAATTTTCAATATATAATAATGATGTTTGATATATATTAACAATGCCTTATTTATAGAAAAAACAATATGAAACAACAAATGATGAATATAATCTTTGCTATGTTTTACTTTCTTTTCAGCTAGAGCTATCTCTTTGAAATTCTATCTTGACTTCAATATTCTACATTTCACAGTAGAATATCAGATAAGTATTAATACAGCTATAATAACTTTTACTTTACTTTTCTATTTCTTTCTTGTAACCTCAAGAATGGATTCTTTGTGTGTGTTCTATATTTTTTTTTATTTTAGGTTACTACTGAAAAGTTTACTGACAAACAGTCTCATGGGTACCTTAAAGGTAAGTGCTGTGGTCCTGGCCGCGAGCACCGTGGCCAGGCCCTTACCTCTTGATTCCCGGACCTGCTCCTGCCTCCGGAGTCCTGGCCTGTGGCCTGTTTGGCGGCGTCCCCACTGGGGCAGCGCCGCCGGGAAGGTTGAGGTGGATGCCCTGTTCCTAGGCGCGCGCGCTCGCCACTTGGGCGCCTTTGTAGCCCGTTTCCCGCTAGTACTGACTCCGCCCAATTCCTGATGTCAGACATCGCGGCCTTGATAAGCCGGCCGCGGCCATCCAGCCCTTGCCTTGCAATGGGTTAGCATTCTGGTTTCCTGTTGCGTTGCGCCCCAGATTGACCCGCTTGGCTACGTCGCTCCGTTCCTGCTACAGTACCTGCTCGGTTCCCACCTGCTTGCTACAGTACCTGCTTGGTTCCTGCCTGCCTGCTACAGTTCCTGCCTGGTCCCAGTACCTGAGTCCTGCTACAGTTCCTGCCTGGTTCCAGTACCCGAGTCCTGCTACAGTTCCAGCCTGGTTCCAGTACCCGAGTCTTGCTACAGTTCCTGCGTGGTTCCAGAACCCGTACCCAGTTACAGTATCACTACTGTCCTAGTCTGGTTAAAGTTACCTGTCCCGATCCACAACCCGCCTAAGTCCCAGCGGCCGGGCCACTACAGGCTCCTCCCGGGGGGGCTTCGACTTCCAAGGGTGAAGCCACCTAAGTCCCAGCGGTTGGGCTCCTACGGGCTCCTCCCGGGGGAGCACCAGCGTCCAGGGTGAAGAGCATCTACGTCCCGCCTGAACATCTGCCTCCTGGCCCGCTGTTCATCACATTGTCCATCTCTTCCTAGTCTCCAGCAGGTCGGCCCAAGGGTCCACTAAACTGAGACTCCCACAACAAATTGCAAGGCCATGGACTCGGCGGATGTGCCTGTTCCCTTGGACCTGCCAGGGTTGGCCCAGCAGCTGCAGTATCAGCAACAATACCTCGAGGTCCTCACTGGTTCGGTAGGGGAGTTGTCGGCCCGACTGGATGCCCGAGCCTCTTCTGCCCCAGAATCAGTACCCGAGGGCCAAGATTTGTCAGTGACTCAGCTGCCAGCACCCTCCCACTAAGCTGGTGATTTAAGGACCTGCCGCGGCTTCCTGAACCAATGTTTTGTACGGTTCTCCCTGTTGCCTCAGCAGTTTCCCTCGGATGCGGTGAAAGTGGCATACATCCTGTCCTTGCTCGATGGGAAAGCCTTGATATGGGCTTCTCCCCTTTGGGAAAACAATGATTCTTCACTAACGGATTTACAATTGTTCATCACAAACTTTCGCCAGGCCTTTGATGAGCCCGCCCGAGTAGCCACGGCTATGTCTGATCTGCTGCAACTTCGTCAGGGGACTCACTCCTTGGCAGACTATGCAATGGAGTTTCGGACTTTAGCCCAGGAAGTAGGTTGGCAGGATGATAGTCTTAAGGCCATCTTCCTGGAAGGCCTTTCCGGTCGCATTAAGGATGAGATTGCGGCTCGAGATTTGCTGGAAGACCTCCATGCCTTGATCGAGATGGCTGCTCGCATCGACCGCTGCCTACAACAACGGGCCAAGGAGCAGCGCTCCTCTCGTCATAGTCCGGCTCATGGGCCGAGACCTGTGCCTTCTAAGAGCTCTCGTCCAGACGTCCCCACCAGCGAACCCATGCAGCTGGGACGGGCCCTGCTTTCTCTTGAAGAAAGACAACTTCACCATTTGTTGAAGTTGTGTTTATATTGTGGCCAGAAGGGCCAATTCTTGGCACGCTGCCAGGAGCGTGCGGAAAACGCCAATGCCTAGGAGGTCGGGAGGAGCTCCTCCTAGGCTGTGCTACAGCTCCTCAATGCACTGTTCCTGTTACCCTGGAATATCCCGGAGGTTCCTTTGAGTGATGGCATTCCTGGACTCTGGAGCCAGAGGTAATTTCATCCTGCATGACTTAGTCTCCCAGTTGCGAATCCCTACGCATAGACGGGAGGTCCCGTTACGAATTACCTCGATCCAGGGGACGCTACTTCCTGGTCCTGTCCAGCTATCCATGGCACCCATTACGGTCCGTACCGGGGCGATCCATTCGGAGGATATCGCCTTCCTAGTGTTGGATAAGGCTGTCCACCCTGTGGTGCTAGGGTTGCCGTGGTTACAGAAACACTCGCCCACGATTCAGTGGGATACGCTACAGATTGTTAAATGGAGTCCCTTCTGCCTAGCTAACTGTATGAAGGTGACTAGGACCTGTCCTGATCCACAACCCGCCTAAGTCCCAGCAGCCGGGCCACTACGGGATCCTCCCGGGGGGCTTCGGTTTCCAAGGGTGAAGCCACCTAAGTCCCAGCAGTTGGGCTCCTACGGGCTTCTCCTGGAGGAGCACCAGCTTCCAGGGTAAAGAGCATCTACGTCCCACCTGAACATCTGCCTCCCGGCCCGCTGTTCATCAGAGACATTGTCCATCTCTTCCTAGTCTCCAGCAGGTCGGCCCAAGGGTCCACTAAACTGAGACTCCCACAACAGGTAAGTATAGTGATTCTCATGTTTTCTGCCCTTTCCTCTTTGTCTTTTTCTTTTCTCTTTAGTTGGGATTCTCTTTCTTTCTGTCATTCACTGTCTTTACAAAACAAATTTGTATGCTAAGGTGGTGTGCACACACTTACCTTTAATGTTCTATTCTTTGTTGTTGCTTGTGGATTTCTGAGTTCGCTGCTGGGGTGCGTAGGTAGTCTTTTCTTCACCAGCTTTGTTTTTGCTGCTTGGCAGTGGCACCTGCTGCCTATCGCTTTACAAAATCAATAAAAGAGTCTATCCCCATTCACTGCCTTGTCTTCCAATAACTATCCGTGTTCCCTAGTGTGAAATGTCCTCAATGTCCTCAGTGTACTGTTCATTCTAACTAAAATAAAAAAATGATAATTATATAGCCCTATCTAGACTGGTCAGGAACAAAATTGTGTCTTCAATTTTTTTAATCTAAATTGCTCTCTATTTTTTTTTATCTTTCTTCCTGTTGTTAGGGTGGTGAGTACTTTCTTGTTGGGGGAAATTTTCTCTCTTTATAGGTACACCTTTTATCTTTACTTTGACAATGAGCTATTCTCCCTTGAACCCTTTTAGAACGTCTCCTCAATGTAGAGTTGAGAAGTCTTACTCATATTAAGATTTCTGGCTCAGGGTTTAGCTTTGCACTCTAAACTCTTCTCTGCTATTAAGCTACAGGGAATCTTTCCCTTATCAAACATCAGGTGTATAATTCAAGTGTCTTAGGTGGTCTTGGGTGTCCCATTCACATTCTCCAACCTACCTCACACACACTTACAAAAATAAAAAAGTATACCTGTAAGTCCTAGACCTACCCAGACTCCACCCTGGAATGCCTCTGCCTTATGTTTGTAAAAGTAAGAACATGTATGTATATTTCTAGTGTCTCAATCATTAGGGATCTGCATTCATTTAAAATTGAACCAAATCAGGTGGCTTTGTTTTGTTTGGTAGAAAACAAATACAAAGAGCTAGTACCCCAAAAATCAATGACAAATTTCATTTTCATTCATTTTCATTTTCCATTAAAGTCTATGGGCAAAGCAAATAGACTGGTTTAGCTTACCTTAAGGTAAGCTAAAACCAGCAATGTCACCCTGATCCTAGACTGATCCAAGCAGTAGGGGTGTGCATTCATATTGACCGCATATGTAAAACGCTACGCATATTTTGTTTTTAACTTAAAAAAGTGATGTGACATAAATGATCGGATTTCCCACATATCCAACATAGCTATGTTGGATATGTTGGAAATCGCGATTGTTGAGCCAAAATAAAAATTTAAACCCCCTCACCCTCCTTAATCCCCCCCCCAGACTTACCACAACTCCCTGGTGATCGAGCGAGGAGTGAGGACGCCATTTCTGCAATCCTTGGCGAGAAGCATGTGACGTCGGCGCCACGTCGAGTGACGCGGCGTCACGTGATTCCCGGCAAGTTCGCGCCGGAAGGCTCGTTCGGCCCAAAAGGAACTTTTGGCCAGCTTGGGGGGGTCAGGAGGCCCCCCCAAGCTGGCCAAAAGTTCTTTTTGGGCCGAACGAGCCTTCCGGCGCGACAACGCCGGGAATCACGTGACGTTGGCGCCACGTGATTCCCGGCGAGTTCGCGCCGGAAGGCTCGTTCGGCCCAAAAAGAACTTTTGGCCAGCTTGGGGGGGTCACCCCCCAAGCTGGCCAAAAGTTCTTTTTGTGCCGAACGAGCCTTCCGGCGCGAACTCGCCGGGAATCACGTGACGCCGCGTCACTCGACGTGGCGCCGACGTCACATGCTTCTAGCCAAGGATTGCAGAAATGGCGTCCTCACTCCTCGCTCGATCACCAGGGAGTTGTGGTAAGTCTGGGGGGGGGGGATTAAGGAGGGTGAGGGGGTTTAAATTTTTTTTTTTGCACATATGGACATATACCCAACTCATTTAATTTTTTTTATGTCCATATTGACCGCAAATGGGACCCCCTTTGGACATATTGACATATGGACATAAACTTTTGCTCTGCACATCCCTACCAAGCAGGGGTGAGAAGGGATAGGAAACAAGTCAGGAAGCAGGACCAATCAAGGTTAAGTATTTTTTTAACAATCCTTCTTATACCTAAATGCATTAAGCCATGATGTATTTGCAGGGGTTTGTTGCTGCAGCTTTGATCAAGATGTCTAATTTAGAAAATAGGATAGAGAATCAGTTTGCTGTTTTATCATCTTCTGTATCCACATTACAATCAACAATGGCTGTTATAACAGATAAATTAATGCTCTATTGTAAATGTGAGGGCCAGAAATCTATGTCTGTTAAATTTTCTTAAAACAAGGTGGTTATCATCTACTGAATTAATTAAGAAGCATTTTGTTGAAGTATTACAATTATTTTCTCAGAAAGATTTAAATCTCACTAAATGTTATTACTTGCCTAATAAAGATTATTACCAATGTAAATGAAGGCTCTATGGATGTGCTTACCTCTGTGGAGAGCAATGATTTGTAATTGTTTTTACAAGATTCACATGATGTAATTACCACCAGAGCTACTTTACTGGTTATGATTTCCTTTGAATCAGACAGGGAAGCAGTGCTCAGGCAACATTTCAAGTATAAGACTATTTTTCTGTAGTCAAAAGATCCAGATCTTTCCCATTGTTGCTAAAGAAAACCAAATCAGAAGGAAGCTTTTTTGTTGTAGTTGTACCAAAAAAAAAAAAATAAATGTGTAATTGACCTGGGTGTGTCCTTCTTCTTGGAGTTCCCATAGAAATGTATCATTGCTTATTTTTGTTGTACATATTTCTCATAAAGTTGGGTGAAAATACTGGGAGTGGGCGGCAATAGTATTGGAATAGCTTTTTTTGATTGTTTTCATTTTTTTTTTCTTTTGAAGATTTTCCAATAGAGCTTCCATCTTTAATGGGACTGGTGCTGATCCAAAAGATGGATAAGTCTTCCTTTATTGATTATGCTTATGTACTACTTTTTCTTCTTTTAATTTCAATTGTTGTATTGGATTAAATGTTAATAAAGATATAATTGAAAAAAAAAAAGAAATAAGCAAATATACAGAAGAGAGGTGAAAGTGTGACACAGCAGCAAGTATGAGATGCTGTCAGGGAGAACAGAAATGACTAGATAAGAGGGAGAACAGAGATGACTAGATAAGAGGAAGAAAACTCTGAAGCTGAAGAGCAGTGGACAGGGCAGAAAATAGAACGGTAGGTGAAGTAAAGAATGTAGAGAATGGGGATAGCAGACTAAATGATAGTAGTGATTTGTAACAGGTAATAACATTATGAAAGATTAGCAATAGAAAAAGTAAATGTAGGGAACCATAGAAAATAAAGAAAGGGAAAAACTGACTAATCAGAAGAAATGCTATGGCATGTGCCTCCTGACCAGCTGGTGAAAACCCAAGGAATTGGAGGTCCCTGAGGCAGATGAGAATAGTATGCAGATATACTACAACCTCAACAGAGCCTGGCTGATTGCTCAAGAAGCACATGGTGGGAATAGTTCAGGGCCAAGGTGTGTTGTGGTGACTTCCAAAATCAACCACTGAGTCAACAGGGAGAAATATGCAGCAGGGAGCAGTATGTAGCTATGTAAAACAACTGCAGTAGAAGTGGTACTGCCTACAGAAAGGGGTTTGTCGTTTTACTCCACTTACTACTATCACTTTTTCTCTCTCTTACACACACACACACACACACACACACACAGAGGAAGGGACTGCGGTGCATACAGACAGGCATGCTCTCTTGTTCAAAAGCACACTATTTTACTGCACTGCCAGTGCCAACCTTTGTGAACTCCTACCTGTGCCTGATAATGGAACTGTTGTTTACAGAGATAAGGGCATAGTTTATATAAAAACATCAAGTCACAATAGTGACATGAACATCCTGAGGCACTTAAAAGTCAATAAAGTAGCCACATCAGTGGCATAAAGCACCCCAAAGCACAGTGAGAGAGGGAAAGCAACAGCGACAATGGCATGAACAGCCTTAGGCTTAGAGTGTGGGGTATGTCAAACAGCACAATAGTATCACATGCGTAAAGCATTATGAGAGGGTCTAAAAGCACCAACAATAGTGCCATATAAAGCCCAAGGCACTAAGGCCTAGATTCATCATTCTGCTATAAATTTAGTGGAATGATTGTCTGCGGGAAAAAAAGCGGCAGGGGATGCTCGTGGGCAGGCGGCCGCATCACGTCATTGCATTTTTGCTCACCGCATTTGTGGCCGTGCTGCACACGATCGCCCCTGTAGCGCCATCAGAAAAGCTGTAGGTATTTCCGGCACTACTGCTGGCAGTAATGTGTGAAACATTATTGCCCGCAGTGCTACTGGCAATTCATTATTACAAACCCCGCCCAGACTCCTCCCTTTTTATTTAAATTTGAAATTTAAATATTCAATTCACGGTGCGGTAATTATTGTGTGCATTACCTGGTCAAAGAACAGCAAAGTAGTACCAACAGTGGCATGAATACCCCAAAGCACAATGAAGGGGCAAAATGTGCCAGCATTAGCAGGAGTTCTCCAAGGTAACATGAGAAAGCTAGAAGTGAATCTGGGCACAAAATATCCCAGTCCAACCAACTGAAAAGAAGGGTGAGAGAACTGGACCAGGACCTGAGTGGTAGAAAGAGAAAGTAAGTCATAGATCCAGAAGAGAGGCAAATCATAAGGATGAGGAGCGGGCAGGATAATGCATCAGCAATGACAAGAGAGGTATCTGGGAGCAACACTTCAAGATTCTGAAGGCCAGTATTATAGGCATTAGCTTTATGCAGCTGTATGCCCAGTTCTCCTACCATTCATATGGTAATTCTGGGAAACCCAATAAAGAGACATTTATTTTAAGAAAGAATAACTTTTCTTCCATCTCTTGCACCAGCTATGAATGATGTGGACTCACGCTGTCCCCTGCCATTGAGAATATCCATTCACTAGATACATTGATTGGTGGGTAGGACAGAGGTGCTGGACTACATTGGTAAATTCTGGAAAGATCACAGCTTTGGGTGCCCAATATGCCAAGGATCTGTGGCCTTATCTTTTATGTGCTTGGCCAAATATTATGTGACTGATATTAGTGCTGGTGTCTCCTTTGCTGGGGGGGTGGGGGGGATAATTTTCTCTGCTGCCAAATAAAGCAACTATGGCCCGAGTCAAGAGAGAACATTCTGCCATGGCCATGGGGGGGGGCATGATAAATAAAGATGGGGAGAGGGCTCTGCTCTGGCTGACGCTACTGTGTGGATTGTACTCTGTACCCCACTTTCCCTATGCCTCTAGTGCTCTCATTCCTGCACTCTAAACAAATTTGTCCTTCAAATGGACAGGCAGGTCATATGCCCTTTCACCCATGATTCACACAACATGGCTAGCATATAATTAGCCTGTGTGAAGGGTTTCTATCTATTTTGCAACTGCTATCACAAGGAGTCCACACCAGTTTCTTTTCCTGCCAGAAACTCTTTAACTTAGGTTCGAGCTAAAGAGGTTAGGGCTGTTCAGCTTGGAGAAGAGATAGCTGAGGGGGATGTGATGGAGGTCTACAAAATCATAAGAGGAATAGAATGGGTAAATGTGAATTGGTTTTTTACTCTTTCAAATAATACAAGGACTAGGGGATACTCCATGAAGTTAGCAAGCAGAACATTTAAAACAAATTGGAGAACATTCTTTTTCATTCAATGCATAATTAAGCCCTGTAATTCATTGCCAGAGGATATGGTTAAGGCAGCTAGGTTATCTGGGTTTAAAAATATTTGGACAAATTCCTGGAGGAGAAGTCGATAAACTGCTATTAATCAAGCTGACTTAGGCTATAGCTACTGTTTATTACTTGCACTAGTAGCATGGGATATACTTAATGTTTGGATACTTGCCAGGTACTTGTATCCTGGAATGGTCACTGTTGGAAATAAGATGCTGGGCTTGATGACCCCTGGTCTGACCTAGAATGGAACTTCTTATGTTCTTAATATAAATCACCTCACACAAGGTGGCTCTTAAAAAACTAATATCTTAGGAAAGGGCACAAGTTATAGCCTGCAGACCCTGACTTCCAGTCTTAGAAGCAGCAGGGAAATTCCAGAACACTGCCAATCCATGCAAATGCCGTCTAGCATAGGCTGGTTTTAAAAAAATGCTGGATCTTGATTGGTCTTGCTTCCTGGCTTATTACCTGTCCCTTCCTTCATCCCCTGTTCTAGGCAGTCTAGGATAAAGTGTTTCATCACTGGTTGCTAGATGCCTTCAGGAGAAAAAACCCCGTAGTTTTGCTTGCCCATAGACTTTAATGGGAAATTATAATGAATGGAATTGAAAGGTTTTGTTGATTTTAGGGTATGGACATTTGTATTTATTTTCAATGAATTTAAATGAATCCACGGGATTTGGTTTGGATTCCTCATTTATTATAAATGAATGCATATCCCTACTAGATATTTTGCACCTAAATATATTTTTGAATATCTCAGGGAACACAGCTTATAGCAGTGGCTACTGAAGATGTTTCTAGAGAAATATCCAAACGTATGTCAGATGCATTAGAGGATTGCTTGAGCAAAATACAGTTATCCATGGATGAAATTAGAGAAGGATTTGATGCTCATCCATCAAGCTTAAATGAATTGGAAAGCGAGCTAACTATTCAGGAGGAATCATCTGAGCAGGTAAGGTCACAGCTTGTAGCATTAAAAAAAACAATGAAATTCTGCTTGAGAGAATTGAGGACCAAGAAAACAGAGGATGTATGAATAACATTTATGTTACTGGAGTTCCAGAGACAATAAAAGACAGCGCTTTATTGCAAATCCTGGAACATTGCCTACCTGAAATGCTGGGGATAACTTCAGAAGAAAATGGATGAGTTAAAAGCACAGCGATTGTGAATATTAAAAACTTTTACATTGCCTCAGACCTGTGATTGCCTACTAGGGATGTGCATTTGTTTATACAAATGGGTAAAATGCCAAAATGAATCCATTTTTATTTCATTCATGGACCCCCCCAAACAAATGGAGGGTGCCCATGAATGAGACAACAATTTTCATCTAATTTGTTTATGTTTCCCATTCAAGTCTATGGTTGTGCTGAGTGAAGAACAGATGCAGGCAGGGTCTAACTAGTAACTATAGTTGCCACTCTACCTAGCTGCCTTGCCCCAGATGTACCATATTGGGGGTCTTTCTGACACACTGCCTATTTGCTGTGCCCCACACCCTTGAGGGTCTTACTGATTTGATTTATTGATTTTTTACTCATTTCTACAATTATCACCAATAAGAGAGTTACAAATAAAATCATTCATAAAAAATTGAACATACAAACAATTCAACAAAGATAAAATAAATGACCACAGACCATTTGACAAACAGGAATTAAAGGATCCAAGAAATTAGCCTGTTCAGAAATACAATAAAAATGCATGAACAAAGAAAGATTAACAATCAGAGGGAGAGATGAAAATACAATTCCACTATGGAACATTGAACCTCATCTGACTAATTCATATTGAAAGCCTCCTAAAATCCATGATCTTTGAACAAGTTTTTGAACTGAGTTGTATCAGATAATAACTGAAGGGATTCAGAAAATGTATTCCAGATGATAGGCACCGCCACTGAAAAGGCCCAATCATGTACCTCAATAAGGGACACAAGCTTGGGTAACAGAACTTCTAACAAATCTTTGTTGTCTGACCTTATTGCTTTAGAAGGCTTGTAAATTTACAGCATCAAATTTAGTTAAATGGGTGTCATAAAGTAGCTTATGAATTAAAAATGAAATGCTAGAAAATAATTATAAAATGTTATGTTTTTCCTTCTATCGTTTTTAGTGTGCACTATTTGCAAAAATAGTGTGCATTCTTTCTGAACAGTGCAAACTTAAAAACAATAGAAGGGAAAAATAACATTTTGTGATTTTTTTTTCTATGATTTTGTTTTGAAAGTGACATGAAACAACATAGACAATGTCACTGACATTGTAATATATCTGGGGCATGGCAGCTAAGCAACTGCCTGTTGCTTGGGGTTCCAGCTAATTTGTTGACTCCAAATAGTCCAAAATAGTGCTACATGACTGTTGACTGCTATGTCCTCGCATGATAAAATTATACTCATACTGGTTGGCCTTCACTGGCTTCCTTTTTATTGGCAGGTAAAATAAAAAGTTATGAACCCATTTGATTAAATTTGATTCTGTGATATTACACATTGGTGTGCTCTGTTTTATTCTCCATTCCTTTCCTTTTCTTGCTAGTCTGCCTTGCTGATATACCCATGATCCTATACTGTAGGAGTCTTTATTCCACTCAGCATTGCTGCCATCCCCAGACTTTGTATCTTGAGAGTCTTGCTGTTGTTGAGCCGGAGGTGGACCCTTGGGCCGAGGAAGGGTTGACGCAACCCGTAGGTAGGAACCTACAGGTCCACACCATCGGCAGGCAGAGAGGGCTGAGGGACAGAGGCCAGCCTGAGCTTCACCAATACTAGCCCTCATTCCTCGCGGGTTGAGCCTTTGGGTGCCAGGGCTGGCTGGATTTAGGTGGGCCTCTGTATGTAGTCGAAGAGGAGATTGAGTTCAGCCCAGAGACAGCAGGAGAGAGATGGTATAATCTTGCACTGGACAAGGTAGTGTCCTGGAGACTCGGGCATCTAAGGAACAAAGGCAGACAGGGGGCACCCGAGCAAGAGCAGGCTGAAGCCTGAATTGACCAAGTCCAGGAAGTAAGAGAAGAGATGTCGAGGAACAGGCTTGAATCAGGGCTGACGGCAATCTGGAAGCAGTGACAAGCAAGGCTGAGGGCTGATCACGGAGATAGTCTAGAGGTGTAGTCAGGTAATACAGAGGTCTGGGTCTGGAGAGAGGCAATGGTGTAGTCAGGCAATGCAGAGGTCTGGGTCTGGAGGGCAGCAATGGCATGGTTAGGCGAAGCAGAGGTCCGGGCTTGGAGAGAGTCAATGGCATGGTCAGGCGAAGCAGAGGTCCTGGCTTGGAGAGAGTCAATGGCGTGGTCAGGCAAAGCAGAGGTCCAGGCTTGGAGAGAGTCAATGGCGTGGTCAGGCGAAGCAGAGGTCGGGCTTGGAGAGAGTCAATGGTGTGGTCAGGCGAATCAGAGTCAAAGTCCATGTAGGCAATCCATAGAAAAGTGAAAGGCAGGAACGCAGGAACAAGGAGACAGGAACTAGGATCACATGAGGAACAGGAACACAGGAATGAGACGAATCTCTTGAGGAGGCAACAAGTACTCGATCAGCGAGGAGACCTGTTGCAAAGGCAAAGCTAGGGAGCGGAGCCCGGGCTTAAGTACCGGTGCTCCGCTGACGTCAACATCCGGGGCCATGGCTAAGTTCCCGCCGCTGTCCCTACGTAAGCCTTGGAGTTGCGTACTTGCAAGCGCACCTAGGGAGGGACACAGTGGAAAGCAGCAGCATCTCACTGTGGGCCACGGGGAGAGGCCCGATGTGAAGCAATGGACATGGTGGCTGGACTGGGAATGCCAGGGTCAGAAGCTGAGCCGGAGGCTCCAGGGGAGGCCCGAGGATGGAGCTGGTGGCCTGCCAGTGCTAGAGAGGAGGAACCAGGAGCTGGAGTCACTGCAGAGAGGTGAAGGGGACCGTGGCGCGGGTCTGCCACGGACGGCATATGTAACAGTACCCCCCCCCCGCCATTTACGCCCCCCTCTTGGAGGTTAGGGTTTGCCCGGATGGGCACGATGAAAGTGCAGGAGGAGGGTTTTGTCCAGGATGTTTCGCGCTGATTCCCATGAGTTTTCCTTGGGGCCATAACCCTCCCAGGAAAGGAGGTATTCCCACCGGCAGCCCCCTACGGCAGACATTGAGGACTTCATGTACTTTGTAAGTTGTATCAGTCTCAGCCACCAATGGAGGTGGTTCAGGAGCCTTTCGGGAAAGCCAGGACAAGACCACTGGTTTTAGAAGAGATATGTGAAACATATTGTGTATTCCCAACATAGGAGGCAGCCAAAGCTGGTATGTAACTGGTCCAATGCGTCGGGTGACTGAAAAAGGCCCAATGTACCTTGGAGCGAATCTTTGAGAAGGTATCTTGAGTCAGATATACCGAGTGCTTAATCAGATGTTCTGGCCGGGAAGAAATTAAGGGGCCGAGCATCGGTGACTGTCAGCAGATCTCTTGGCCTGGGAAGCAGCTTGACGTAAGCGAAGGTTCGTCTGTTCTCATAAAGCCTTAAGGGCATCCGCAGTAGCCTGCATTGCAGGAGAAGGTACTGATAATGGTATGGGTAATGGTGGACGTGGTTGTTTCCCATAGACAATGGAGAATGGTGATGTGCATGTAGCTGTGGCAATATGGGAGTTGTGAGAAAACTCCGCCCAAGAAAGAAGTTCAGACCAATTGTCTTGGCGGTTGTTAATGTAGGCACGGAGAAAGGCCTTTAAGGAGTGATTCATTCACACACCTTGTCCATTGGCTTGAGGGTGGTAAGCGGTTGTTAGACTGATGTTGATGCTGAATTTTCGACAGAGAGCGCGCCAATATCTAGCAACGAATTGTGGACCTCTATCAGAGACAATGTCCTTGGGTAGGCCATGTAATCTAAAGACGTGGTGGAAAAATAGGCATGCCAGTTCAAGAGCAGATGGTAGGCCTGGCAGAGGGACGAAATGGGCCATTTTTGAAAATCGATTTATGGTTACCCATATGACGGTATGGCCCTTAGAGGGAGGTAAGTCCATGATGAAATCCATAGACAGGTGGGTCCACAGTTCCTCGGGAGCTGGAAATGGTTGGAGTAAACCCCAGGGTCGACCAACCGGGGGTTTTTGTTGCGCACAAATGTTACAGGATTTGATGTATGTTTTAACATCAGAAACAATAGTGGACCATCATAAGAACCACCGGAGCAGCGCCAAGGTTCGTGCTCACCCTGGGTGAATCATGTGCCCACTGGAGGCCTCTTTCTCGGAGTCATCGGGGCACAACAGTCTTCCCAGTAGGAACTGGGTGAGTAGTGGATAAGCAAATGCAAGCTGGATCTATGATATGACTGGGTTCTTCTGGAGTATCTTCGGGCTCGAAAGAGCATGATAGGGCATCTGCCCGGAGGTTTTTCTCAGCCAGACAGTAACGAAGCTCAAAGTTGAACCTGGAGAAGAATAATGCCCATTGGGTCTGACGGACTTTGAGATGTTGGGCGTGGCTCAAATGTTCCAGGTTCTTATGTTCAGTGAACATGATGAACTTGTTTTGAGCACCCTCTAACCACGGGCCCCACTCTTCAAGGGCTAGTTTGATGGCAAGTAACTCACGATCTCCGATACTATAATTTTGTTCCGCAGATGAAAACTTGTGAGAGTAAAATGAACATGGAACTGTGGATCCAGAAGCAGTGCTTTGGCTCAGGACTGTCCCGGCCCCAATTGTGGAGGCATCCACTTCTACTTGAAAGAGGTGGTTCAGGTCTGGGTGATGGAGACAAGACCCCACCTGGAAGGCTTCCTTGAGGTGGCAGAAGGCTGTGATGGCTTCCGGTGTCCAATTTCGAGTGTCTTGGCCCTTGCGAGTCAATGCAGTCAGAGGGCAGCCAAGGTTGAGTAGTGTGGGATAAAATGACGATAATAGTTTGAGAATCCTAAGAACGGCTGGAGAGCTTTAAGGCCCATGGGTTGCGGCCAGTCTCGGATTCCTTTTAACTTAGCAGGGTCCATAGAGAATCCTCGTTGGGAGATAATATACCCGAGGAAAGGCAGACTGGATTTATCGAATAAACACTTATCCAACTTCGTGAATAAGTGATTCTCATGAAGGCGCTGGTGGATGGTGTGAAAATCAGTGCAGAGGGTGGCCAGATCTTTAGAGAAGACAAGGATGTCTCCAAGTATGCCATAAACTTAGTATACAGCAAATCTCTGAAAATTTTATTCATCATTCGTTGGAAAACTGCGGGCGTGTTACAGAGGCCGAAGGTCATCACCAGGTATTCATAATGCCCATCTCTGGTGTTAAACACAGTCTTACAAATGTCGTCAGGGCGAATTCGTACCAAGTTATACGCCCCGTGTAGGTCCATCTTGGTAAATATGGAAACTCCATGCAGGTGATCGAATAGTTCCGAGATCAGAGGCAGAGGGTACTTGTCCTTACGGGTAATAGAATTCAAGCCGCAGTAGTCAATACTCAGCCTGAGAGCCCCATCCTTCTTGGTCACAAAAAAGAATCCTGCCCTGGCAGGAGAGGCAGAGGGGCGGATGAATCCCTTCGCAAGGTTTTCTTGAATGTACTCCATCATGGATTTTGTCTCTGGGAGACATAAAGAATAAGTACGCGCTCGGGGAAGCGTGGTCCCAGATAGGAGGTCTATGGGACAATCAAATCTCTGAAGAGGTGGGAGAAGGTCTGCTTTTTGCTTGGAAAATACGTCTTCAAAATCTGCATAAGGAGCGGGTATGCCAAAAGAAGCGGCAGCCAAAGGAACCACAGGGACATAAGGCCTAGATGGACAGACACAGCATTAGAGGTCAAGCCTTTTTAGGAACATAATGCCTGGATGGACAGGAACAGCATTCGAGGTCAAGCCCTTTTAGGGACAAAAGGTCTGGATGGGCAGGCACAGCATTAGAGGAGAACCATTACCCTGTCAAATATTCCTCACCACTGAGCCAGTTCAATTATATGGAATAAATTGAATTGCTAGTACTGGAGAAATCCATTCATCCGGTGGTCTTTGGACTACCTTGGCTCCAATGTCACTCTCCCCAATTTGATTGGGGTTCACTGCAACTGGTGGAATGGGGTTCCTCCTGCCACCAGTCCTGCCAACATAAAGTAGTACTGCCACAGTTTACATAGAGGCGCATATATATATTTATGAAAGATGTGGAAGTGGAAATGGAAGTGGTGAAGACCAGAACTCACTCCAAGATGAGATTTGGGCAAGGTTCTCTCAACCTAGCTTGATGGACTCTCTACCTGGGTAACATCAAGCTAGGTTGAGAGAACCTTGCCCAAATCTCATCTTGGAGTGAGTTTCCTCACTCCGAAGGCCAGCAAATCTTCACAAGAGACCACTGTTCTGTTCGTAGGTGTCACGTAGAATGTCAAAGTGGCCCCTAACCCCCTACACTCTTACCTAATCCCCACCTCAAGTTACTAGGTGGGCCTACCATAGGGATACAAATACCTGCCTATGGGCCATGATATTATGGCCAGTCTCTCTCTCTCTCTCTCTCTCTCTCTCTCTCTCTCTCTCTCACTCACTCATATATTAATAATGGTCCCCCAGTGGTTGAATGCAGGAAATACAACAGGTCTGGCACTTATCGCAGAATCTGAAATGGTATCACAATTTGTCTAACTTAGCTCTTCGCACAGGTAATTAGCGATAAATGCTATATTAGCATAAAACATGCCCCTATTGCTATCACATGCGGTACTTACTGCATTTTGATAAATCCACCCCATAGTTTCATAATAAAGACTATTTTGCAAAAGTTAAAGATCTTGTCCTTTTTCTACATTTCTCAGTTTCAATTGTATATATAACTCTATCAGAATGTATGTTTTGCTTAATAAAAACACGCTTATTGAGCGGAAAAAGGTGCTGCGTTCCGGTGTTCTGCTGCCAGATTTCATATACCACTATTTATCGCTCTCTTTGTAAAATGCTTGCTTGAAAAGCCAGGTTTTAAACTCTTTTTGAATAGTTTAAAATCTCTCTGGGGTCTAATTTGTAAGGGCATGTTGTTCCACAGTATTGGTCCAGCTAAGGATAGAGCCCGTTCCCTAACTTGGGTCAGTCTGGCTGTTTTAACCGAAGGGATGGTTAGGTGTGCTTTGTTAGCCAATCTGAGGTTTCTATGTGGGACATGAACACGTAATGCTGCGTTCAGCCATTCTGCTTTTTCGTTGTGTATTAATTTATGTATTGTGCAAAGTATCTTGTATTGAATTCTGTATTCGATGGGTAGCCAGTTTAGTTCTATTAGCGCTTCAGTAATGTGATCATTTTTTTCGTTTACCAGTAAGTATTCTTGCGGCAGAATTTTGTAGTATTTGGAGTGGTCTTATTGTTGTGTATGGTAATCCCAGGAGAAGGGTATTATAGTAGTCGGTGCTAGCAAATATTAGGGCTTGTAAGACTGTTCTGAAGTTTGTCAATGTTAGTAAAGGTTTTAATTTCCTGAGAACCATAAGTTTGGCATAACCTTCTTTGACTTTTAGTGATATGTGTTGTTTGAGGTTGAGTTCCGTGTCAATTATTACACCGAGGTTTCGTACTTTTTCAGTTAATTCTATTTTCTGATTATTTTTGAGCAGTATAGGGGTTTGGATGATCGTCAGATTTTTTTCATTCTAAATGAAGGAATTCAGTTTTCTTAATGTTAATAACTAGCTCCATTTGGTTTAGTAGCTGTTTGATGATGTCTAGGTACATGTTTGCTAGATTTAGTGTTTTTTCCAATGTGTCTAAATATAGTAGTAGTTGAATGTCGGCAGCATAAATGTAGTATATGACTCCCAATCCTGTTAGGAGGTGACATAGCAGCAGCAGGTAAATGTTAAATAGGGTAGCTGATAGTGCTGATCCCTGTGGGACTCCGTTTGTAGATTTATTTTCTCTGATAATACGTTATTTATACAGACTTGGTAGAATCTGTTACTTAAGTATGATCTGAACCAGGCTATAGTCTTTTTATGTAATCCTATTTCTTCTAATCTCTATAAAAGTATGTCGTAATTTACTGTGTCAAATGCTGATGATAGGTCTAGTATCATCAGGATGTAATGTGACTAACATTGCTGTTAGTCTTTCACTAGTACTGTGAATCTGTCTTATAGCTGGATCTGTTAGGATTCATGAGTTAGTGGGCCCTTGGCCCGAGGTGAGAGATGATACTGCCCACAGAGAGGAGCCCCACCATTGGGAGGCAAGATCTGTAGCAACAGGTGACACAGCCCAGGCAGTACAGAGAGAGCAAGAGACTGGGATGAGGATACAATAGCCAGGATAAGTCCTCCAGGTGGTGAAGTACCGAGCAGACCCTGAGGAGCGGGGAATACAAGGCAGGGTATGAAGGAGTGCTGAGAGAGGAACCCCAGTGGGCGGAGCCACAGAGTGAGTCAGCATGGAGGAATGACGTGGGCCTTACCTGAGGAGTGGGTAAGCCTAGGGGTCTCTGGCATATGATGTGAGCACTACCCCGAGGAGTGGGAAAGTGCGGGTACAGTCTCTAAGGTGAAGGAGGACCCTACCCCGAGGAGCGGGAAGCGAGGCGTAGTCACTGAAATACTTAAAGTGCTACCCCGATGAGCGGGAAAATGCAGCACAGTCACTGATGTAAGGCACTGACCCACGGAGTAAGATCATAAGAGATCATAAGACTTGCCATACTGGGACAGACCAAGGGTCCATCAAGCCCAATATCCTGTTTCCAACAGTGGCCAATCCAGTTCACAAGTATCTAGTAGGGTACACCTACGTTGAGTCTCCACAAGGCAGAGTAGTAAAGCAATGACCCACAGAATGGGGTACACCAATGTAGAGTATCCATGAGTAAAGTAGTTCTAGAAGCAACCCCGACTAGCGGGGGAGCTCTCAGGCAGCATCCAAGGTGCAGGGCCCTCTGAGGAGCAGATAACCAGAGACAGGAACAAGGCCCTCGAGGAGTGGGTACCCAAGAGTGTCTCATGCCCAAGGAGCAGGAACCAGGAACCAACGTCCGAGGAGAGATCCGCAGGATACTGTAAGGAAATAACTCATTGCCAAGTCAATTAGGGCCAGGCCCCGATGGTGCTTAAGAGTCCGGGGCTAGTGATGTCATCAGAAGGAGATGCTCCTGAGGTTCCCACCCTGATGTCCTTAAAGGAGGGCCATGTAGCACACGCACGTGCTTAGGAAGGCCCGGAGGAGACATGGCAGGCAGCGGCATCCTCACTGCCCTGGAAAGTCCTGGAGAAGGACCATGTGCATTGGAAGTGGCTAGCCACAGCTGCAAGTTCCCCCAAGGGAGAGAGGGTGGCAGCACATGAAGTGAGTAATAGTGGTCGCAGTCGTCTGCAACCAATGGTCATAACAGGATGTAACTGCACTGGTGTTACAGCAACTTATTACTGCAATTATGCACAGCTTGTTGTGAGTAAGTAAACTGGTTAGTAAATAAGAAGTTATTTCAATAATAAGTAAGTGTTTAAAGTGAGTTCTGCCAGCAACTGTCTCCTAGTTGCTTATACTTTTCCAAATCAATCAGCAGAAATCTTGCCATCACATCATACCAGCATTGTTCATGCATGTTATTTAAAACTTTTCCCAATTCAACAGAGGTTACTTGCCATCTGATAGCTGGTGTATCTGATGTCCAGATTTGAAACAATGTCAACATATAAAAGTCACTCATTCAGCACTTTGGAAGACCAACAGTCATTTTTGCAATTTCAAATACCCATCTTTGATGAGTTGATGCCATTAACATATACTTTTGACAGTTTTCCAGTTTTTGGCTAATTAACAGAAGAGATGTGAATCGGAACCGGAACCGGAATCGGTTCGGTTCCGGTTCTGATTCAAATCTTATAATTTTTATCGTCCGGCCCGATTGGTTTTTTGTTTATCAGCTGCGCCCGATCCAATGAACAAAAAACCCACCCTGACCCTTTAAAACTGAGCCCTTAGCCTCCCCCACCCTCCCAACTTCCCCAAAAATGTTTTAAAATTACCTGGTGGTCCAGTGGGGGCTCGGGGAGCGATCTTCCACTCTCGGGCCGTCAGCTGCCACTAATAAAAATGGCACCGATGGCCCTTTGCCCTTACCATGTGACAGGGTATCTGTGCCATTGGCCGGTCCCTGTCACATGGTAGGAGCATTGGATGGCCGGTGCCATGGCAGGGGCCGGCACCCCCACTGGACCACCAGGTAATTTTAAAACGTTTTTGGGGGGGTCAGGAGGATGGGGGAGGCTAAGGGGTCAGTTTTAAAGGGTTAGGGTGGGTTTTTTTTTATCAGGCCATCGGCGCCATTTTTATTAGTGGCAGCTGACGGCCCGAGAGCGGGCGATCGGTCCCGGGGCTTCCACTGGACCACCAGGTGATTTTAAAATATTTTGGGGGGGGGGGTTGGGAGGGTGGGGAAAGGTAAGGGATTAGTTTTAAAGGGTTGGGGTGGGTTTAGGGGTTGTTTTGGTGTGCCAGTTTTCCCGCCCCCTCCCCCCCCAAATAACTCCCGTTAGTGGACACAAACCCGATTAACGATTTTTCATGATAAATCTGGGGAATTTCTATTGTATCACACTCTTTAACGATTTTTGACAATTTAAAAAATATCGGATGATATTTTAAATCGTCAAAAAACGATTCACATCCCTAATTAACAGTTCTGTTTGTGGTTACTATCTCAACCACCATCTTCCTTAAGAAAACTGGTCTTTCCCCTTTTCCTTATCTCACAGAATAGAAAAGAAGCAGGAAACTTAAGATAATAGATCATAAAGGTGGAAGGTCAGCTGGACAGAGGAAACCAGGACTGCTATAAGTCAACAGAATTCAAAGAGAGAAATGTGAGAAAAAACAAGATTACATGAATTACCTTAAAAAATATTATTAACTACTAATGTCTATATAAAAAAGAAATATATAAAAATTAGGCTATAAAGAAATATATGTTGGCTCTTAACTTACAACCACAACCTGTCATTGCCCCTGCCTCATCTCTGGCTACTCCTTCACTTTACCTACCTCTGCCACCTCAGTAAGATGATAATGCCAAGATCAGAAGTGGCTTCATCAATCAATGCCTGAGCCAGGTAAAGCTCCAGCAAACCAACTTTGCATCTGAATGAAAGTGGCCTTTATATTATTTCTGCTGTCTAGTCAGGATTTGACATGGGCTTCTCCTTTATGGAAAAAAGAGAGACAACCCCAGTCTCTGTAATATCTAATAATTCCTCTTTGATGATCTCACTTGAACATCTTTTTCATCCACAGAATTACTTTGCCTGAGATAGGGCTCCATGACTGTTGGGCTATGTGCAGTACAATTCTGTACCCTGGACTCCAAACTCTCTTGGACTGAAGAGGTGCAGATAGCCATATTCTGGCAAGGTCTATCAGACAGAGTCAAAGATTATCTGGCCAGCTGAGACACCCCCTCTAAACTGGATGACATTGCATCCCTGTGTGGAACATCTATTTATGTTTGTGTAATAAACAGACCTTCATCACAGACAGAGGAGATGGATAGAGATTTAATGGAAGATATTCACAAAATTGCTGTAAAAAGGGAGGTGTTTCTACTAGGGGATTTCAATCCTCTGGATATTGATTGGGACATCCCAACTCCAGTATCTTCTAGAAGCAGTGAGATCCTGTGTTCCCTGCAAGGAGAACTGTTCTGACAACTGGTAACAGAACCCAAATGGGAGGGGCCAATACTGGACCTGGTGTTTACAAACTGGGACAGTATTTCTGATGTAGTGGAAGATCATCTGGGATCTAGTAACCACAAGATGGCTCAATATTAGAACGCAAGAGATGAAGGTTCATTCTAAAGTGAGGGTCATAGACATCAGCAAAACTAATTTCCTCAAAATGAGGAAGCACCTCATGGAGTCGTTAACTAGAAGGAAAAATCTATAGGAAGTAAAAGGGCAGTGGGCAAAACTAAAAGGAGATATCATAAGGGCAATTAATCTTTTTATCAGGATGGACAGCCAGGAAGGTGTAGAAAACATGAGAAGTGATCTAGTGAAGCTCAATGACTGGTCTAAGGTCTGGAAGCTAAGATTTAATGCTAAAAAATGCAGAGTAATGAATTTAGGATACAAAAATCCAAGGAAAAGGTACCATATTGGAAATGAAATTCTTCAAAGCACAAAACAAGAGCAGGATCTGGGGTAATTGTAACTGATGATCTTAAGGTAGCCAAATAGGTGGATAAAACAATTATAAAAGCCAGAAAGATGCTTGGCTGCATAGGGAGAGGAATGGTCATCAGAAAAAGGGAGGTAATATTGCCCCTGTACAGGTCCTTCTTGAAGCCTCGCCTGGAATACGTTGTACAATTCTGGAGACCGCACCTTCAAAAGGATATAAATTGGATGGAATAGGTCCAGAGGGTGGCTACTAAAATGGTCAGTGGTCTTCATTCTAAAGCATATAGGGATAGACTTAAAGATCTAAACATGTTTACCCTAGAGGAAAGGTGAGATGGGGAGATATGATAGAGACATTCAAATAGCTCAAAAGTTTCCATGCACAGAAGATGAGCCTTTTTCAATGGAAAGGAGGCTCATGAGATGAGGTTGAAAGGGGTAAACTGAGGAGCAGAGATGTGACTCAGCTGAACCTTTTGGTTCAGCCTTTGTTATCGGCCCGCCACAGGAAATTTGGTTTTCCGTGGTTTGGGCCAATTTTTTTGGGCTGTCCCGATCCGAAAAAAAACAAACCCCACCCCAACCCTTCAGATTTAATTAATTAGAATCCCCCACCCTCCCAACCCCCCACCAAAAAAAACTTTCCTAAAGTCCCTTGTGGTCCAGCGGGTGCCCTGGGAGCAATCTCGGGCCGTCGGCAGCCAGTAAACAAAATGGCACCAGTGGCCCTTTGCCCTTACCATGTGACAGGGGCTATCAGTGCCATTGGCTGGCCTCTGTCACATGGTAGGAGCAATGGACGGCTGGCGCCATCTTAAAAAATGGTGCGGGCCATCCATTGCTCCTACCATGTGACAGGGGCCGGCCAATGGCACCGATAGCCCCTGTCACTTGGTAAGGGCAAAGCGCCATTGGCGCTATTTTGATTAGTGGCAGCTGATGGCCTGAGAGGGGGATATCACTCCCAGGACCCCCGCTGGACCACCAGGGACTTTAGGCAAGTTTTTTGGGGATTAGGAGGGTGGGGGATTCTAATTAATTAATTCTGAAGGGTTGCGGTGGGTTTGGGGTTTTCTTTTCTGTGGCCTTTCTCCCCCCCCCCCCCCCCCCCATGAAAATGATAAGAAAACCACATAAAATTTTGTGGGTTTTCCTATCATTTTGGGGACCCCCCGAACCGCGACAAAATAGGAAATATCGTCTATATTTCCTATTTTGTCACAAACGAATGCACATCCCTACTCAGGAGTAATATTAGGAAACATTACTTTACAGAGAAGGTGGTGGATGCATGGAACAGTTTCACAGTGGAAGTGGAAGAGACAAAAACAGTATCTGAATTCAAGAAATCATGGGATAAATACAGGGGATCTCTAAAGAAGTGATGAGAATTATAATGCTAAATTAATTGGATGGATTGATATAGTGGATGGGCCATACAGTCTTTTTCTGCCATCATATTTCTATGTGTCTATGTGTGTTAAAATTGACATTTGATTGCAAGAAAAGTCCCGAGAATGGGAGTTCCTCAGACATGATGCCCTTTTGGCTCTCAAACTTTCAAAGACCCATGCTGTCTCATATTCAGCCCCTTTCATAGTCAATATCCAAGAAGGAACCCATGCAGCTAGGGTAATCCAAGTTGTCAGAAGAGGAACTCTTCCAATGAAGGTTGTACAACCTCCATTTATACTGTGCAGGCAAGGGTCATTAAGCCTCCTCCTGTCCAGAGGATTTGGGAAAACTTCCATGCCTAGGTTTGATGGGAGAGAAAATCTTAGGTATTCCACATCCTCTTCCCCCATGTCAAATCATATTGACTGTTCAGTTGAACTTCAGAAGTAAGGAATTATTCTCAGAAGCAGTTTTGGACTCTGGCACCACTGGCAAATTCATTGATGAACCCTGGTGGAAAAATTTCATATACCTCTGGAACCACTGAAAAATCCTGTTTGCATTTCTTCAGTCTATGGAGAACTATTGGCAGAAACCATTCACTAGACTACAGGACCTATGATGTTGTGAGTTGGTGTTCTGCATAGTGAAGGTATTTCATCCTTGTGTTTCAGAAGGTGGTCAACCGTAGTCTGCTTGGTCTTCCCTGGTTACAGTGACACCATCTTGTCATGAAATGGCAAAATGGAGACATCTATTCCTGGAATATCCATTGTTTTCAGAATTGTCTCTTCCTATATACCCTCCTATGCAACACTGGTTATTATGTCTCCCAGTTCTTCCAGGTTTGCCTATGCCTTACTCTTCATATTTAGCAAAAAACAGACTGAGCCTCTCCCACCTCATCACCCATAAATTGTGCCATCGACTTAATGCCTGACAAAATACTGCCTCAGGGTAGATTGTACATACTATCCAGCAATGTCTGAGTACACCTGGGAGAATTATGAGAGAGGTTTCATCAGGCCGTCTACTTCTACTGCTGGAGCTGGATTCTTCTTCATTGGCAAAAAGATGGTTCTTTGTGCCCATTAATCAGTCACAGGGGTTTGAATGCCATCACCACAAAAAACAAATACCTTGTGCCATTGATATCTGAATTATTTGACTGGCTTCAAAGAGCTTCAATATTTATCAGGTTGTATCTTTGGGAGACATGCAATCTTATACACATACAAGAAGGTGATGAATGGAAAACTGCCTTTAATACTTTAAATGGCCACTATGAGTATTTGGTGATGCCTATAGATGAGCAGTCTCCCAGAATTTTATCAATGATATATTCAGAGACTAGCTGTATACCTGTGTCATAGTATACCTAGATGACATTCAAATCTTTTCGTCTGACCTTCAGTCACACCGTTATCATGTTAAGGCCATGCTCCAACAGCTAAGAAATCATTCACTATATGCCAAGTTGTAAAAGTGTGTTTTTGAACAGTCAGAACTTCCATGCTTGAGTTACGTTATCACTGCTCAAGGCCTTCGAATGGACCCTTCCAAGCTATCAGCAATTATGGATTGAATCCAGTCAGTGGGTCTCAAGGAAATCCAGCATTTTCTATGATTTGATAATTATTACAAGTATTTCATCCACAATTACTCTACTATTATTGCTCCTTTCACCACCATTACTAAAAGAGAGGCTAATACCAAGAACTGAGGACTGGCCACTTGAATCAATCTGAGTCTTTGCCCTCCTGAAATCTGTCTTCCTTTCCATAATAGTGGTACAAAAACCCGACACAACATGACCTTTCTTTTTGGAAGTCAAAGCCTCCTTTGTGGGCATTTTTGCCATTCTCTCACAGTTTGCCTGTATTGGCAAATTGTTACCCTGTGCCTTCTATTCTAAAAAGTTCTCACAGAAAAACGACAGCATTGGCAATCAAGAACTACTTGCCATTAAACTAGCTTTGGAAGAGTGGTGTCACCTATTGGAGGGTACCTTGCATCCCTTTACCATCTTCACTGAGCATAAGAATCTGATATATCTCCAAATTGCCAGAAGACTTAACTATGAAAAGCCAGATGGTCCTTGTTCTTTGCCAGATTTATTATCTGCCTAACCTACTGACTGGCTGGAAAAATGTTAACATTGACACCATTTTGAGCCTGTTGATATATCCAATGTTCCTCGGTAACTCCTCAACCCAGTCAAGATTATCATGGTCACACCTGTAGTACCAGCTGAACCACTCCAGGAAAGACTTTCATACCTAAACCTCATTGACAGAAAGTCTTGAAATGGGCCTATGATTCTAAACGGTCTGGCCAGCAGGGTATCCACAAACTCTTAGACATTATCTCCTGCATCTACTGATGGCCCAGTTTAGCCAGGGATGTACATGGCTATATATCCTCATGCATAAAATTAGATCTCTCATCAATGACCGCTGGACCTACTCCATCATTAATGGTACACCAAATACCTGGTTATTGTATGGATTTCATTACTATATCTGCCTATGGATTTCATTATTGATCTACTCTCCTCCTCTCAGCATATTGCTTTCTGGACGTAATCAATTGATTCTCTAAAATGACCCATTTTGTTCCTCTTTCAAACAAGCATCTTGATTCATTTCTTCCAACATATATTCCAGTTACATGGGCTTTCTGAACTTATTGTCAATGACTGAGGAGTACAATTCACATCAACATTTTGGCATACTCTCTATAAAAACTTGAAAATGACATTAGACTTTTCATCAATCTATCATCTCCAGTCTAATGGCCAAACAGAGTGGTTTAACTAGATCCTCAAAAACTTCCTTAGATCCTACGTGTCAGCCCCGCAGGAGGATTGGATATAACTGCTCCCATTAGCCGAGTTTTATTACAATAATCAAGTCAGTGAATCCTCTGGATCCTCTCCACTTTACATGAATGACAGACATCCTAAAATACCTATACCTCTCCAGTTGTCCACAGACACTTTAGCAGTAGATCTCACTTCCAATTTGCAAGAGATTTGGGAGAATACTCAGATTCTCCTTAGGAGAGCAGCTGACCATTACAAAAGATGTGCTGAAAAGAAGTATAGATCAGTGTCTCATTTTGCTCCTGGTGATAAGATTTGGCTCTACACTAGGAACTTCTGACTCAAGGTACCTTCCTTCAAATTTGCTCCTAGATTTATCGAACCTTATCAGATCATAAGACAACTTAACCAGGTGACCCAGAAAGTCGTGATTCCCCCTACCCTTTGTATTCTTAACTTCATCCATGTCTCTCTATTAAATCACTAGTTTTCAACTTATACTCCAAGATCTATCTCTTACTCCTGTCTTGTTTGCCCTGATGCAAAGTTTGAGATCATTGACCCCCAAGGTATTGAGAAACAAGCTTTACTACTTGGTAGATTGGAAGGGTTATGGCCCTGAGGAAGGGTCTTGGAAAATAGTAGAAAAGCTGAATGCCCTTTTGCTGATCAAGACATTTCATCCCCTTGTTTCCTATAAGCCTAAGAAAAGGAGTCTTGAAGGGAGCTCTGGGGGTAGGGGGATGTTGGGGAAGGAGGGGGGGGATTGTAATATGCCACTAATTATGGGATGCTCTAACATATTCGGTGCCCTGTATCTCATGATTTTTTTGTTGTTGTTTTTTTTCCACTGACTACTATTAAAACAAAAGAGAGAAAAACTGGAAGCAAAAGATGAGTGGAAAGTTTGTCTTTCTGACATTGCTCCAAGGATCAACACAGTGGGCCAGATCTTAAAAGATACGCACGGGCGTAGATTTGTTCGCGCAACCTGGCACGAACAAATCTAAACCCGATTTTATAACATGCGTGGGCTGCCGCGCGCATGTTATAAAATCCGGGGTTGGTGCGCGCAAGGGGGTGCACACTTGTGCATCTTGTGCGCGCCGAGCCCTAAGAGAGCCCCGATGGCTTTCCCAGTTCCCTCCTAGGCCGCTCCAAAATTAGAGCGGCCTCGGAGGGAACTTTCCTTCCGCCACCCCCACCTTCCCCTCCCTAACCTGCCCCCCAGCCCTACCTAAACCCCCATTCAGACCTTTGTTGCAGAAGTTACGCCTGCCTCCAGGCAGGCGTAACTTGCGCACGCCGGTCGGCTGCCAGCGCTCCATTCCCCGGCACTACCGCAACAAAGGAGGCCTCGTTCCCGCCCCTGGACCGCCCCCGGACCCGCCCCTTTTTCGAAGCCCTGGGACATATACGTTTCCCGGGGCTATGCAAGATAGGTTCGGCGCGTGCAGGGGCAGCTTTTTGGGAGTTACGCACGTATGTTACGCGCATAACCCATTGAAAATCTGCCCCAGTATGTATGACACTCAATACAAGTGTGACTCTTAAATGGTAAGACTGAAATTACTTTTGGCTTATTCAAGGATATTTTTTATTGACTTCAATAAGAACAAGAACAAAAATACAAAAGATTTAATGAGCTGAAACTCTGAGATGGAAAGTGTATACTTAAAAAAAAAGGTTTAAAACCCCTGCAATTACTCAAAAAATAATAATGACAATTATATCTTTATGTTATCATATATTATAATGCAGTGGTCCCCAACCGTGTCCTGGGGGCCCACCAGTCAGTTGGGTTTTCAGGATATCCACAATGAATATGCATGAGAGAACATTTGCATGCACTGCCTCCATAACATGCAAATTTTCTTTCATGCATATTCATTGTGGATATCCTGAAAACCCGACTGGCTAGTGGGCCCCCAGGACAGGGTTGGGGACCACTGTTATAATGCAAGCTAGTCAATAAATATTTACGGTCTGATTTTCAAAAAGATTTGTATGCATAAAATACATTTTTATGCATGAAAATTGACTTTTGAATATTGCCCTGTGGGTTAGTGTAAGTAAAACGATATACAGAAGAGATCCTGCGTGTACTTTTATGTGCACCAGAATGAAGTGTTCTGGGGGTTGGAGTGGGGTAGGGAATATCATTTGTTTGCATACTTACAATTTTTGTAGGTATGTACATAAGTTATTTGCATACACACTTACAATTGCTAATGGTCAAGTGTAAATACGTGCACATATGATACATTAGGTTTAATGGGTACCTGATAATTTCCAAAGCAGATGTATAGAAGTCCAAAGTCTGCATACATGCAAAATTTAGCTAGCCCTATGCAGACTGCTGAAAATTATCCTCCCTGTTTCAATTGCCTAGCAAATTTCACACAGCACAGAAATTAAAGTTCCAAAATTATTTTTAAGATTTTAAACTGGTATATGAAGAAATGGCATAGCTGGCAGAAAATGTTCTGTCAATTGATTTATGAGGTTAGACAGAAAATAATTTACCATTGGACTATATTTCTGTCCAGATTTAATGTCTATGCTGTCATCCATACACAAAAATTATAGAAATATGTAAAGGTCTTTCTTGAAAGTACAGCTGTTTATGAAGATGTGCACCTTTCATAGACACCGTCATTTAATGGTGGTCTTAAATAATCTAGGTCTGAACATCACATCCTGCAATCATTATGGTTGAAGCTTTTCCCTCCAGACAAATAGTTTTATGTTCAATGTCAACAGAGGCCTATCATACATGGAATATTTAAAATTATTAGATCCTCACTAGAAGATATATACAGTATGTGTGTGTGTGTATATATATATAGAGAGAGAGACAGAGAGACAGAGAGAGGTGAGTGTGTGTGTGTGTGTGTGTGTGTGTATGATGCTAGACTCACTCCCCAGAGATTATCACCTTAATCACAGGAAAACAAGAGAAACACTTCCTCGGGCCTGCCTGGTCCAAAGAGAAGAAACTGGATTTGGGATTTGAACTTTGATCGTCAGCATGGTCCACTGCTACTAAACCATTGGTCCAGCTCCACCTACAGTTTTTAAGCAAGTTAATGAATTTACACAGTTTGGTACTGCAAGTAAGATTAAGATGATTAAGAAATACCTGTTTGGAAAGGATTAAGATTACCTTTCTAACACCCAATCTGAGGCTGGTAAGGAGGCTGTGTTAAAAAAAGTTTCAGGAAGGCTCAATTTTGGCAAATGAAAAAAAAAAAAAGCAGCATTCAAAACTTGAGTAGGGGAAGCCAAAAAGAGGTGCCTTGAGTGACAATGCTCATATGGGGCAATTTTCAAAATATCCATATTGGGAAAAATTCTACAGGTACTTTTAAGTTTTTAACCAATGGACTTTGCACCAATTTGCAAAGTGAAAATGTAGGCACACTTTCACTTTGAAATTTGTTGTGGGTTCAGAGTATCTGCAGACATTTGCACCTGCAGGCAGGTACTTTCTGAATGTAAAACACTGCACATTGAGTACATACATTATTTCCATTCCCTAATATTAAAATGTTCCCTTTTCTCAACACCTCTAAAAGACTGTACTTTGTGGAATAAATTAGATTTTTAGCCATATTGAGGAAGGGAAAATTTGAAACAGCTGATCAATGAGTGAAAAATACTTTATATCTACATAGATTGCTTTTGAAATGCTTATATGCTAATGCCAGAAGTCTAAGAAGTAAGATGGGAGAATTAGAATGTATAGCAGTGAATGATGACATAGACTTAATTAGCATCTCAGAGACATGGTGGAAGGAGGACAACCAATGGGACAGTGCTATACAAGGGTACAAATTATATCACAATGACAGAGAGGAGCACCCGGGAGGCGGTGTGGCGCTTTATGTCCGGGATGGCATAGAGACCAACAGGATAAACATCTTGCATGAGACTAAATGCACAATTGAATCTTTATGGGTAGAAATCCCATGTGTGTCGGGGAATACTATAGTGATAGGAGTATACTACCTTCCACCTGGTCAAGATGGTGAGACTGACAGTGAAATGCTAAGAGAAATTAGGGAAGCTAACCAAATTGGTATGCGGTAATAATGGGAGACTTCAATTACCCCAATATTGACTGGGTAAATGTATCATCAGAACACACTAGAGAGATAAAGTTCCTAGATGTAATAAATGATAGCTTTATGGAGCAATTGGTTCAGGAACCAACGAGAGAGGGAGTAATTTTAGATCTAATTCTCAGTGGAGCACAGGATTTGGTGAGAGAGGAAGATTGGGCTTCCAAATGGCAGATGAATTTTAATGTGGAGAAGTTCAAAGTGATTCATATAGGTAAAAATAACCATTGCTGTAGTTACACAATGTTAGATTTTATCTTAGGAGTTATCACCCAGGAAAGAGATCTAGGTGTCATAGTGGATAATACATTGAAATTGTTGGCCCAGTGTGCTTTGGCGATCAAAAAAGCAAACAGAATGTTAGGAATTATTATGGAGGGAATGGCAAATAAAATGGAGGATATCATAATGCCTCTGTATCATTCCATGGTGAGACAGCACCTTCAATACAGTGTGCAATTCTGGTCACCACATCTCAAAAAGGATTTAGCTGCACTGGAGAAAGTGCAGAGAAGGGCAAACAAAATGATATGGGGCATGAAACGGCTGCCCTATGAGGAATGGTTAAAGAAGTTAGGCTGTTCAGTTTGGAGAAGAGATGACTGTGGGGGAATATGTTAGAAGTCTAGAAATTCATGAAAAGACTTGAACATGTTAATTGAAGGACCAGGGAGCACTCCATGAAGTTAGCAAGTAGCTCATTTAAAGCAAATCGAAGAAAATTCTTTTCATTCAGCGCATAGTTAAATTCTGGAATTCATTGCCAGCGGATGAGGTTTAAGCAGTTAGTGTTACTGGCTTTAAAAAAGGTTTGGTTAAGTTCCTAGAGGTTAAATCCATAAACTGATTTTATGGTAATTAATAAGCAATAGTAGCTTGTGATCTATCTGATGTTTGGGTACGTGTCAGGTACATGTGACTTGGATTGGCCACTTCTGGAAACAGGATGCTGGGCTTGATGCACCCTTGATCTGACCCAGTATGGCATTTCTTATGTTCTTTTGTTCTTAAGTTCAGTTAAGTTAGTCAGATAACTTTAGACCTGCTTCAGAGCAGTGCTAAAACCAGCCAGTCTTGTGTAGCCTATACACTGAACCAGTTATATTCAACAGAATATAACCAGTTAAGTAGCATTCCAGGTTTCAAAAAAAATTGCAGGCCGAACAGCTTAAACCTGTCCCTTCTTCCCTCCCACCCAAATTTTAAAAGAAGCTTGGGTCCGAACCTGCCAGCCCCTGCCAAATCTCTAAGTATAATATAAAAAACTATTAGTGCTGCAAGTGATAGGAATTTCATCCCCTCTCCCCCATCCCCTATATTTTGATTGGTCTTCTAAAAAAGCGATGAACTATTGAAGGACGGGCTCTGAAATCTCAAACCTTTTCAGGCTGGCTAATAAAATATGATGATCTATCATGTGAAAGGCAGCAAAGATGTCAAGATGTACAAGAATATAGCTAGTGCCACCATCAAAGCCACAGCAAAAATCCTTCATTCTGGAAAGCAGAAGGGTCTTAGTACTATGCCCTGGACAAAATGTAAATCAAAGAGCAATCTAAAATATGGCGCATGTCCAGAAAGTCTTGCAGCTGTTTAAGAAAACAGTTTTCTAATTCCTTAGAAATGAAAGGTAAAGAGGTTATAGGAAAGTAATTGACCAACACTGAAGGTTATAAAGACAATTTTTTAAAGAATCAGCCAAACTGAAGCACGTTTCAGTAACATAGGTACATGTTCTGTAGATAAAGATGCAGTGATGAGTTTTTAAGAGAATCAGCAATATCCAAACTGTTGCGGTCCCGGTCGCTAGGCTAGCGACCGGGTCCTTACCTCTTCTTCGGGTCCCCCGCTCCTGCCGCGATCCGCCATCCCTGGGGCCTGCTCGACCGCGTGGCAGCGGCCCTCTCCTCGTGGAGACGCCGCTGAGGCCTGTGCCAGACTCCTCCCCCCGCCGGGGAACGTGCGCGCGCGAGGGAACCCCTTTTGTAGGTCCAGCACCCGGAAGTGCTGAACCGCCCTCTTTCTGATGTCAGACGCCGGCAGAGTATTTAAGCCGGCGTCTGCCTCCCTTACCTTGCCTTTGCAACGAGGTCGCTCCTGTGAGTGCTTAGTTGCTTCCAGCTCGGGTTCCTGCTTGTTCCAGCCGTGCCTTGCTTCCAGCTCTGGTTCCTGCCTTGCCTGATCCTTGTCTTCAGCCAGCCACGACCCTCAGACTTCTTTACGATTCTCCTTGTCTTCAGCCAGCCACGACCCTCGGACTTCTTCACGATTCTCCTTGTCTTCAGCCAGCCACGACCCTCGGACTTCTTCACGATTCTCCTTGCCTTCAGCCAGCCACGACTCTCGGACTTCTTCACGATTCTCCTGTCTTCAACCAGCCCCGATCTTCAGACTTCACCGGATCTCCTAAGTCCCAGCGACCCGGACCCCTACGGGCTCCTCCTGGGGGGGTCTCGGGTTTCCAGGGCGAAGACTTCACCAATCTGCTCCAGCTTGGCTCCGCCTCCCGGCTCATTACCATCTATTGGGGTTTGTCTCCAATCAGCCGGCCTAAGGGTCCACTAATTGACTCTTTTCATAACAGTTTGCAAAGGCCATGGACCCGGCGGACTCGTCCCCCATGTCCCAAAGAATTCAGCAGCAGCAGCAATGCCTGGAGGTATTGGCTGCTACGGTTGATCGTCTGGCAAGCCGCTTGGACGCTAATCCTCCAGAGGTGGTACAACCCCCACCTCCACCAGCGCCTCAGCCTCCCGTGCAGACTCAACTTCCGGCGCCTACCCGTTACTCAGGGGACGCCAAGACATGTAGAGCATTCCTGAACCAATGTTTCATCCGGTTCTCGTTGTTGCCTGGACAGTTCCCTTCAGATGCCATCAAGGTGGCGTATATCTTGTCCCTGCTCGACGGGAAGGCCATGCTTTGGGCCTCACCTAGGTGGGAACACCAGGACGCCATGCTTCACAATCTGCAAGATTTCGTGGCCCATTTCAAACAGACTTTCGATGAACCAGCCCGCTTGACTACTGCTACCACGGAGATCCTGCAGCTGAAGCAAGGGCCCCGTTCTCTGGCGGATTACGCAATAGAATTCCGCACCCTGGCTATGGAACTGGGATGGCAAGATGACTGCTTGCGAGGCATTTTCCTGGAAGGGCTCGCAGGTCGTATAAAAGATGAATTGATGACCCGGGACGTCCCTTCAGCCTTGAACGAGGTGATAGATTTGGCGGGGAAAATTGACCGACGTCTGCAGCAACGGGCTAAGGAAGGCCGTGTTCTTCGTCGCCCGGTTTCTTTGCCACCCACATTCTCCCGACCTCTAACCTCGTCTCACAAGATACCGGCTCCTGCCAGCAATTCTTCTGAAGAACCCATGCAGATCGGGCGGACGCCTTTGACCGAAGAAGAAAAAAGGCGACGCCGCACCCAGGGGCTCTGTCTGTATTGCGGTACTAAGGGCCATTTCTTGGCTCAATGTCCCGAGAGACCGGGAAACGGCCGAGTCTAGGGAGAAAGGAGGAGATTCCCCTAGGCTGTATTAATGCTGCTCCTCAATGTACGGTCCCTATTACTTTAGAATACCCCGGAGGCTCTTTTCAGACTCTAGCTATTATCGATTCTGGAGCCGGTGGAACTTTATTCTGGGGGAACTGGTACACCAGCTGGGACTACCTACTAAGCCCCGAGAACCACCACTACGAGTCACTTCCATCCGGGGAACCCCCCTACCTGGCTACATTTCCAAAACCACGATGCCACTCACCGTACGAACTGGTACACTCCATACTGAGACAATCTCCTTCCTGCTACTCGAAAGGTCGGTGCACCCCGTGGTCCTGGGACTCCCCTGGTTGCAGCAACACGCCCCTGTGATTCACTGGGATACACTTCAAATTGCTCAGTGGAGTTCTTACTGCATCCAGAACTGCCTGGATCCCCTTCCGAAGCCTGAAGTGCTGCTCTCTCACGCAGCTCTGGAGCTCCCTCTGCCATATCAAGAATTCTCGGACGTCTTTTCTAAGCAAAAGGCAGAGCTCCTCCCGTGCCATCGGCCCTTTGACTGTGCCATTGATCTACTCCCTGGCGCCACTCCCCCGAGGGGTAGGGTCCCCCTCTTTCACTACCTGAAACCCGGGCAATGTCAGACTACATTATGGAAAACCTAGCTAAGGGCTTCATTCGCCCTTCACACTCACCTGCGGGAGCAGGCTTCTTTTTTGTAGCCAAAAAGGAAGGCTCCCTCAGGCCATGCATAGACTACCGAGGGTTGAACTCCATCACAAAGAAGGATCGGTATCCATTGCCTCTGATCCCGGAATTGCTCGATAGATTGCAAGGAACCAAAATCTTTACAAAACTGGATCTGCGTGGGGCATACAACCTGGTTCGTATTCGTCCGGGAGACAAGTGGAAGACAGCGTTCAACACTCGGGACGGACATTACGAGTACTTGGTAATGCCTTTCGGGTTATGTAATGCTCCTGCTGTCTTCCAGAATCTTATGAATGAGGTACTCCGGGAAATGCTTCATTCCTTTGTCATAGTATACCTCGACGACGTCCTGATTTATTCTCAAGATCTCTCTACGCATCGCCAACACGTCAAACGGGTGCTACAAGCCCTTAGAGACAATCACTTATACGCCAAACTTGAGAAATGCCAGTTTGAGTGTGAAACACTTCCTTTCTTGGGATACATCATCTCCTCTTGTGGCTTCCAGATGGACCCTGCAAAGGTTGCAGCCATCACCAATTGGCCTCGTCCTTCTGGCTTGAAGGCCCTACAGCGGTTCCTTGGCTTCGCCAACTTTTACAGGCATTTTATACCTCATTGCTCTCGGAGGGTAGCTCCTCTCACAGCGCTTACCCGCAAAGAAGTCAATGCCCACGAATGGCCTACTACCGCCTGTATAGCCTTCGAAGAATTAAAGCAAGCATTCTTGGAAGCATCTTGCCTACGTCATCCGGATCCACGGCGCCCCTTCATCGTGGAAGTCGATGCTTCTAATCTAGCGGTCGGAGCCGTCCTCAGTCAACACGATACCTCTGGCAAGTTAATGCCATGTTCCTACTTTTCCAAAAAATTCTCGCCTGCCGAATGTAATTACGGCATCGGAGACAAGGAACTTTTAGCCATCAAGCTAGCCTTCCAAGAATGGAGGCAGTGGCTAGAAGGAGCTAACCATCCGGTGACCGTATATACAGACCATAAGAATTTGCAGTATTTAGCCCAAGCTCAACGACTGAATCCCCGACAAGCGAGATGGTCACTCTTCTTCAGTCGCTTTGATTTCACCCTCAAGTATCGACCGGCAGTGAAAAATGTTCGAGCGGATGCCCTGTCTCGCACCACCCAGCCGGAGGAGGAGGAGGATTCTCCACAGCCTATCCTGGATCCTGCGTGTGTCCAACTAACTAGCACCTCGCTCGACTCTACAAGTAAAACTCCTGTCCCGAAAAGGCTCCGGAAGAAAGTTTTGTCTTGGGGGCATGATTCGTTGTCCGGAGGGCACGCAGGTAGGCACAGAACATTGGATCTCATAAACCGCTTTTACTGGTGGCCTGGACTTCGACGTGACGTCTCACTCTACATTAATTCCTGCCCCATCTGCGCCCTGCAAAAACTACTGACTGGGCCTCGGAGAGGCTTACTGCAACCGTTACCCGTTCCTACGGAACCCTGGACACATATAGCCACTGATTTTGTGGTAGAACTTCCGCCTTCTCAAGGCAAGACAGTGGTATGGGTCACTGTGGACCGCTTTTCTAAAATGGCTCACTTCGTGCCTTTACCCAAACTACCCTCCGCTACTGAGCTGGCTTCCTTGTTCACCCACCATGTGTTTCGCATCCATGGCCTGCCCCAAGACATCGTGTCTGACAGAGGCCCACAGTTCACGGCCAGATACTGGAGGGCCTTATGCAAGAAATTTAAGATCCAGTTGAGTTTCTCCACCGCCTTCCACCCGCAGAGCAACGGTCAAACGGAACGCATGAATCACTCCTTAAAATTGTTCTTACGAGCATTCATCAATCACAAACAGGACAATTGGGTGGACCTTCTACCTTGGGCAGAGTTTGCCTACAATAATCAAATACATACGGCGACCTTGAAGTCGCCCTTCCAAATTGTGTATGGCAAACAACTTAAACCACCGTTGCCAGTGCCCGTACCCACCTCTTCACCTGCTGCTCAGTTAACCGCTGACCAATTGGGGAAACTTTGGACCTCAACCCAACGCCGGCTTCAGAGAGTTGCACGCACTTCTAAGCGCTACTTTGATCGACACCGAAAACCCGCAATCTCTTTTCTCCCTGGCGATCGAGTATGGCTTAGTACAAAGAATATCCATTTGAGACAACCCTCCAAGAAGCTGTCACCCAAGTTCTGCGGTCCCTTTCGCGTAGCAGAAAGGGTAGGCCTGGTCTCCTATCGCCTACGGCTCCCTACCACTCTACGCATCCATGATGTCTTCCACGTCTCCCTGTTGAAACCAGTGATTCTCTCCAGGTTTCATCCAAAACCACTCAATGCCAGTTCCGCTCCCACAGCTGAGGATCCCACGTTTCAGGTACGAGAGGTCCTAGATGTTCGATTTGCCAACAGACGATGGGAATATTTGCTGGCGTGGGAGGGTTGGGGGGACGAAGACAATACTTGGGAACCTGCCCGCAATATTTTGGACAAATCCCTCCTGCGGCAGTTCCATTTAGACCACCCTGACAGGCCGAGTCCTTTGAAGAGGGGGCGTAAGGGAGGGGGTACTGTTACGGTCCCGGTCGCTAGGCTAGCGACCGGATCCTTACCTCTTCTTCGGGTCCCCCGCTCCCGCCGCGATCCGCCGTCCCTGGGGCCTGCTCGACTGCGTGGCAGCGTCCCTCTCCTCGTGGAGACGCCGCTGAGGCCCGTGCCAGACTCCTCCCCCCGCCGGGGAACGCGCGCGCACGCGAGGGAACCCCTTTTGTAGGTCCAGCACCCGGAAGTGCTGAACCGCCCTCTTTCTGATGTCAGACGCCGGCAGAGTATTTAAGCCGGCGTCTGCCTCCCTTACCTTGCCTTTGCAACGAGGTCGCTCCTGTGAGTGCTTAGTTGCTTCCAGCTCGGGTTCCTGCTTGTTCCAGCCGTGCCTTGCTTCCAGCTCTGGTTCTGCTTGTTCCAGCCGTGCCTTGCTTCCAGCTCTGGTTCCAGCTTGTTCCAGCCGTGCCTTGCTTCCAGCTCTGGTTCCTGCCTTGCCTGATCCTTGTCTTCAGCCGCCCACGACCCTCGGACTTCTTCACGATTCTCCTTGTCTTCAGCCAGCCACGACCCTCGGACTTCTTCACGATTCTCCTTGTCTTCAACCAGCCACGACCCTCGGACTTCTTCATGATTCTCCTTGCCTTCAGCCAGCCATGACCCGCGGACTTCTTCACGATTCTCCTTGTTTTCAGCCAGCCACGACTCTCGGACTTCTTCACGATTCTCCTGTCTTCAACCAGCCCCGATCTTCAGACTTCACTGGATCTCCTAAGTCCCAGCGACCCGGACCCCTACGGGCTCCTCCTGGGGGGGTCTCGGGTTTCCAGGGCGAAGACTTCACCAATCCGCTCCAGCTTGGCTCCGCCTCCCGGCTCATTACCATCTATTGGGGTTTGTCTCCAATCAGCTGGCCTAGGGGTCCACTAATTGACTTCTTTTCATAACACAAACACATGCATTTCGTTACAGAAGATGGGTAAGAACTGACAGGCAAATAGTATTGTTCAGTGAGTTAACAAATTAACTTACATCATAAGAACATAAGAACATAAGAAAATGCCATACTGGGTCAGACCAAGGGTCCATCAAGCCCAGCATCCTGTTTCCAACAGTGGCCAATCCAGGCCATAAGAACCTGGCAAGTACCCAAAAACTAAGTCTATTCCATGTATCCATTGCTAATGGTAGTGGCTATTCTCTAAGGGGCGGATTTTAAAAGGAGCGCGAATAGCCTACTTTTGTTTACGCTCCGGGTGCAAACAAAAGTACGCTGGATTTTAGTAGATACGCGCGGAGCCGCGCGTATCTGCTAAAAACCTGGATCGGCGCGCGCAAGGCTATGGATTTTGTATAGCCGGCGCGCGCCGAGCCGCGCAGCCTACCCCCAATCCCTCCAAGGCCGCTCCGAAATCGGAGCGGCCTTGGAGGGAATCCTCTAACGCCCTCCCCTCACCTTCCCCTCCCTTCCTCTACCTAACCCACCCGCCCGGCCCTATCTACACCCCCCCCTTACCTTTGTTGGGGGATTTACGCCTCCCGGAGGGAGGCGTAAATCCCCGTGCGCCAGCGGGCCTCCTGCGCGCCGGGCCGCGACCTGGGGGCGGGTACGGAGGGAGCGGCCACGCCCCCGGACCGCCCGGGCCGTAGCCACCCCCCCGTACCCGCCCCCAAAACGCTGCCGACACGCCCCGAAAATGCCGCAACGACCGGGACCGCCCCCGACACGCCCCCGACACGCCCCCCTCGGAGAACCCCGGGACTTACGCGAGTCCCGGGGCTCTGCGCGCGCCGGTAGGCCTATGTAAAATAGGCTTCCCGGTGCGCAGGGCCCTGCTCGCCTAAATCCGCCCGGTTTTGGGCGGATTTAGGTGAGCAGGGCTCTTAAAATCCGCCCCTAAGTGAACTTAATAGCAGGTAATGGACTTCTCCTCCAAGAACTTATCCAACCCTTTTTTAAACACAGCTATATTAACTGCACTAACCACATCCTCTGGCAACAAATTCCAGAGTCTAATTGTGCCTTGAGTAAAAAAGAACTTTCTCCGATTAGTTTTAAATGTGCCCCAATGCTAACTTCATGGAGTGCCCCCTAGTCTTTCTACTATCCGAAAGAGTAAATAACCGATTCACATCTACCCGTTCTAGACCTCTCATGATTTTAAACACCTCTAGCATATCCCCCCTCAGTCGTCTCTTCTCCAAGCTGAAAAGTCCTAACCTCTTTAGTCTTTCCTCATAGGGGAGTTGTTCCATTCCCCTTATCATTTTGGTAGCCCTTCTCTGTACCTTCTCCATCGCAATTATATCTTTTTTGAGATGCGGCGACCAGAATTGTACACAGTATTCAAGGTGCGGTCTCACCATGGAGCGATACAGAGGACATCAATCCAAAATTTGACCACTTTTCAGCTTCTGATATAATGCATGTATTATTTGGTCATATTGGTTCAGTAAATTTGGAACAGATCTGTTCAACTTTGTTTATATTAAAATTAGTAAACTGGTCAAAAGAAAAAGGTAGACAATTTGAATTTCCTGCAGAAGAATCACCAGACAAGAATTTCACAGTCCAGAACAGCTCCTTGGGATGATTTAATGAAGATGCTATACAAGCAGAGAAGTACTATTTTTTACAAGTTACAATGGATGATCTATATTCATCTAAAGCAGAAAGGTAGTGGGACCTTTCATCGGACCTCACATATGCCAGTGGTACTCAAGGTGTTGCAAAGCAGACTTTATGACTTTTAGTTGAGGAGTATATATCAAGGCGCAAAATGACGGCAGTGACAACTTTTTACTGTGGAAATATAATGTGCAACTGCATCTAAAGCAGCAGTTAGGGAGATCATACCATTGATTGATAGCATCATCAATATTTATTATATGAGAGAGCAGACAGGTTGGATAACCTGCAGATATCCAGCAATTCCCTGTACGTACCAGGATCAGTCCAGATGGTGGGTTATGTCCCCCGTCCAGCAGATGGAGTCAGAACAGACTTCGAGGGGTGTTACCATATATACCAGTACACCCTCTGCAGGAGCTCAGTATCTTTCTGACTCCAGCAGATGAGAGTAGGGGAACCAGTTGCTTCCCCAGGATGAAAGGGATTTAGTTTCTTTCTGCTTCTTTCTCTTGCTTATCAATTCGTAACAGTTTGGATCAAGTTTAAAAAAAAAAAAGTTAG